>NC_090384.1:29638725-29948433 GCF_036365525.1 Heterodontus francisci
TCCTTTCACCTCTGGCAGCTGGTACACTGGATTAGAACACTGTCCCCTCACCTCTGGGAGCTGGTGCACTGGATTAGATTGCAGCCTCTTCACCTCTGGGAGCTAGTGCACTGGATTAGAACACTGTCCATTCATCTCTGGGAGTTGGTGCACTGGATTAGATTGCAGCCTCTTCACCTCTGGGAGCTGGTGCACTGGATTCGAACACTGTCCCTTCACCTCTGGGGGCTGGTCCACTGGATTAGATTGCAGTCTCTTCACCACTGGGAGCTGGTGCACTGGATTAGATTGCAGCCTCTTCATATCTTGGAGCTGGTGCACCTGATTAGATTGCAGCCTCTTCAGCACTGGGAGATTGTGCATTGAATTAGAACACTGTCCCTTCACCCCTGGGGTTGTGCACTTATTTGGAACACTGTCCTTTCACCTCTGGGAGCTGGTGCACTGGATTAGAACACTGTCCTTTCAACCCTGGGGTGTGCACTTGATTGGAACACTGCCCCTACACCTCTGGCAGCTGGTGCACTGGATTAGAACACTGTCCCTTCACCTCTGGGAGCTGGTGTAGTGGCTTGGAACATTGTTCTTTCCCCTCCAGGAAATGGTATACTCGATTAGAATGCCCTTTTATCTGGGAGCCCTTGGAGTGGATTAGAACACTGTTCATTCACCTCTGGCAGTTGGTGCACTGGATTAGAGCATTGTTCTTTCCCTTCTAGGAACTGGTACATCGGATTAGAATGCCTTTTCATCTCTGGAAGCTGGTGCAATGGATTTGAACACTGTTCTTGCACCTCTGGGAGCTGGTGATCTGGATTAGAACTCTGTTCTTCCCTTTCTAGGAACTGGTGCACTGGATTAGAATGTCCTTTCACCTCTGGCAGCTGGTACACTGGATTTGAACACTTTTCTTTTACCTCTGGGAGTTGTAACACTGGATTTGAGTGGCATTTTCACTGCTTGGAGCTGATTCTCTAAATTAGATCACTGTCCTATCACCTCTGGGAGCTAGTGCACTGGATCTGAGCAGTCATTTCACTTCTGGAAGCTGACCTTGAGAGATTACTGTCTATTGGAAGGAAGTGTCCCTCTGTTGACTCTGGAGTCCCATTAGAAATCCAATTGGGCTGTTTCAGCCAAATTGATGATGGAATACTGCCTACAGTTTGCAGTATATTGGCACTAAATTGTCTCTCTCATTCAGGATCCAAGGAAATCTGGTGTGGGGGATGTAATTATCGCAGATTAGTATTTGAAGGTACTTTTCTATGAAACATTATTGGAGCAGAGAGAACTTTATATCTGCTGTTCCTGACCTAGTGGTGCTTGGCCTTGACATTGGGTGCCAAAATGCGAGTTATCCTCAAACAGTTGCATGATTTCATTGGTGCTTAAAAGTTCTTGAACTAAAGACTTTATTGATATCTTTTTTTTCAAACAAATAAATTTTTGGTTATTACAGCAAATGTACATTGGTAAACACTTGCTGTTTAAAATTCTGATTCCAAAATGGCAGTCCTGGTTACATTACAGTCAGATAAGGTCAATTAAAAAAAAAAATTTCAAATTGCTGTAAACTAAAAAAGGAACCATGGATTATCCAAGCATTATCTGGAAGCGCAAATGAGAGGGCAAGTTACACCATAACTGTATTTAGCTGTGGCTTCTGCTACTGTGGCCAGGAGGACAGTTGCAGTGTTTAGTTCCTAACCTGGTTTTGCCCTTTATAGCTACTGACCAACGTTCCCTATGAGGAAGGATAGAAAGAATGACTTGCATTTATATAGTGCCTGTCACAACCTCTGGATGTCCCAAAGCATTTTATAGCCAATGAAGTATTGTTGAAGTCCAGTCACTGTTGTAAGGTAGGAAACATCCAGGGGAAGTGTTGAAGAAAATCCAGATTGTGCCCAATTGTTGAACAAATTCTCCGGACTCAGATGTTGAGAATCAAACACTTTTTGCATGATATCATGGGGTAGCACATCTTACCTAAAGGCGGTCCAGTGCTACTCCCAAAAGCTACAGATCGCCGTGGACTTATATAGTATAAAAGAGGCAGAGCTAACAGTTTCACAATTAGATAAGCACCCACAAGACTGCCTACGTAACGGTGCACCATGCAGGGTCCGAGGTCAGCGAAACATCAGTTTCAACAATAACAAGCTAGTTCCTTAATTCAATGCCCACTCCAGACACCATATCTGGCCGTAACATCTGATTGTGGTTAGCTGCTCTGCCTACATTTTATGACCGTTGGTTGTGGTTAGATTAGCTACAAGCTGTCTCCTGCTTTTCTGCTTCTACAAAGTTAAGTAATAATTAGCAAAGCTAAGAAAAATTCTCCAACAGGAAGTAATCAAATCCAATTGAAATAATTACTCTTCTTAAATAAGACTCTTGCTTCTCAATAGCCCAGTCTAAATAATAATGACCCAAGTCATCCATTGGAAAACTATGGGGGGAATTTTCCCAGCCCCTTTTTTAAAAAAAATGCATCACACTGGCTCTCCAACATTTTCCTGCCTCCGGACACTTCTCCCAGAGATGGGCACCATGCCCAGATGGCAACCTGCCAGGCTGCAGCGGGAAGTCAATTAAAGCCATTATAGCACCAATCAATTGCCATTTTCCTGGTGCAATAGCAGTTTGCCGGAGGTGTATGGGAACCCCAGGTGGCGAGAGCGCAGTGGGAGGTCGAAGAGCCTGAAATGAATGTGCAGAGTTATCTTTAAATGAGCACATAGGTTTAATTCAGCACATCCACAAGCAAATGCTTTCAAGTGGAAGCAGACAGATCCCTCTGATAGTTCTGGACATTAGGATTTGTCTACCAGTCCCAGCATTAGTAGTGCGCCTCCATCTGTGGTGCCCTCTCCCTCTGTTCACCTGAGCAATACTCATCATTCTTCATGGGGCTGCCGGCTGTCCTTCCTGTTGGCTGCTCTGATTGGCCCTCCTGTGTTCGGTGCCCGTCTGCCATCCCTAATTGAACAGTGCTCCTGCAGGCGGCTTCCTAATTGGCCGCCTCTAGGAACATCGCGCCAGATGTCCCACCACTCACTCTTCCGGGTTCATAGCCCGGAATTCATCCCGATGGCAGGATTGTCATTCTGGCAGAAAATTTTAGCATATGTGAGCCATGACAAAAGGCCCCATGAGGTCAGGCACCCAATGTTCCAGCCCTCAGTGAGGCTCCATGACGTGGGCAATCGGATTTGACTCTGAGACATGCATGAGCCATCCAAAGCTGCATGTGAGCATATTGCTCCTTTTCACCTGCTATGTATCGTGCATTATTCACTTTTCTCTCAATGTATTATTTACTTCCTCCAGTGTTCCTTATGGCCCGCAATGCACTCTCTGTGTTGAAACGAACTCGGCGAGCAAACAGTTTTCTTGAAGAGTCATGGGGAGGAAATTTAGAGAGAGAATGTATGGAGGAATATTGTGACCAAGAGGAGGCCCGTGAAGTGTTTGAGGATGATCAGCAAACAGTAAGCAACAAGACCAAAAATTACTCTTATTATAGAAAGTATATTTTTCAGTGTATTGTGACGATGTTGGTAGTATCATGCTCAGATGTGTTTTTAAATGGCAGTATAAATCAGACATGAATCAAATCACCTGATGATTCTTGAAGCTGGGGACAGTGCAAATGACATCCCAAGGAAAGCAATTGGCTTAGGATGCATAAAGCAGAATACTAATGCATAGTCATAGCATCAACAACTTTGGGCAGTGTGGAAGGGAGGAACTGCAGAATCCTTCCACGGGAGATTAAGAGACTGCTCCAACTTTATCTGTATTTACTCTTGGATTTTCAATCCCAAATTCTTTCAATTGGCACGTCTTTCAGAATGATTTTTTAACTTGTGCTCCATGCAACAGTCATCTTCCACAGGCAGGCCTGTGATTCCCATGAACTGTTGTTTGGACTTAGCAGGTAAAAGAAACCTGGTATAATATAGACACAGGGGAAGCAATGAACCTTTCAGTCCCTAAGGTATGTATTGGAAATAATATGGACTGCCTACCATCTGAACCAATGCCAGACCTTATCACCCAGACTAAAGACTATGAACCAAATTTCTTAAGGTGTAGAATTATACAAAAAAATGAGGTGAGCAGCCGATTTACCTAATTAGGGTCCATCTTACAGAACCGCCGGCATTTTGCCGGTGGCAGAATGTACCCACCCTTCCCGCTGTGTGGGGAAACTACCAGCTTAATTGAGGTGGCCTCTCTAAAGCACCCTGCCAGGGAACGTGCAGGGGGGGCCATCAAGACAGAAGCTCCATGGCCCAAAGATGAGACGCGGGCAGTTAAGACATCCCTGCGGCCCCGACGATCCTCTCGGAGGGGTTTCCCCTCTGAATTGCGGGGCCTTTTGTCCTCATTCATCCTGAATTTGTTATTTTTAATTATCTGTCCGAAGACACCTCCATTTTGAGGTGCCCCCAAGGTCTCCTATCTCAGCAGTGCCCACCTGTCTTGTCGGTGCTGCTAGGCTTCAAAGCTGCCAACCCTCTGATTGGGCCGGCAGCATCTGGAGCCCGCCCTCCCTCTGCAGCAGGACTCATGTGTGACCTCAGATGAACTGGCACCTGTGCTACCCTTGCCGCCTCCCCTGGCTGCTGCCCACTTGTGCCCGGTGTGTCACCACATGCAGATCTCATCTCTAATCTATCCTCTAAGATACCAAGATATGCACAGTGTATGTATCTGAGCTGATGGCTGTGAGTATGAAATCAATAACAGTGGGTCTTCATCATCACCCTCTTCTTGGTGTTCCTCCACTGTCTGACCAGGTTGCACCTCTTGGGTATCTAAAAGGACGAAAGCATAAGGGTAAGGTTATGGTGTGGGGAGAGGGGGTGGAGGTAAGGGGTTCATGTTTACACCATCTGCTGCTTGTAGATCAGAAGAGATTGTGGGATGAGGTAGAAGTGGAATGTGAGAAAAAGGATTAGGTATGAGAATACCGTCATCCTCAATGGTTTCAGCCCCGCTGCTGGCAATGGCTGCCCCAATAATGGACAGCACCATCTCCTCCATGGGGGTTAGGACATGCAGCTGCATCCAACCCCTCCATTTAGCTCCTGTTGCCTCTAGCTGTGCACCACCCTGCAAGCGAGAGGGGAGTGAGTTGGTGAGTGTGGTGTAATCTGTTTGGGTGATGTGACTGTCATGGTTGAACAGCTGGCAGGGTGTACAAGCTGTGAGGTGTGGGTATGAGGCTTGCAGCAGGGCTAAGTGTGTGAGGGTGAGGTGAAACAGGAATTTTAGATATAAGTCCTGAATGGTAGTGATTATTGGTAGATGAGTGATGGCGGGTGTGGTGATTTGAGCAATATCTGAGGCTACTGGTGCAGTTGGTGGGATATGGCATTTGAAGATACATTCACTGACATTGAGCATTTGTGTGAAGTCATTGAACTTCTTGCCGCACTGCATCCAGGTCCTCAGGGCTTGACTCCTGGCATTGACATCCAGGGCTATCTTCTCCTACTGCCTTTTCAGCTTGTGTCTGGAGGGCATCCTGTGGATACAGAACATCTCCCCTACTTTCCGCCTCCTCCACCCAGGCCTCCAGTGTAGCATCCAAAAACCATGAACCTGCTCTCTCAGGCTGTGCCATTTTTCAATATTTCCCAGATCAGATTCAGTTCCTGCACAGCTGTCAACACCTGCTCCAGTCTCAATGCACCTTCCCTTTAAAAGGTGAAGGATAGCTTTAAACAGTGTAGGCAATTTTTAAGTGATGGTGGGAAGTTATGAATTCGGGCTCCCGAATGATGCAACACGGTGAGTGCTGGCTGAACACAGGACTCATTGAAATAAGCAGGCAGCATGAAGCTGGCATGCTGCCTCAGTACATTGATCAAGCATATCGTGACTCCCATGCCCATTTTCAGGGGCTATCCAATTTAATCCCTAATGATAGCATCTCCTCTCACATTGATAACCTTATATTAACATATCACAAACCTGGTGTGCTTGGCCGGCCATATGGACCTGATGCAGAAGTATTGACAAGCAGACATGGAAACAAAAGGCAGGTTGCGCTGTCCCTTCAGCTCCCCATTCCCCTGTGAACCCTGGGAGCCGGTTATGAGTGATAAATTAGAGTCATAGAGTTATACAGCACAGAAACAGGCCTTTTGGCCCATCGTGTCTGTGCCGGCTATCAAGCACCTACCTAGTCTAATCCCATTTTCCAGCACTTGGCTTTTAGCCTTGTATTCTATGGCATTTCAAGTGCTCATCTAAATACTTCTTAAATGTTGTGATGGTTTCTGCCTCTACCACCTCTTCAGGCAGTAAGTTCCAGATTCCAACCACCCTCTGGGTAAAAATATTTTTCCTCAAATCCCCTCTAAACCTCCTGCCCCTTACCTTAAATCTATGCCCCCTGGTCATTGACCCCTCCGCTAAGGGAAAAAGTTTCTTCCTATCTACCCTATCTATGCTCCTCATAATTTTGTATACCTCAATCGTTTCCCCATTCAGACTTATCTGCTCTAAGGAAAACAACCCTAGCCTTTTCAGTCTCTCTTCATAGCTGAAACGCTCCAGCCCAGGCAACATCCTGGTGAATCTCCTCTGTGCCCTCTCCAGTGCAATCACATCCTTCCTATAGTGTGGCAACCAGAACTGTACACAGTACTCCAGCTGTGGCCTAACTAGCATTTTATACAGCTCCATCATAACCTCCCTGCTCTTATATTCTATGCCTCGGCTAATAAAGGCTTGTGCTGCTGCCTTTAGTGATCTATGAACAAGTACATCAAGGTCCCTCTGATCTTCTGTACGTCCTAGGGTCCTACCATCCATTGTATATTGGGTGTTGGGAGAGGCTCCTGTGTCAGTCCTCTTCTCGAGCCAAGGAATGATGAATAGTACTAGGGAACCTAAAGAAGTGGAAGAAAACTTATCCTAAAAATAAATAACTTTTTAAAAAACAAATCTTCTCAACATTCTCTTTTACAGCAGGATATGTACTAACGATTTTCTTCTCTTCCCCAGGCTAAATTTTGGGACAAGTATGCTGGTAAGAAATCTTTACAGCCTCCAACCTCTGGCATGTTATTTTTCTTGTATCTTCAGTTGATCTTTCACAGACTGTTCTCTCCATCCCCCACCCCCCACCAACCAAAAGGTTGGGCAGCTGGCCTGCTCTTAGGCTTCTGACAATGCCTCTCTGAGTTTCTGTGTTTCTGAGATAGAAAACACGTATCCAGTGGTTTTTCCTTTGGACAGTCTGAGCTGAATAGCATGGATTTCTGTCTATGTAACATACTTCTTAAAAACTTCATTCTCGGGTTGTGGGCATCACTGGCAAGGCTGGTGTTTATTGCCCATTCCTAGTTGCTCTGAAAAAAGAGTAGTAGGCTTTCTTGAACCACTGAAGACCATGTGGTGAAGGTGATCCCACAGTGCTGTTAGGTAGGGAGTTCCTCTTGTTATACTTTCTAGCAGTTTGATACAATTGAATGGTTTGTTAGGCAGCCTCAGATGGCAGTCAAGTGTTAACCATGTTGATATGGGACTGGAGTCACTTGTAGGCCAGATGTCAGATTTTCTTCCCTAAAGGACATTAGTGAACCAGTTGAGTTGCGATGACAATTCAACAGATTCATTATCATTTTTTACTGATATCGGCTTTTTATTTCCTTTTTTAAAAACAAAATCCAACTTCTCAATTTCTGTGGTGGAATTTGAACTCACATTCTCTGGATTATCAATCCAGTTGGGCCGACTGATGTTTGACATTTCTATTCTTCTACTAATCTGATATTTACACCAACACATCAAATAATTTTGTTTAATATCATTGTATTGTTTGATTTCAGTTTGCATCGGAGATAGACCGGGCAGTTCCCCTCGAGAATACCTGAAACATTGCCTGTCTGGTAAGAATCGAGAACGTTTAACTCTGCCCATAGAAACTGGAATGTGAGAGTAGCTTTCTCACTCATTTAACACTGTTAACACAGGGCCTAGTACTATATGTAACCATACTGTCCAAACTTTAACTACACTGAATGTTATCAACAGATGCCTATCTGTATCAACAGACATGAATAGACACAAGTAGGTTATAATTCTATTGCCACTGACTGACTGTAATTATTTAACAGTTACATAAAAGTACTTTGTACAAAAGCAGAATACTGTGAATGCTGGAAATCTGAACTTGAAACGGAATCACTAGAAACATGCAGCAGGTCAGGCAGCACCCGTGGAAAGAGAAACAGAGTTAATGTTTCAGATCAACGACATTTCATTAGAATTTGAAGATGTTAGTGATGAACAGCTTTTATGCAAATATAGAACCAGAGAAAAGAGGACTTTGCAATTTCTTAAAAGCTGTTCATCCATAACATCTTCCAGTTCTGATGAAAGCCCACCGACCTGGGACATTAATACTGTTTCTCTGTTCACAGATACTGCCAGAGTTCCTATCATATAGAATCATTGAATGGTTACAGCACAGAAAGAGGCCATTCAGCCTGTCATGTCTGTGCTGGCTCTCAACAATAACAACTCAGCTGGTCCCACTCCCACACCCTCGCCCTGTAGCCCAGCAATTTTTTTCTCTTTAGTTGCTTATCCTATTCCCTTTTGAAATCCACAATTGAACCTGCCTCCACCACACTCTTAGGTAGTGAATTCCAGATCCTAACCACTCGCTGTGTCAAACATTTTCCTCATGCCGTCATTGCTTCTTTTGCCAATCACCTTAAATAGGTGTCCTCTGGTTCTCGACCCTTCTGACAATGGAACAACTTCTCCCTATCTACTCTGCCTAGACCCTTTATGATTTGAACACCTCTATCAAATGTCCTCTTAATCTTCTTTTCACCAAGGAGAACAATCCCAGCTTCTCGAATCTATCCTTGTAACTGAAGTCTTGCATTCCTGGAATCATTCTCGTACATCTTTTCTGCACTGTCTCTAAAGCCTTCACATCCTCCCTAAAGTGTGGTGCCCAGAATTAGATACAATATTCCAGGTGAGGCTGAACCAGTGTTTTACAAAGATTCATCATAACTTCCTTGCTTTTTGACTCTATGTCTCTATTTATAAAGCTCAGGATCCCCAATGCCCTTTTAAGTGCTTTCTCAACCTGCCCTGCCACCTTCAATGATTTGTACACATATACCCCCAGGTCTCTCTGCTCCTGCACCCCTTTTAGAATTGTACCCTTTATTTTATAATGCCTTTCCTCATTTTGCCTACCAAAAGATATCACTTCACATTTCTCTGCATTAAATTTCATCTGATGCTTGTCCTATTCGACCAGCCTGCCTATGTCCTCTTGAAGGCTATCACTATTGTTGGGTTCTGAAGTTCTGTTAATGGATGATAGTTCAAGGTAATAGGGTGAGCAGGTGTTGGGTGTTAATTAGTTAATTGTATTCAAGTGTATGTGTATATAAATATATATGGTGGTGTTTGGAGAGCAGAAGTAGGCTCTGTGACAAGCAATAAACAATCTACACCAAAGCATCCTAGTCTCAGTGCCTTCTTCACAAACAGGCTTGGAGATTTCTCTAACAACTATCCTCCTGACAGTTCACAATACTTCCAAGTTTTGTGTCATCTGCAAATTTTGAAATTGTGCCCCACGTACCCAAGTCTGGGTCATTAATATATATCAAGAAAAGCAGTGGTCCTAGTACCAGCCCCCGGGAAACCCCACTACATACCTTCCTCCAGTCTGCAAAACAACCATTTCTCTGAGTGTTCCCAGCATGTTCTGTTTCTGTGTCACTGCAAGCTGTCATTGACACACCAATAACTCTATTGCATAGCTCTATTTTAATAAAGACCCTTCCTTTCTCTGTGGATTTTTGGAAAACTGCTTTCAAATAGTACCTTCCTTGGCTTCTCTTACTGAAGATCAGCATTGATTCCAGCTGCCTTAACAGCCCACAGCACAGCAGTTACATGGAGCAGCAAGTCTACCAAAAGCCACAGATGAAAGGGAAGAGGGTTGCAAGTGGTTTCTAAATTGAATTACAACTACACATGCCTTAAAGTGGCATATCCTTGAAAAAGCCGTTTAGAGATTCCACTAATGTACAACAATGTTTATGTGGATTGGCACGAACCCTGGCTTTGCACCCCCACACCCCTAAGCTGGACTCTTGGAACCTCAGTAGTCACCAGCACAGCAGTCAAATGTCCAAGTTACTAATGGTTCTGTTAGTAAGAAAGAAAAATGTGATGGAATTGAAATTCTTTGTTTCTTGTTCAGGACAGTGCTATCAAGAAATTGGCTCCAGTTATAAGGGCACCATTTCAATGACCATGTCTGGGAGGAAGTGTCAGAGCTGGTCGAGCAACTATCCACACCTGCCAAAGTAAGTGACTAACGTGTCTTTCATCAAGCCATTGAGCAACAATAGAAAGTTCTTCCCTGCTCCGTCCCACCACCGCAGTTCGAGAATTTGATTTCACTTTTTACATAAATCTGGTATCAGTAAAAAATGGCCATGAAGCTGTCGGATTGTCAGGAATACCCAACTGGTTCACTAATGTTCTTTCGGGAAGGAAATCTGAGATCCTAAGTACAATTCCAATCCCACAGCAACACGATCAACTCTTAACTGCCCTCTGAAATGGCCTAATCAGCCTATTAGTTAAACAAAACCTCTACAAATATAGCAGTTCAAGAAGAGGGATCAACACCACCTACCCAGGGCAACTAGGAATGGGCAATATATGCCACCCTTGCCAGAAACATGCACATCCTGAGAATGAATTAAACAAAGTTTATTTTAGTGAGAGGAAGAGCTGTTAGGGCTGACTTTTACGTGCCCGCTGCCAAGTTTGGTGGCGGGCAACAAAAACAGCAACCCGCACAGAGCCACTGCAATCTTCTGTGCGGTGGCTGATTTAAATAGCTGGGTCAGGCTGCACCCACCACCCACCACCACCCCCCCCCCCCCCCCCCCACCCCACCGATCACGTGGAGTGGGTGGGCTGTCCGTCCCTGGCACAGCTGCCTGGGCACAGGCCCTGACGCCACTTTTAAAGGGCTGTTAACCCTACCGGCTAATTTAAATATTTAAAGGTAAAGTCAATTAATAAAAAATGCATTTCTTTTGCACGTCTCCCACCCCCACCCCATAACAATTAAATTAATTATTTGCCCTTGCCCCCCCAAAACACTTACCTTTACCATCTGACCTTCCCCCCACAAACTACACAATTTGGAACTACAACCCTTCCCACCATCCCCGACACCCATGACGTTAATTTGACCCTGCTCCCTGTGCACCCACCACCCACCCCGCACCCCCCTCCCCCCCCCCACACCAATAAACATACCTCCTCCCCACCAATGTGGCACCTCATTTCCCCGGATGGAAATCCAAAGACACGGGAGTGTCAGTCACTGGGCCGAAGATCACAGCTGGACATCAGGCAGTGACGTGAGGTTCATTAATTTGTTTATTTTAATTTATTTAAATATTCAAATTGGGGTCCTGTCGCCAAGTGGCGGGGGGGGTGGGGGTGGGGGAGTGGGGGAGGCCTCACCACAGGCCTTTCTGCCACTGGCAATATCAGGCCGGGCCCTCCCGGCATCGGGGTGCATGGCGGCCCTCTCCTGGAGGCATCTTCAGGCCCCCCCCACCATGGAACCTGACGCCTGGATAGAACAAAATCCAGCCCTCAATTTCGATTGATTGGATATGATAGATTTTTTACAGTGACTATATTTCAAAAATAATTGTTATAATCAATCTATTTTTTAAAAAAACCCTGCTCTTTCACAAAGGACAAAAATTTACCAATGGTGATTGAAAGCGATAGAAATATTCTAGGACTCTTTAGTGCCGAAGTTTGGTAGTGCCTCAAACCAGGCACGATTATGTGGGTGGACAATAATGGCGTGACGCAACGAAGAGGCCAGACTAAATTTGTCTTTGGGCCTAATCATCACACTACAGGCAAGCTATGAATGCCAATTGAGCCCCTGGCTTCAGCATTTCTGTTGGAACCCAATAAAGTTCGGCTAGTGCTGAGGCCATGAGTAGGTCTGAGCCATGTGGAAAGGAGATGATCAGGGGTAACAGGGAGCGCTGGGCGAGTACAGGCTGGCAGTAGCCCAGAGGGCCTATAGTTATTTTGTGGAGTCAGGAGGAGCACTTCTTCTCATTCTGACTCCACAAATAATAAAATTTAACAACGTTTTGGACCTTTTATTGAATGGATTCCAGTGGTCCTTTTAAGGAGTAATGATTAGGTAGCTCAATATCGGGAAAGACTAGTTGGAGCTTGTGCATCGCATTTGCAAACCATTTTCATAGTTCATATAATCATAGAATGCTTACAGCACAGAAGGAGGCCATTTTCATTTGGCCTGTTGTGTCCCTGCCTAATCTCTGCAAGAACAACTTGTCCCACTCTCCCGTCCTTTAGCCACAGCCCTGCAAATCTTCCCTCTTCAGATAATTATCCAAGCCCTGTAAGAATTTTGTATACCTCAGTGAGATCACCTCTCATTCTCCTAAACTCTCGAAAATATTAGCCCAGTTTCCTCAATCTCTTCTTATAGGACAATTCCACCATCCCAGGGATCTGTCTTGTGAACCTTCATTGCACTCCTTCTACGGCAAGTATATTCTTCCTTAGATAAGATGACCGATATTGTACACAATACGCCATGTGTGGTTTCATCAAGGCTCTATACATTTGCAGCAAGATTTCTTTACTCCTATACTCAAATCCTCTTGTAATAAAGGCCAACATACCATTTGCCTCCCTAATTGCTTGCTGCACCTGTATGTTAGCTTTTAATGACTCATGATAAAGGACACCCAGGTCCCTTTGGACATCAACACTTCCCAACCTGTCATCATTTAAGAAATATTCTGTCTTTCTGTTTTTTTATCAAAGTGGATAACTTCACACTTATTCAAATTATGTTCCACCAGCCATACTCTTGCCCATTCACTTAGCCTGTCCAAGTCCCCGAGAAGCCTTCTTGCATCCTCCTCACAACTCACATTCACACGTAGTTTTGTCATCAGCAAATTTGGAAATATTACATTTGGTCCCCACATCCAAATCATTTTATATAGATTGTGAACAGCTGTGGCCCAAGCACTGATCCTTGCGGTATCCCACGAGTAACAGCCTGCCATCCTGAGAATGACCCATTTATTTCTACTCTTTGTTTTCTGTCTATTAACCAATTCCCAATCCATACCAGTACATTACCCTCTATCCCATGTGCTCTAATTTTGTTCACTAACCTCCTGTGTGGGACCTTATCAAAAGCCTTCTGAAAATCCAAATACACCACATCCACTGGTTCTCCTTTATCTATGCTGCAAGTAACATCCTCAAAAACTCCAACACACTTGTCAAACATGATTTCCCTTTCATAAATCCATGTTGACTCTGCCCAATCATATCATTATTTTCTAAGTGTCACATCCTTTATAATAGATTCTAACATTTTCCATACTACTGATGTCAACTAACAGGTCTGTAGTTCCCAGTTTTCTCTCTCCCTCCTTTCTTAAATAGTGGGATTACATTTGCTACTTTCCAGTCTGCAGGAACCTTTCCAGAATCTATAGTATTTTTAAGGATAGCCACCAATGCATCCATTATCTCTATCGCCGCTTCCTTCAACACTCTGGGATGTAGCTCACCTGTTCCAGGAGATTTATCAACCTTCAATCTAGTTAATTTTTTGATTACTAACTCTTTATTAATACTAATTTCTTTCAATTCCTCATTTTCACGTCCCTTGGTTCCCTAGTATTTCTGGGAAATTTTCTGTATCTTCATCCATGAAGACAGACACAAAGTAATTAGTTAGTTTCTCCACCATTTCTGCATGATAAATTCTCCTGTCTCCACCTGTAATGGACATACATTTGCCCTTGCTAATATTTTCCTTTTCACATACCTAAGAAGCTTTTGCAGTTCATCTTTACGTTTCTCTCTAACTTGCATTCATATTTTCTTTTCCCTTTCTTTACCTGTTTCTTGGTCATCCTTTGCTGGATTATAAATTGCTCCCAATCTTTGGGTTTACCATTTTTTCTGGCAACCTTCTAAGCCACTTCCTTTGATCTAATACAATCTTTAACTTCTTTTGTTAGTCATGGTTGATCCATCTTTCCTGATTGGTTTTTCTCTCTTCGAAGAATGTATATATCTCTCTAAATGACCACATCTTCCCTCACTTGCTTCCTCGTCCCCAATATTTAGTTTAAAGTCCTCTCTCCACCCTAGTTATATGACTCACCAGAACACTAGTCCCAGCGCAGTTCAGGTGAAGACCATCCCAATGGTACAGCTCCCACATTCCCCGGTACTGGTGCCAGTACCCCATGAATCGAAACTGATTTCTCCCACACCAATCTTTTAGTGTATTTTCCCAATCCACCATAAGCTAACATGCCCCGCATACCTTTGTAAATTCCTTTGTTCAGATTTAAGACTCTAGTTTCAGAATAAACTATATCACTTTCAAATTTAATGTAGAATTCTATGGTCACTATTTCCCAAAGGCTCCTTTACAGCAAGGTTATTAATTAGCCCATTCTCATTACATAATACTGGTTCCATAATAATGGTTCTTCAACGTACTGCTCCTGAAACCCATCTGCTACACACTCCAGGAATTCATCCTCCACAGCATTAGTGCTGATTAGGCCCAATCTATATGAAAAATAAAATTGAAGTTGCCCATTATTACTGTATTACCCATGTTACATGCACATCTAATTTCCTGATTTATACCATGCCAAACGCTATCACTAATGTTTGGTGGCCTATGAACAACTCGCCCCATTGTTTGCTGATCCTTGCTGTTTCTTAGCTCCACCCAAATTGATTCTACATCTTGATCCTTTGATCGAAGATCCTCTCTCACTAATGTACTGAACTTGGCTCTTATTAAGAACGCTCCCCCTTTCCTTTTTGCCTATCCTTCCTAAATGACGAATATCCTTGAATATTCAGTTCCCAGTCTTGGTCACCCTATAACCACGCTTCTGTAATGGTAATTAAATCGTACCCATTTACCTCTATTTGTGCTTTCAAATCATCCACCTGGTGGTGAATGCTCCGTGCATTCAGATACAGTGCCCTGAACTTTGTCTTTTTAACATTATTCTGCATTCTGATCCTATTTGATGCTTGCCTTCACTTCGTCTGTCTTCTAATTTTGCTTACTACTTTTCTACTTCCTGTTACCAGTTTTGCTTCCCTCCAATCTTCCCTTCCTGCCACACTCAGATTATCAATTCCCTTATTGCTCTCTTGGTCTCTTGCTTTCTCCGCTCTCTCTAAATGATCACATCTTCCCTCACTTGATTCCTCGTCCCCAATATTTAGTTTAAAGTCCTCTCTCCGCCCTAGTTATATGACTCACCAGAACACTAGTCCCAGCACAGTTCAGGTGAAGACCATCCCAATGGTACAGCTCCCACATTCCCCGGTACTGGTGCCAGTACCCCATGAATCGAAACACACCAATCTTTGAGCCATGCATTTAACTCTCTAATCTTATTCATCCAACTCCAATTTACTCGTGGCTCAGGTAATAATCTAGATCCCAGCAGTGGTGGGAAGAGGCCCTTAATAGTCCAATTAAGGGCCTCAATTTGCCCCTGGGCAGGAAGGCCGTTGTTGGCCTATCCCGCCCCCAGGGAGATCACTGGATGACGGGGAGGTGACGGGCCCTCTGACCTGCCGCCCTCTGACCTGCCGCCTCTCCCGCCATCCACCACGATTCTCTATGCCCCCCCACCGCCTCTGATCCCGCCTCAGGAGGGCCCGTAAAATCCCGGCCAGTGGATCCGTTGGTTTTGATCTTCCAGTGTTCCTTAGATTTTAGAATGGTCTCCAAGTATTGGGAGGTAGTAAATGTAACCCAGCTATTCAAGAAAGGAGGGAGAGAGAAAACAGAGAACTATAGGCCTATTGAACTGACATCAGTAGTAGCAAAAATGCTAAAATCTATTATTAGGGCCATGTTAACAGAACACTTAGAAAATCTTAATATGATGGAGCCGAGTTAACACAGATTATTGAAAGGGAAAGCATGTTTGGCAAATTTATTGGAGTATTTTGAGCTTGTAACTAGCAGCATGATAAGGGGGAAACCAGTAGTTGCAGCGTATTTGGATTTTCAAAAAGCATTTGATAAAGTGCCACACAAGAGATTACTACACAGAATTAGGGCTCATGTGACTAGATATTAGTCTGGATTGAAGATTGGTTAATGGACAGAAAACAGAAATCAAGAATAAGTGGGTCAGTTTTGGCTTGGCATGCTGTACTATTAGTAGAATGCCACAAGGATCAGAGCTCGGGCCTCAGCTAATTATAATCTATATCAATGAGTTAGATGATGGTACTGAGTGTACTGTATGTAACAAAAATAGGTGGGAAAGTAAACGGAAAAAGGACACAAAGAGGCTGCAAATGGATATAGACAGGTTAAGTGAGCGGGCAAAATGTGGCAGATAGAATATAATATGGAGAAATGTGAAGTTATCCAACTGGAGGGACCTGGGAGTCCCTATAGATGAATCACAGAAAATTAATATGCAGGTACGGCAAGCAATTAGGAAAGCAAATGGTATGTTAGCCTCTATTACAAAGGGGTTGGAGTATGAAAATAAAGAAATCTTGCTGCAATTGTACAGGGCATTTGTGAAGCCACACCTGGAGTACTATGTGCAATTTTGGTTTCCTTAGCTAAGGATGGACATACTTGACCAAGAAGCAGTGCAATGAAGGTTCACGAGACTGACTCCTGGGTTGAGGGAATTGTCCTGTGAGGAAAGATTGAGTAGGCTAGGCCTATATTCCCCGAAGTTTAGAAGAATGAGAAGCGATCTCACTGAAACATATAACATTCTTAGAGGCTTAGTGGGGTAGATGCTGAGGAAATGTTTCCCCTGGCTGGGGAATCTAGAACACGGGGTCACAGTCTTGGAATAAGGGGTCAGCCGTTTAGATGAGAAGAAATGACTTCACTCAAAAGGTTGTGAATCTTTGGAATTCTCTACCCCAGACGGCTGTGGATGTTCAGTCATTGAATATATTCAAAACAAAGGTCAATAGATTTTTGGATATTCAGGGAATCAAGGGATATGGGGATAGTGTGGGAAGGTGCAGTTGAGGTAGAGGATCAGCCACGGTTTTAATGAATGGCAGAGCAGGCACAAAGGGCCGAATGCCCTACTCCAGCTCCTATTTTTTCCATTCTTATGTTCATGACAGGTGAGTCCTGGGATGCCTACCCTACCTCCTATGAGCTCTTGAGTTGGACTATGAGGTTATTCAATTTAGTAGGAAGAATAGAAAATCAGAATATTTTTTAAATGGTGAGAAACTTTCAACTTTGGTGTTCAGGGAATTTCTTCACTCAGAGTATTGTGAATGTTTGGAATTCTCTACCCCAGTGGGTTGTGGATACTCAGTTGTTGAGTACAGTCAAGTCTGAGATAGATATTTGGACGTTAGCAGAATCAAGGGATATGGGAATAGTGCAGGAAAGTGGAATTGAAGTCAAAGATCAACCAGGAATGGCAGAGCAGGCTCGAGGGGTGGTATGGTCTACTCCTGCTCCTATTTCATATGTTCTTATGTTATTTGTAGGGATGACACAACCTGATTTGTATATGTTACTTCCCAGGTGTCAGGTTAAGAGACATAATGGCGAAGGTGGAAAAACCTCTGGGAAAGAAGGAGAACCAGGCAGATATCCTGGTGAGAGTGGGAGACAATGACATAGGAAAAAGTGGTGTGAGGTTTTGCAAAGAATTTTGAGGAGTTAGGATCAAGCTTGAAGTCTAGCACCTTGGAGGTAGTAATTCCAAGATTACTCAGTACGAGATACTGGACTAACCATATGGAAATAGATTAGACATGTCACTGTGTGGCTAGAGCTGGGGATGGAGGGAGAACTTTAGGCAGGGGCACGCTGTTTAGTGGACTAGCTCCACCTTGCCCTTGCAGACGGGATAAATCCAGCAGTGGGGGAGGATTTAAACCAGTCAGACAGGGGGATAGATAAACAAACTTTGGAAGCTAACAACAGTGTAATATGAAAAGAATTTATATGAATTAAATTTAAAAGCGTTCAGAGAAGATAATGGAACTCAAGGCTGTCATGAGAGTTAGGAACTGCGATGATTCAGGTCTCAGAAGCCAGATTAACCTCTCCTGTGAGAGGCAAGAACAACAGACAAGTGTTTGGAATGTTCAAGAAGGACAGACTTGACAGCAAGAGAAAGTAAGTTAGTATATACCGCTTGAGAGGTAAAGGAAGTAGACCTATTAGTTCAGGATAAGCTTCCTGACTAGGAATTACAATTTGAATTCAAACATTTAATGGATTTTAGAAAAGCAAAATATTGCAGATGCTGGCCATCTGAAATAAAAACAGAAAATGCTGGAAATACTCAGCAGGTCAGGCATCATCTGTAAGGACTCTATTCTATTCTTGCAGTTTCTTTGTCTCTTTTGTTTTGTTTGATTTGACGATGCCACTTTCCATATCAGTGCTTCCAATATGTCCTCCTTTTTCCTCAACCAAGGATTCCCCTGCACTGTGGTTGACAGAGACCTCCATCATTCCATTTCCCGCACTTCTGCTCTCATCCCTACCCTCCCCAACCAAAGCCATCTTAGGGTTTCCTTTTCCACCCCACCAGCCTCTAAATGCAATGAATCAACCTCCAGCATTTCTGCCATTTTTAGCGTGATACCATCACCAAACACATCTTGCCCTCCCCTTTCAGCATTCCAAATGGACCATTCTCTCCCCAACATCCTGGTCCACTCTTCAATCAACCCCAATACCCCCACTCCTTCCCAGGGGGCAGTTCTCTGCAAGCACAGGAGATGTAACACCTGCCCTTTTACCTCCTCCCTTCACACATCTAGGGTCCCTAACATCCTTCCAGTGAAAGAGCGATTTACTTGTACTTCTTTCAATTTAGAATACTGTATTCACTACTCATGATAAGGACTCCTCTACTTTGGGGAGATCAAACACAGATTGGTTGACCTCTTTGTGGAACAACTCCATTCAGTTCATAAGCATGGCCCACCCCCTCCCATTGTGACCGCTCTGTCCTCATCCTCCTACACTGTTCCAACGAAGCTCAAAGTAAACTCAAGAAACAGCAATAATAAAAAGAGAAAGTGCTGGAAATACACAGCAGGGGCTGGATTTTGTTCCCAGCCCAATATTGGGTTCTGTGGTGGGGGGGTCCAGAGAAACAGAGTGGCAGCGGCCACCCCAGAACCTGATGCCGGGATTGCCGGACCCGATCTTCCCGGGAGCGGGATAGGCTGACATTGGCCTTCCCGCCCAGAGGCCAGCTGAGGCTCTTAAATGGCCTATTGACAGCAAATTAAGGGCTTTTCCCACCACCACTGGGATCTTTCCAGCGGTGGGGTGGCGGGGGTGGGGGGAGTGCCTCTGCCGTGCGGGGAGGACACCTTGGAAAAAGAGGTGCCCTCCCTGCAGGCTTGGGTGGGGGGGGGGGGGTCCTTCTTTCGTGGGAAATTCGTGGCCCACAGAGAAACCCTTCCTTGCCCCTGGGCACACTGTACACCCCCTGGGACCCCCCTCCCCGGACTGAACGCCCCGCAACACCACTACCTCGGATCCAGGGTTGCAGCATTGGGCCTGAGTCCAAGGCCTCTGCAGTACTGGTAGTGGCCACTGCTCCCAGTGGCGTGCCAATACTGTTGAGCCGCTGGCCCTGTGTTTGGCCGGCAGCTCTTGGGGACGGGATCAACGTGCCTATTATGTGTTTAAAGGGACGGGGATCCCAGCTCTTTCAATTTGGACCGACAAAAACTGGAGGATCACTTAGGGGGCCTGAAAAAGTGCAAAGGCTGAGTTCCCCCAACTTTTCAGCCCTACGTCAGGACCCCTGCCTCCTGCACAAAATATAGCCCCAAGTCTGGCAGCATCTGTGGGGAGAGAAACTCTGTTTCTCTCTGATGCTGCCAGACCTGTTGTATGTTTCCAGCGCTTTCTGGTTTTATTTCAGATTTCCAGCATCCGTGGTATTTTGCTTTTATTCAAGGAATGCCTGCTCATCTTTCCATTAGGCAGTTCACAGCCTTTCAGACTCAACATTAAGTTCAACGATTTCAGATCTTAACCTCTTCCTCCATTTTTTGATTGGTGATGATTCTGCTTTTCCCATTTACACCTCTTCTAGATGATCTTTTGTTTCTTTTCTTGTCCCATTACCATCTCCTTTGCCTTGCTCCATCATCCCTTTTGTCATTTAATCATTCCTGCCATCCACCCTATCACAGACCTTTCCTTTTTCTCTTTCCTCCCTTTCCACTCTTTCACTGCCTCTGTACTTTCTTAAAACCTGTTACATCTCCAACCTTTTCCAGTTCTGATGACATTAACCTGGAATATTAACTCTGTTTCAGTCTCTACAGATGCTGTCTGACCTGCTGAGTATTTCCAGAATTTTCTGTTTTTATATCTAATGAATTTTGTTTTTTCTAGCTATGAATTGAACACCTCTGTTTATACATTCAGATACAATCCAGTGACTCACAACCAATCTGACCTTATTGATAACTTATGCCGAAATCCAAATGACAGTCAAACGGGACCGTGGTGCTACACTAAAGACCCAAAAGTCCAAACAGAAGCATGCTACATTCCTCGTTGTGGTACGTCTCACTTTTTATTTTGCTTACTTATTTTTCTCCCAGGTTCAAGCACCACTTTTTTGTGATTGCATTTTCTGTGGACGTGTGTGTATTGTAAGAAGGTTTAGTCACAAAGAATGACATCCCTTCTCTGGTTTGGGCTGTGGGAGGGGCCGTAACTCGATTACAGGGATTCTAAGGAGTAATGCAAGAGATGGGCATAAAACTGGGAGGTACCAATGCAGTCCATACATACCAAACCTTGCCCTGCACAGACAGTCTGCTGTGACCATTGGCATTTCTGCTAGTTGTAATAATGTTTTTTCAAATATTTTTTACTTGAACATTCCTTCAGAATTTTTTTATTCTTACCCATTCTATCCTGAAGGCACTTGGCTCACTGACACCAGCAGCCATCCTGTAACTTGTCCAAGTGGCAGTTCTCATGCCAAAGCAGTAAACTACTGAACTGTTGGGGTGAGTGGGGGTCACAATCAAGCCTAAACCTCTCCTCAACCAAAGATCCTCACAAAAGCAGTTTGAGAAAGGCTGCTGGAGGGCAATCAGGTCAGTGGCCCTGAATGACTTTCTCTCACTCTCCCTTCCTAATCGCAGAGCACCCAGGCTAAGATCAGCTAAAGTAGGACAGACTCAGGACCTTCCAGCTCCACCTGACTCCATGACAAATGATGCTGTAGATTCAAGGGAATGCCATCAGCATTTTTCTGTACATTGAATCCCTTTAGGTATCCGTGTCACACACGAGAGGATAGGCAGTGAGGCATTCCCAGCTCACGTTAATGCTGTACTAGGGCTGCCTGAGTGACTCCTCTCCACTTTTCCCTTGTTCCCTGGAGAGCCGTGCCTCACTTCCTGACTGGATCATCGAAATGGCTAGTTGAAGATTTATAGTCACAAGCCAGTTAGACAAGTCCAACTATTAGCTTGGGGATCTGTGTACGTTATCGCAATAGATGTGGCTCGCAATGACATGCCATTTCCCATGTCAAAATTAGGGACATTCAGCTAGATCTTACAGATTTCTTTTTGCGCTTGTTTAGGTGAAACATTGCCACCATTGCTGTCTCAACCTCCAACAGCAGAGTCACTCGATCCTTGTATCCCGGATCAGGGATCAGACTACAGAGGAACACTGAACGTAACTATAAGTGGAAAGCATTGCCAGCCTTGGGACTCACAATACCCTCATGAGCACAATTTCACCAGAGAGAAAATGCCCACAGCAAATCTAGAAGGAAACTACTGCAGGAATCCAGACATGGATGAAGATGGTGTCTGGTGTTTCACCACCGACCCAGCAGTGGAAACTGAATACTGTAAACTCAATTACTGCGGTAAGATTATGACAGGCTTAGATAAGTTAGACAAGGAGAAACTGTTCCCATTAACTGATGGTACAGGGACTAGGGGATACAGATTGAAGGCTTTGGGCAAAAGATGCAGGGGAAATATGAGGAAGAACCTTTTTATGCAGTGAGTGGTAATGACCTGGAAATTGCTGCCCATGAGGGTGGTGGAAGCAGAGACAATCAATGATTTCAAAAGGAAATTGGACGGCCACTTGAAGGAAATAAATTTGCATGTTGTTGCTATTACAGAGACTTGGTTGAGGGAAGGACAGGATTGGCAGCTAAATGTTCCAGGATTTAGAAGCTTCAGGCAGGATAGAGGGGGATGTAAAAGGGGTGGGGGACTTGCATTGCTTGTTAAGGAGAATATCACAGCTGTACTGCGGGAGGACACCTCGGAGGGGTCATGCAATATGGGTGGAGCTCAGGAATAGGAAGGGTGCAGTCACGATGTTGGGGGTTTACTACAGGCCTCCCAACAGCCAGTGGGAGGTAGAGGAGCTGATATGGAGACAGATTTTGGAAAGATGTAAAGGTAACAGGTTTGTAGTGGTGGGTGATTTTAACTTCCCCAATATTGACTGGGACTCATTTAGTGCTAGGGGCTTGGATGGGGCAGAATTTGTAAGGAGCATCCAGGAGGGCTTCTTGAAACAATACGTCAATACGTAGATAGTCCAACTAGAGATGGGGCCGTACTGGACCTGGTATTGGGGAATGAGCCCGGCCAGGTGGTCGAAGTTTCAGTAGGGGAGCATTTTGGGAATATGACCATAATTCCATAGGTTTTAAGGTACTTGTGGATAAGGATAAGAGTAGTCCTCAGGTGAAGGTGCTAAATTGGGGGAAGGCTAATTATAACAATATTAGGCAGGAACTGAAGAATTTAGATTGGGGGCGGCTGTTTGAGTGTAAATCAACATCTGACATGTGGGAGTCTTTCAAACGTCAGTTGATTAGAATCCAGGACCAGCATGTTCCTGTGAGGAAGAAGGATAAGTTTGGCAAGTTTCGGGAACCTTGGATAACGAGGGATATTGTGAGCCTAGTCAAAAAGAAAAATAAAGCATTTGTAAGGGCTGGAAGGCGAGGAACAGACGAATCCCTTGAGGAATATAAAGACAGTAGGAAGGAACTTAAGCAAGGAGTCAGGAGGGCTAATAGGGGTTATGAGAAGTCATTGGCAAACAGGATTAAGGAAAATCCCAAGGCTTTTTATACGTATATAAAGAGCAAGAGAGTAACCAGGGAAAGGGTTGGCCCACTCAAGGACAGAGAAGGGAATCTATGTGTGGAGCCAGAGGAAATGGGTGAGCTACTAAATGAGTACCTTGCATCGGTATTCACCAAGGAGAAGGACTTGGTGGATGATGAGCCTAGGGAAGGGAGTGTAGATAGTCTCAGTCATCTCATTATCAAAAAGGAGGAGGTGTTGGGTGTCTTGCAAAGCATTAAGGTAGATAAGTCCCCAGGGCCTGATGGGATCTACCCTAGAATACTGAGGGAGACAAGGGAAGAAATTGCTGGGGCCGTGACGGAAATCTTTGCATCTTCATTGGCTACAGGTGAGGTCTCAGAGGACGGGAGAATGGCCAATGTTGTTCCTTTGTTTAAGAAGGGTGGTAAGGATAATCCAGGAAATTATGGGCCGGTGAGCCTTACGTCAGTGGTAGGGAAATTATTCGAGAGGATTCTTCGGGACAGGATTTACTCCCATTTGGAAACAAATGGATTTATTAGCGAAAGGCAGCATGGTTTTGTGAAGGGGAGGTCGTGTCTCACTAATTTGATTGAGTTTTTTGAGGAAGTGACAAAGATGATTGATGAAGGAAGGGCAGTGGATGTTATCTATATGGACTTCAGTAAAGCCTTTGACAAGGTCCCTCATGGCAGACTGATACAAAAGGTGAAGTCACACAGGATCAGAGGGGAGCTGGCAAGATGGATACAGAAGTGGCTCGATCATAGAAGACAGAGGGTAGCAGTGGAAGGGTGCTTTTCTGAATGGAGGGATGTGACTAGTGGTGTTCCGCAGGGATCAGTGCTGGGACCTTTGCTGTTTGTAGTATTTATAAATGATTTGGAGGAAAATGTGGCTGGTCTGGTTAGTAAGTTTGCGGACAACACAAAGGTTGGTGGAGGTGAGGACAGTGATGAGGATTGTCAGAGGATACAGCAGGATATAGATCAGTTGGAGACTTGGGCGGAGAAATGGCAGATGGAGTTTAATCCGGACAAATGTGAGGTAATGCATTTTGGAAGGTCTAATGCAGGTGGGAAGTATACAGTAAATGGCAAAACCCTTAGGAGTATTGACAGGCAGAGAGATCTGGGCGTACAGGCCTACAGGTCATTGAAAGTGGCAACGCAGATGGATAAGGTAGTCAAGAAGGCATATGGCATGCTTGCCTTCATCGGTTGGGGCATAGAGTATAAAAATTGGCAAGTCATGCTGCAGCTGTACAGAACTTTAGTTAGGCCACACTTAGAATATTGCATGCAATTCTGGTCGCCACACAACCAGAAGGACGTGGAGGCTTTGGAGAGGGTACAGAAGAGGTTTACCAGGATGTTGCCTGGTCTGGAGGGCATTAGCTATGAGGAGAGGTTGGATAAACTCGGATTGTTTTCACTGGAACGACGGAGGTGGAGAGGCGACATGATAGAGGTTTACAAAGTTATGAGCGGCATGGACAGAGTGGATAGTCAGAAGCTTTTTCCCAGGGTGGAAGAGTCAGTTACTCGGGGACATAGGTTTAAGGTGAGAGGGGCAAAGTTTAGAGGGGAAGTGCGAGACAAGTTCTTTACACAGAGGGTGGTGAGTGCCTGGAACTTGCTGCCGGGGGAGGTGGTGGAAGCAGGTACCATAGAGACGTTTAAGAGGCATCTTGACAAATAAATGAATAGGATGGGAATAGAGGGATACGGACCCCGGAAGTGCAGAAGGTTTTAGTTTAGGGAGGCATCAAGATCAGCGCAGGCTTGGAGGGCCGAATGGCCCGTTCCTGTGCTGTACTGTTCTTTGTATCTTTGTGTTTGTATTTGCAGGGCAACGGGGATTGAGTGTGGGAGTGGGACTGACTGGATTTCTCTGCGGAGAGTTGGCACGGACTCAATGGGCCGAATGGCCTCCTTCTTTGCTGTAAATGAATCTATCAGTCTCAGGTTCTGCTTATACAGTTACCAGTTACCACAAGGGTCTTGTCTATTTTGTATAATAAGTATATTGCATGTGGAAAAACAGCTATTACCACATCGGGGTTTGTTGACTGTGTCAGTGAGGAGTCAATTTCAGTAATGGCAGAGGGAATATTTCACTCCGAGCTTTTGGCATCATCGGAATGGCTAGATGAAGGAAGAGTAAAGTGCATCTAAGACACCTTCTACCATCTTGGTAGTTGCACAATACAATGGTAACAGAGTTGTTGACATATCATGGCAATCAATCATCAGGGGAACAAGAATTGCAAGACGTACAATCTGTGTGCACTGACGTAAGGACTTCCAGTTTATAGAATGTGTACAGAGAATACAAAAAGGACAATATACCTTGTGTGAAGACTATTTGGTTTAGACTGCCAGCATCGAAATAGCGGTCAAGGGTTGAACATTATCAAGGTTCTGGTGAGACTATGGATTAAGAGAAAGTGTTGGAAATATGCAGCAGGTAAATGAGCACATGTATCGGGAAAAGACAAGTTAACGTTTCCGGTATAGCCCTTAGAACCGAAAACTGAAAGATATGTAAGAATTTTAATAACGTAAGAGGGGAGTAAGAAACAAGAGATAACTCTGATCACAAGCAGGAAGTTAATGAGCTGTCGGATCTGCTTGGGAGGAGTCGTGAAGCAGCTGAAGATGGTCCCACTACTAAATGCATCTTCCCCTCCTCTCTCTGCTTTCTGGAGGGACTGTTCTTTCTGGAGCACCCTTGCACATTCCACCACCTCCTCAGCTTCCAATGTCTTCTCCCTGATGCATCCAGAACAGGGAATCCCGCCCACTACTCTAATCCTTAATAATTTTCAGGTTAACTCCTTGCCCCACTGTCACAAATCCTCAGTACTGCAATCAACGCTCTGATTGATTTCTGTTGGATTTTCACTCACTTAGTCTTTGCATTTCAAACAGATTGTAAATATGTGTTAATGCTTCTTTCCACCATACAGATGACCTTGTGGATCCATTCCAAGCCCCAACACTGGAGGAAATGGAGTATCAAATCAGAATGGCAGGTCGAACAACCAAGACTGAGTACAAGACTTCCTTCAATCCTCGCTTTTTTGGTAAAGGAGAGAGTGGTAAGTTCAGATGGGGTTCTATCATTGTAATTAAAATGGAAATGAACCATACTTAGAAACTGTTAAATTATTGTGGTATTCAGACTCCGCCACTGGGCGACTGTAGGTCTGAGTAGAGTTGACTGAGTGGTGTATCTGAGCCTTGGCCAAGAAGTGACAGCAGTGTGCCTAGTATAGTGTGATCATCCTTATAAGTGAGACTAATATGCAAGAGGGCTTTTCATTAGGGGCAGAGTGATCTAAGAACAATAAATTTTTGATTGCCAGCATAATGGGTCGCTAAGTGGAAATTCCACCATATTTCAAGCTTTATGTGCCTCATGTGCGGCTCATTATCAGTTTTCACATGCGATCCCCAGTCTGTTTGCTTGTTCTGACAGTTGGAACCTGCACTGCATTCAATTAGCAGGGAAGGACCAGCAAGGACAGGAACAATGTCAAGTAGCCATGCTTATCATCAGCTCATGTGAGCACATCAACCTATCAGTTTAGGCATAACTGCCTGGGGGATGACAACATAGCAGTAGCTCACGAGGTGGAGATTAGCAGGAAGGTTGTGAGGGCGTTGCTCTGTTTCATGGACAAAGAGCTTCAAGCACAATCAACAATCTGTGCAGCATTATCAGTGGCCCTCAAAGTCATCTTGGCCCTCAGTTTTTATGCACTGGGCTCTGCCCAGACTACCGGTGGAGTGTCAGCCAGTTTGCTACACACAGATGTAACACCAGCTGATCAGTAGTACTATCATGAAAGTACAACACCGTTCTACAGGGCTGCTGAGTTTCCAAGAGACTGGGAGTTTAGTCATTGGTTTGTATTCTTGTTTTGGGCCTCCTGTGTATGATGCTGTATCCTGTATCAACTGTAAGGGTTTTTATTCTCTCACTATCCAGCTAGTATGTGACCACCAGTCCAGGGTAATGAAAATGAATGTCAGCTCACATCGAGCTCTATTTGTTTTAAAGCAATCATCTGTACCATCCTTACCTTGGGCAGAAAAGATAGAAGTGACCGAGGTAACCCTTACAGTCATGGTTCCTGAGCCCACAGACAGACCACAGGCAGAAACAAAGCCCAGTTCAATGAGCCTCATCCTACAATAATGCTTTGTGTATTGAACTTATTGCTGGAATCTTAAAGCAGTGCTTCAGGGGTTTTATAGTCCAAACTCCCCTTGGGGTCTTACAAATAATTCTCCTCTGTTGCACGTTTCATTACTTTGTCCTGCAGCAGTGTCTCAGTCGGGAGGTAAAACAAAAAGAAGATGGTGGAGCCATGGCAGAATCAGGGGGAGGTAATGAAAAATTTAACTGTCAAGCCACTAATGTAGTAGGATATACTGACATGCCAGGCACTAATTCATAGTGCCCTCCAATTCCATCCAGGGGAGAGGCTACCTTGCAGATGGTACTGATGAACTAGGATTGTCTTCAAATGGCAGGAGATCTTTGCAGGGGAAAAGATTCGAGGTGCTGGAGCTTCTGACGTGTAAGGGGAAACTTCGGGAGAAGTATGGTTCATTAGTATACCCTGAACAATTTTATTGCATGGGTTGGCATAATTACATTCATTCATAAAGTCAGTGATTGTCTGTTAGCAATGCCTCCGAGAGGCTCACACTGGACAGCTCTTCCATCTCTCTGAAGATGGACCTTGTGTCCTGCTGCATTCCCCAGCCTTTCTGAATGACATTGACCTGCTGTGTGAGGGCTCCAGTGTCACAATGATGGTCTTCAGCTCCCTTCATGCACTTTAAACTTGTTACTGAGTCTTAAGCAGTATTGGGTCAGGAGGGCAGTGTCATGATTGTATGTGTGGGCTTGAGTATTAGAGACTATATGGTACTTGGAAGTGAAACTGAAAGGAACTCAGTGTTTTGGGGAGAATACCTGACCTGGGGGTTGTTGTAAGGTCAGATAGCCATCTGCTGCGGTCGTGAACAGAAGTATTTAATGAAGCTTGTTAAATCTTTGTTAAATTAAATCTGTGACTTCAAGTGGTGATTCTTCAGCCTGAGCTTTGACATTGGCAATGAGGTTATAAAGACAAACAAAACAGAGGTAAATTCAGAGATATTTAGGATTGTATCATGGCATTCACTGGAGCTGATATGTCTGCAGTCCGGGGAATTGAACCATTTGAACTGACATGTGCTGCCAGTACTGTCAGTGTGAAATGGAAAGCGTGGCTGGAGGAGTTTGAAGCGCAAGCTGACAGTTGCAATTTGTATTTGGATAGTGCGATGGAGATGCAGAAAGCACCGTGACGGGCCTTATTGCTGTTCAATGCGGTGTGTCGGTGAAGGAGACTTTCAAGGCATTGCCTGACATGGGAGAAAAGGGGGATTATGAACGTGCAGTGAAAGCTTTGAAGGACCATTATGTGGTGACGCCAAATGCCACATTCCAAAGGCATGTTTTCCGTCAAATGAGACAGAAAGAGGGGGAAAGAGTAGCCCAATTTGTGACTCGTTTGAGGCAGGTGTTGGATGGATGCAATTATATTGCGATGGATCTCAATAACCAGATAATGGATCAGGTGGTTCAACATTGCAAGTCAGTATGTTGAGGCCTAGGCTGCTGGAAAGAGGAGGTGACTTAATGTTGGATGACACTTCGATGATAGCGGCTGCATTGGAAGCAGTGCATGGACAAGTTCACAGCATGAAATTTGGTCCCATTTCCGCCATTGGCTCAACACAATCTGAGGTTAAGCAAATGACACAATGGAATCCAAGTACGCGTAAATGTAAACAGCAAAGGTCTGTGTTTCAGATGTGGCAAGTTGGGTTACTATGGAAGAGATGATTGCTGCCCTGCCAAGGGAAAGATATGCAGAAAATGTGGGGGCAGAGACCATTTTGCCAAGAAGTGCAAGAGCAAAATTGAACAGAGTGGGAAGCCTGGCAAACCATGTAAAGGAAAGAGAGATAGAAGTAGTACAACTGTGAGACAAGTTGAAGAAGATGCAGTGAGTGAGGACACGAATGTTTTCTGCCAATGAAAGCAACCATGAGAAAGTTCCAGTGATTGCTGGGGATGTTGACGTGAGCATTATTGTAGATTCAGGCAGTGACAGTAATGTCATCAGCAGAGTACTGAGAGGAACTGAAGACAAAGAGAATCAAGTGCACATCTCGAAAATGTGTCAAAAACTTTATCCTTACACATCCAAAACCTCACTTCAATCTATTGGATGTTTCACTGTGAGGATGAGAGCTGGCGATCGGAGTGTGGAGGTAGAATTAATAGTGATTGAGGAGGATGGTGAGCCTCTTCTGAGCAGAGAAACTGGCCAAGCCGTGAGGGTGCTACACATTGGATTGAAAGTGAATTCTGTGAAATCCTATGTGGAGCTTCGAGAGGAGTTTGGACCAGTGTTTTAAGGAATTGGGAAGTTGCACAACCACCAAGTGAGATTAACCATTGACAAGAACGTGAAGCCTGTAGCTCAGCACGTATGCAGAACACCTTTTTGTCTCAGAGGGAAAGTGGAGGCAAAGATCAAGGAACTGGTTGACCGAGACTTCATGGAGCCAGTTGACGGACAAACACACAGATCTTCACTAGACAAGGAAGCTGAATCATTCATGTGGTTTGTGATAGTTCATGCTACACCCTGTGTAATAACAACTAGAGAGATTGAAAGAGAGTCAGACAAAGATCCAGAATTGAATGACATCAGACAGAGAATCCAAGCTGGAAATTGGGAGACTTGCCCATTCAGAACATACATTGTTATATGAGATGAACTGTGCATATTTGGGAAATGTATTCTCAGAGGTAAAAGACTTATAATGCCACTTGGGAGTGGTTGGTACTAAGCAAAACTTACAAACCAAAATATGGTGGCCAGGGATGGAGAAAGATGTGGAGCAGTTTATGAAAAGATGTCATGTGTTCAATTGGCAGATATTCATCCACCAGAATCAGGAAACAGTCTCTGATCCACAACTGTTTTATTCTCAATCCACAATTCAGTACAAATACCAATTTCTACTCTTCCCTTCTGAACTGACTCCCTGTTCAGAAGTAACTCCCGGAGGGGGGGGGGGGGGGGGGGGGGGAAACCCAGCTCTTAAATACAAGCTGCAATGAGCATCACCTGCTCTCTATTAACTCTGAAATAAGTCCTGGTTAATTAAAGGGACCAGCATTTTTAACATTGTCATCTTGGATATCAACTTGTCAGTAGACCCAATCCATCAGAACCAGTACGCAGTACACTGTTACCAGCTGGACCATGGGAGGATCTAACAGTTGACTTCTTAGGTCCATTTTCATCAGGAGAGTCCATACTAGTGGTGATTGACTATTACAGCTGTTATTATGAGTATGTGGTAATGAATTCTACAATGGCAGAGGAAACGGTGTTTGCATTGATTGAAATATTTGCAAGGCATGGTCTACCAATCACTTTGTAATCAGAAAATGGGCCACAATTCATTTCACAGACCTTTGCAGATTACGTGCAAGTCACAGGTATTCACCATCAAAGAGTAATACCTAAATGGCCACAGGCAAATGAGGAAGTGGAAAATCAAAACTATTCCTCAGAGAAATGGATGAGAATTGCTCAAGCTGAGGGAAAAGACTGGAAGGAGATGTTTTTATCATATGTGGCCATGTATAGAGCAAATACACACACTACAATGGGGAAGAGCCCAGCTGAGTTGTTATTTGGACACAAAATACGCACCAAGATAGCTGAGCTGAGGGACATTAGAGTTGATCAGGAGGTTCAAGATCATGATGCTGAGAAAAAGGGTGCTGCAAAGTTTTATGCAGACCACAGAAGGAGAGCTAGTCAGTCTGATGTGATACCAGATGATGAAGTATTGCTGAGATGGGAGAGTCTGAGTAACACGGATACACCATATTATCCCAAGCCATACACTGTTATTGCCAAGAAAGGAAACAGTGTGACTGTGCAGTCGCCAGAAGGAGTATTGTATGACAGAAATTCTTCATACATTAAACAGTATTATGGTGACAAACACAAAACAACAGATGAACCAGGTGTAGGAGCTAAGGTGAAGCTGACATTCAGTAATTCAGATGACAAGCCAGTGATGCTGTTGGCAGGCAGACAGCTTGCTATCCAGAAGGAGCAACATCAGTTCCAGAGAGCCAACCGCATTTCCAAATCCAGATGTGGTGACCAGAGTTCCTGAGACAGCAGGAAGACCACGGAGCAAGAGAGGAGACCACCAAGCCGATATGAAGATTTTGTGATTATGTTTAAAGCAAAAAGGGTGTACGCAAAAGGCTGCCCTTGAAAGCAAATATAATTGAAGAAATTCATTTACTCAGTGAGTTAGGAAAATCATGGATTAGTTTTAGTCTGATAAGGGAAGAATGTCATGATTGTATGTGTGGGCTTGAGTATTAGAGACTATATGGTACTTGGAAGTGAAACTGAAAGGAACTCAGTGTTTTGGGGAAAACACCTGACCTGGGGGTTGTTGTAAGGTCAAATAGGCATATACTGCTGTCATGAACAGAAATATTTCATAAAGCTTGTTAAATCTTTGTTAAAGTTAAATCTGTGACTTCAAGTGTGAGTCTTCAGCCTGAGATGTGACAGGCAGGGCCTTCAAGCAGAAAATGATGGCATGATTGGTAAATGGTCAGTCATGCTGCAAATCATTAAATGGTTCTGATGCTTTAAAGGCACCGTGATTTTCTGACCAACAAAAAACAATTCTCACAAAGGGATCAGATCCAGGAAAAATAAATGCTGTCTCAGAACAGCCATCTGAGTTCATCATACCTTTGACATAATTAAACAAGTAAGTCAGTAGTTGAGTTCTTGTGGTTTTAGTGTTAAATTTTGTGACTCACTCCCAGCTCCTTCTACCCTACTATACTCTGCTCTTTCCCCACTATAGTCCACTCTCCAGCCATTACCCATCACTGTGCTCTATTTCCCACCACACCCATCCCCTAATATTCTACTTTACAGCTGCTGGCCATGTCCCAAACACCCCAGCCCCACCCCATCACATCCCTGTTATGCTGTAATTCCCAGATCAGAATGGGACCACACTAGCCATCATATCTGTCAACACCAGGCTACTTGCAAGTGATAAAATCACCTAGCAGGATTAAAAATGTGTGCCTGTGCTGAGGCGCTGCCTGTCTGAGCCCAGGAAAGGAAGAACTCAGTGTTGTATTGGAGCAAGGTACCATGCTCCCAGGATGCTCTGACATTCCATCATTTTTTATTGTTGTTCTAACACAATTTAAGGGCAAATTGAAGTTTTAAATGCAGATGGACTCAGCTGCTCTCATTGTTTTTAGAATGTGGCCGGCGAGCATTGTTTGAACTCATAAACAAAGAAGATGCAGGAGAAAGGACAATGCTGGAATCCATAGGCCGGATTGTGAAGGGCCAGGAAGCTGAAAATGGGAGTGCTCCGTGGTAATGTGCAAAGCCTTTCCCATCAATGTGTTTGCACTGTTTAAATGTGGCATATCATAGAATAGCATATACAGGAGGTAAAGTCTGCAAAAGGCATCGATAAACCAGCCTTCCTTTTGGTTGTTGGTGCTGAAATGTATTGACTATCCTGCAGTATAGTTCCACAATTGCAGTGTCTGTCTTATATAAGCCCAGGCAGTGAATGTTGGCAGCCACTTCATTGAGTTTACTTCGTCTTGTAATGATTAATACTAAATAGGTAGCAAAACATCGTGGCTTCCCTTGTTATCTGTGCTGGGTAGACAGCAACCCAGTCAGTACTGCAACGTTGTGACCTTGTGTTTTCTTCCCCTGTTATTTCACAGCTGCGTTCCCATTTAGTCAAAAGACAAGATTCGATAAGCTTACCCGCTGAATGTTTTTATTCTCCCGAAAGTATTGACTATCCCGGAGTACTGCTCCACAAGGGGCAGTGGGCCTCTTGGACATTGCCAAGTGACCATTCTCCATGTGTAAGCTCAACCAGTGAGTGCTGGCATCCACGCCCTCTCCTGTCCACACATCACATCCCCATGGTCTCTGGATAGTGATCAGAAGTGGGAACCCTAGCTGATATTTCTTCTCGCTAGCTCAAGATGCTGAGACTAAATGTCATGATCAGGTAGCTCAGCACAGATCAGGAATCAAACCTGGTACCTTGCTGTATGGCTCTGATCAGTACTATGAAGTGCTTTGGAACATCCTGAGGTTATGAAAGCTCTTTCTTTTTCTTCCTGAGTTTTCTCATCACTCGTGTGATCTGATTTTACAAATCCAATGGCCCAGTGAGTAGATGCACTGCTGTTAACTCCCTTGTCCTGAATTTTAAGATCATGCCCCTTTGTTCTGGATTCACCTACTGAAGGGAAGACTTTGCCCCTGATCAAACAATTTGAGGTAATAGTTTCCCGGCAGTATTTCAGTCTAAAAGTTTTTTTTTAAATTCTCTTTTATTTTCACAGGCAAGCCATGCTGTTCCAAAGAAGTCCCCAGCAGCTAGTGTGTGGCGGCAGCCTGTTGAGTGACCAGTGGGTTATTACCGCAGCCCACTGTATCTTGTATCCACCATGGGGCAAGAACTTCAATGTGAAAGATATCTTTGTCCGTCTTGGGAAGCATAAACGAGCTGGGTAGGCCAAAAAACACCAAAGTTCAAACTCACTTTTAGTTAGTACTGTATTGTGCTCATAAGAGATCCCATGGCACTATTTTAAAGAAGAGCAAGGAAGTTCTCCCTGGTACAAAAACAAGAAATGCTGGAATCACTCAGCAGGTCTGGCAGCATCTGTGGAAAGAGAAGCAGAGTTAACGTTTCGGGTCAGTGACCCTTCTTCGGAACTGACAAATATTAGAAAAGTCACAGATTATAAACAAGTGAGGTGGGGGTGGGGCAAGAGATAACAAAGGAGAAGGTGCAGATTGGACCAGGCCACATAGCTGACCATAAGGTCACGCAGCAAAGGCAAACAATATGTTAATGGTGTGTTGAAAGACAAAGCATTAGTACAGAATAGGTGTGAATACACTGAATATTGAACAGCAGCAAGTGCAAACCTGAAGAAAAACAACCTGAAAAAAACAGTGGGTAAGCCAACTGAACAAACTAAGATGAAATGAAATAAATGCAAAAAAAGATTGTAAAAAATGTAAAAAGGAATGTAAAAAAAAAGGAAGAAAAAATAACTAAAAATGAAAGTAAAATGGGGGGCTGTCATGCTCTGAAATTATTGAACTCAATGTTCAGTCCAGCAGGCTGTAGTGTGCCTAATCGGTAGATGAGATGCTGTTCCTCGAGCTTGCGTTGATGTTCACTGGAACACTGCAGCAATCCCAGGACAGAGATGTGAGCATGAGAGCAGGGGGGAGTGTTGAAATGGCAAGCAACCGGAAGCTCAGGGTCCTGCTTGCGGACTGAGCGGAGATGTTCCGCAAAGCGGTCACCCAGTCTGCGCTTGGTCTCCCCAATGTAGAGGAGACCACACTGTGAGCAGCGAATACAGTATACTACATTGAAAGAAGTACAAGTAAATCGCTGCTTCACCTGAAAGGAGTGTTTGGGGCCTGGGATAGTGAGGAGCGAGGAGGTAAATGGGCAGGTATTACACCTCCTGCGATTGCAGGGGAAGGTGCCCTGGGACGGGGACGAGGTGGTGGGGGTAATGGAGGAGTGGACCAGGGTGTCGCGGAGGGAACGATCCCTTCGGAATGCTGACAGGGGGAGGGGAAGATGCGACTGGTAGTGGCATCACGCTGGAGGTGGCGAAAATGGCGGAGGATGATCCTTTGGATATGGAGGCTGGTGGGATGAAAAGTGAGGACAAGGGGAACCCTGTCACGGTTCTGGGAGGGAGGGGAAGGGGTGAGGGTAGAGGTGCGGGGAATGGGACGGACATGGTTGAGGGCCCTGTCAACCACAGTGGGGGGAAATCCTCGGTTGAGGAAAAAGGAGGTCATATCAGAAGCACCGCCATGGAAGGTAGCATCATCAGAGTAGATGCGTCGGAGACGGAGAAACTGGGAGAATGGAATGGAGTCCTTACAGGAGGTAGGGTGTGAAGAAGTGTAGTCGAGGTAGCTGTGGGAGTCAGTGGGCTTATAATGGATATTGGTAGACAACCTATCCCCAGAGATGGAGACAGAGAAGTCGAGGAAGGGAAGGGAAGTGTCAGAGATGGACCATGTAAAGGTGAGAGAAGGGTAGAAATTGGAAGCAAAGTTGATAAAGTTTTCTAGTTCGGGGCGGGAGCAGGAAACGGCACCGATACAGTCATCAATGTACCGGAAAAAGAGTTGGGGGAAGGGGCCTGAGTAGGACTGGAACAAAGAATGCTCGACATATCCCACAAAAAGACAGGCATAACTAGGACCCATGCGGGTACCCATAGCGACACCTTTTACTTGAAGGAAGTGCATGGAGTTGAAGGAGAAGTTGTTCAATGTGAGAACAAGTTCAGCCAGGCGGAGGAGGGTGTTGGTGGATGGGGACTGGTTGGGCCTCTGTTCCAGGAAGAAGCGGAGAGCCCTCAAACCATCCTGGTGGGGGATGGAGGTGTAGAGCGATTGGACGTCCATAGTGAAGAGGAGGCGGTTGGGGCCAGGAAACTGGAAATTGTCAAAATGACGTAGGGCGTCAGAAGAGTCACGGATGTAGGTGGGAAGAGACTGGACCAGCGGAGAAAAGATATAGTCAAGATAGGAAGAAATAAGTTCAGTGGGGCAGGAGCAGGCTGACACAATGGGTCTGCCGGGACAGTCCCGTTTGTGGATTTTGGGAAGGAGGTAGAAGCGGGCTGTCCGGGGTTGTGGGACTATGAGGTTGGAAGCCGTAGAGGGAAGATCTCCAGAGGAGATGAGGTCAGTGACAGTCCTTTGGACGGTGGCTTGATGTTCGGTGGTGGGGTCATGGTCCAGAGGGAGGTAGGAAGAGGTGTCTGTGAGTTGGCGTTGAGCTTCTGCAAGGTAGAGGTCGGTACGCCATACAACAACAGCACCACCCTTGTCTGCAGGTTTGATGACCATGTCGGGGTTAGACCTGAGAGAACGGAGTGCCTCAAGTTCAGAGGGGGACAGGTTAGAGTGAGTGAGGGGGGCAGAGAAATTGAGACGACCAATGTCTCGCCGACAGTTTTCAATGAAGTTCTCCCTGGTGTCCTGGCCAATATTAATCCCTCAGCCAACACTATAAATACAGCTTATCTGGTCATTATCACATTGCTGTTTATGGGAGCTTGCTGTGTGCAAATTAGCTGCCATGTTTCCTACATTACAACTGTGACTACATTTCAAAAGTACTTCATTGGCTGTGAAGTGCTTTGGCATGTCCTGACATTATGAACGGCACTATATAAATGCAAACCTTTCTTCTTACTCTGATCATGCGTTATAGAAACATAGAAAATAGGAGCAGGAGTAGGCCATTCGGCCCTTCGAGCCTGCACCGCCATTCAATATGATCATGGCTGATCGTCCAAACTCAGTATCCTGTTCCTGCTTTCTCCCCCTATCCCTTGATCCCTTTAGCCCTAAGAACTATATCTAACTCTTTCTTGAATATATTTAATGATTTGGCTTCAACTGCTTTCTGTAGTAGAGAATTCCACAGGTTCACCACTCTCTGGGTGAAGAAGTCCCTCCTCATCTCAGTTCTAAATGGCTTACCCCTTATCCTTAGATTGTGACCCCGCCATTGGGAACATCTTTCCTGCATCTAGTCTGTCCAGTCCTGTTAGAATTTTCTAGGTTTCTATGAGATCCCCTTTCATTCTTCTAAACTCTAGCGAATACAAGCCTAATCAACCCAATCTCTCTTCATACATCAGTCCTGCCATCCCAGGAATCAGTCTGGTGAACCTTCGCTGCACTCCCTCCATAGCAAGAACATCCTTCCTCAGATAAGGAAACCAAAACTGCAGGGAAAGTGGAGGAGGCCAAGTGAAAATCAAAACTACTTCTTAAAGCTCCATCCCTTAAGCCACAGATGACTTCCCATTGGAAACCAGCGTATCGATCAAATGGGACTCAGATTCAGGTTTCTTAGCTGCTCCTGGCCAGTAGTTTTGGATTAATGAAAACCAGCATCTGCTGGCTCCTCCCTACTTCTGCAAATTCTGCAGGAAAAGTACCAGTTCATTTGTTGACATTTCCAGTAGTGGCATACTGATCCAGGATTGGGTGTTATGGCATCAGGTGGTAGAAATTGTATTATGATGGCCTGCAAACTGGGCATAGGAAACATCTTGGCAGAAGAAGACAACTGGGGAGGTGCTGGAGGTCAGGGCAATTGCAAGGAGGGAGGCAATCAGGAGGTCAGGAGGTGGGAGGTGAATGGGAGCACGGAGGCATTCCAGAAGCTGAGATAACTGGGAGTGGAAAGCAAGTTGGGTGGGGGGGCAATGTTCTCTCTAATTTCTCTTTGCTGAGTCTGTTGTATTATTGCTTTAAGAGTGATGTCCCTTTAAGAACTCAGTATACTAATGAGCTAAGTAACAGGATGTAGTCTTCTGACCAGAAACCATAGGCACTCTGCAATGCAACACCCTGGACAAAGATTCTTTATATAGTTTGCTCTGTATTGTGTGTATTAGTTTTAGCTGTTAATAAACCTTCTAGACATCTTCAAGAAACTGGAATCCACGTACCTCATTGTGTTGCTTAAGATAGCACAAAGAAAAGCATGACATTGTGGCAACAGTGATGTACAGCGGTGACTGCTTTCTTTAAAAGACAAAATACAAGCTTGAAGACCACAGGTGAAACGGCAAACAAGACTTAAAAGCAATACCAGAAGTCAGAAGTTCCCGCAGTAGAGAAAACAGAAGTAAATAGGGCTTGCTTACTCCACAAATAGTGAATATATTTGTGCTGGCCAAATCCGGGCAAGCTGCCAGCTGAGTTGGGACTGTGCTATTTAAAATGTCAAGGGTGTCATGTGCCTCACTCTGAACAAAGGAAAAGAATGCCTAAATTCAAACAAAGAAAAAAAAGAGCGGGCTGGAATTGGAAACAGCGCCGAGTCAGTAGAACAAGTTTTAAAACAAGTTTTAAGCCACAAACGGCAAAGTCATAATAAGTACAGTGCTGAAGGCAAACACAGACCTGAACAAAGTGAAATATAAAGCAGAAAGCACAGCAGATACACTGCTGGAGGTGCACACAGAGTATCCTTATACATCTTTACATATCCATAGTGTCCAAAAAAGGCAAGAGAACAGCACAAGGATGGATATCAAATTTCTCAGCATGAACTGGAAGGCCATTGATGTCCTATCTGAGTTATATAGTCATAGAGTTATACAACACAGAAACAGGTCCTTTGGCCCACTGTGTCTGTGCCGGCCATCAAGCCTATCTATTATAATCCCATTTTCCAGCACTTGGCCCATAGCCTTGTATGCTATAGCATTTCACGTGCTCATCTAAATACTTCTCAAATGTTGTGAGGGTTCCTGCCTCTACCACCCCTTCAGGCAGTGTGTTCCATATTCCAACCATCCTCTGGGTGAAATTTTTTTTCCTCAAATCCCCTCTAAACCTCCTGCCCCTTACCTTAAATCTATGCCCCCTGGTTATTTACACCTCCGCTAAGGGAAAACGTTTCTTCCTATCTCCCCTATCTATGCCCCTCATAATTTTGTATACCTCAATCAGGTCCCCCCTCAGCCTTCTCTGCTCGAAGGAAAATCCTAGCCTATCTAGTCTCTCTTCATAGCTGAAATGCTCCAGCCCAGGCAACATCCTGGTGAATCTCCTCTGCACCCTCTCCAGTGCAATCACATCCTTCCTATAGTGTTGGGACCAGAACCGTACACAGTACTCCAGGTGTGGCCTAACTAGCATTTCGTACAGCTCCATCATAACTTCCCTGCTCTTATATTCTATGCCTCTGCCAATAAAGGCAGGTATCCCATATGCCTTCCGAACCACCTTATCTACCTGTGCCTTCAGTGATCTATGGACGTCAAGGTCCCTCTGACTCTCTGATTGGTTCTACCATCCATTGTATATTCCCTTGACTTGTTAGTCCTCCCAAAGTGCATCACCTCACACTTTTCAGGATTAAATTCCATTTGTCACTGCTCTGCCCATCTTACCGGCCTATCTATATCATCCTGTAATCTAAGACTTTCCTCCTCACTATTTACGACACCACAAATTTTCGTGTCATCTGCAAATTTACTGCTGGTAGCTCCTATTTTCTCATCTAAATGTACACTACAAACAGCAAAAGTTCAAACTTTTTAAACAAGGAATGCAGTTAAGCTTCATAAACCAAGATGTTGCAGAACCAGAGAAGCAGGCTGTGAAAATACTGATAGCAGTTGGAAATGAGGGGTTATACAGAGTCCAATACCTCTGGCTTATCTGAAGAGGACCAGGAACATCCCACAAAGATATGGAAAGTGCTATATCATCAGCTTTGGGTAAGAGTGAATTTTAGAATTCATCACCTGGAATTGTTGTCCTACAGGCAACAGCCAGAGGAATCAACAGATCAATTTGTCAGTAGATGCCTTAGTAAGGGCAACGAATGCAATTTTTCAGAAACTGAACTGTCAGAGCAAATAATAAAGCTGATGAGTGTCTCAACAGCTATTGAAGCATTTCAAAAAGACCTCTTGGCGAAAAAAGAAAAGCCACAGCATTTATACGCTGCTAGGAGATGGCAAGTATTACGAAGCCATTATAGATGGACAACAGCATCTGCAAGCACTATGTGCAGCTGACAGTATCAGCATAGTAACCAGGTCACAAAAAGTAATCAAGTTGTGTGGTAAGTGTGGTTTGTCCCACTCACTGCGAAGCTGTCCTGCATTCCAAGACCTGTGCAAGGTGTGCAGCGCAAAAGGTCACTGGGCCTGCCTATGCAAGAAACCTGGCTCCAAAGACACAGTCACAATAGGACACAAACAAACAGAAGACAGGCACAACAGCATGGCAACAGCAACAAGGAGAGTGCCAGAGACCTGGGTAAACGCAAGCCAATACACAAAGTCCACAGCGAAATTGAACTGAGACAAGACACAGAGTGGAGTGATTCCCAGCCAGAAGACGAGCAGGTGTTTCACATTGTGAACCTGACACATTGATGAAGTCAAACAACTAGAAGCTTCTGCTACTATTAATATCTTGTGCCCAAAGAAAATTGGCAAGCACACGCTCAGGACTAAGATTGACACAGCAGCCAGTGCAAATATCCTACCAGTCTGCATCCTGAAAGATATGTACCTGGATTGTTGGAAATTAATGGTACAACCGACAACTGCAAAGTTAACTGCCTACAATAGGTCACCATTTACTTGTGAGTCGGAAAGGCATTGGACCTGTGAGGAAACAGCCTGGAGCAGGAGACTATAAATTGGGAGCAAGGCTTGAGGCCCACACTTACCTTGGAGAGGCACACATGGAGAGCTCCTTGGAATCAGTGCCCGCTGAGTTAGAAACAATCTGTGATGTCACAGCAAAGTCATAAGCTGATTGGTTGGTGAGTATCTTGTGCAAGTGTCTGTTTGTAAAGAGCTTGATACATTCAATACTTTTAGGAAAGGTGGATTAATTGGATTATTATAAAAAGATAGAAAAAAAGGAAAAGTTCTTTGTTCTTGAACTCTTAAGTACCTACCTTATATACACAGAAGGGGTTTATTGGTGAGTAATTTTACTTTCTACTTTCTAGTCTTCAGTTTAAACTAAATAATCTGAAAGCAAGCTTAAGGCATGGCAGGACAGCTCGGCTGTGCGGAATGCCCATCCTGTGACATGCGGGGAGGTGTGGATACTTCACGTGGCCGAGATGATCACATGTGCAGGAAGTGTCTCCAGCTGCAAAAACTTGAGCTCCGCATTTTGGAACTCGAGTGGAGGTCGGAGACACTGTGGTGCATCTGCGAAGCTGAAAACTACGTGGATAGCATGTTTAACAAAGTGGTCACACCATAGATTAAGCGCGGGCAGGCAGAGAGGAAATGGGCGATCGCTAGGTAGTACAGAAAGACCAGGCAGGTAGTGCAGGAGTTCTCTGAGTCTATCTCACTCACTAACCAGTTTTCTGTTTTAGTTATTAGTGATGGTGATGGTTCGTCAGAGGAATGTAGCAAGATCCAAGTTTGTGGCACCACAAGTGGCTCTGTTGCACAGGTCGGGGATTAAGAAGAGTGGAAGGGCAATAATGGTAGGCGATTCAATAGTTAGGGAAACAGACAGGCATTTCTGTGGCCGTAGACATGACTCCAGGATAGTATGTTGGCTCCCTGGTGCCAGGGTCAAGGATGCCATGGAACGGCTGCAGGACATTCTTTCAGGGGAGGGTTAACAGCCAGAAGGCGTGGTCTACATTGGCGCCAACGCCAGAGGTAGAAAGACGGATGAGGTCCTGAAAGCAGAATTTAGGAATTTAGGCAGGAGATTGAAAAGCAGGACATCTAAGGCAGTAATCTCAGGATTACTCCCAGTACCACATGCTAATGAGTATAGAAATAGGAAGATTGAGCGAATGAACATGTGGCTGGAAAAATGGTATAGGATGGAGGGCTTTAGATTCCTAGGGCATTGGGACTGGTTCTGGGGCAGGTTGGACCATACAAGATAGACAGATAGATAGGACTGGAACTAATATCCTCACGGGGACATTTGCTAGTGCTATTGGGGGTTTCAATCAGCTTGTCAGGGGGTTGGGAACCTGCAAGAGAATTCAGATAGGAGAAAAAAAAAAGCTGTTTATGGAAGCTGTGAATGAAAGTGGAAAGCAGCAGAAACAAATGCTAGAACCAACCAGGGTTAAAATACCAAATAGTGTTAAAAAGGCAGAATTAAAGGCACTGTATCTGAATGCACGTAGCTTTTGCAACAAGGTAGGTGAGTTGATGGTGCAAGTAGAAGTAAATGGTATGATTTCATTGTCATTATGGAGACATGGTTGCAGGGGGACCAAGACTGGGAACTGAATATTAAAGGATATTCGACATTTAGGAAGGACAGGCAAAAAGGAAACGGAGGTGAGGTAGTCCTGATAATAGGGGATGAGATCAGTGCATTGGTGAGAGAGGATCTTCGATCAGAAGAACAGAATCTGTTTGGGTGGAACTAAGAAACAGCAAGGGGCAACAATTATTGGTAGGAGTGGTTTACAGGCCACCAAAATGTAGAGGTACTGTAGGGCATGTTATAAATCAGGAAATTAGAAGTGCATGTAGCAAGGACAATGCAGTAATCATGGATGATTTCAATCTACATGTAGACTAGGTAAATCTAATGAGCACCAATGCTGTGGAAGAATTCCTAGAATATGTCCAAGGTGGTTTTCTGGAGCAATAGGCGAAGGAACCAATTAGGGAAAAAGCTATTTTGGATCTAGTATTATGCAATGAGAAAGGGCTAAGTAATTATCCAGTGGTAAAGGAACCTTGAGGGAAAAGTGACCGTAGCATGATAGAATTTTCCATTAAGTTTGAAAAAGATGTAGTTCAATCTGAAGCTCGGGTTTTACACCTAAACAAGGGCAATTATGAAGGTATGAGGAGCAAGTTGGCCGTGGTGGATTGGCAAAATACATTAAAAAGTTTGACGGTAGATAGGCACTGGCTAGTATTTAAAGAATTAATGCATGGTTTTTAAAAAGCGTACATTCCTTCAAGGCAAATGAACCCAATAGGGAAAGTGAGTCAGCTGTGACTAACAAAGGACATTAAAGATAGCATTAGATCAAAGGGGGAGGCTAATAAAGTTGCCAAAAAAAAGTCATTGGGAGAATTTTAGGATGCAGCAAAGGAGGACCAAGAAATTGATAAAGAAAGAGAGCATAGAATATGAATGTAAACTAGCAAGAAATATAAATACGGATTGTAAAAGCTTCTATAGGTATGTAAAAAGGAAAAAATAAGCAAAGACAAACGTGGGTCCATTACAGGCAGAGACAGGAGGATTTATAATGGGGATAGAGAAATGGCAGAGAAGCTAAATAATTTCTTTGTGTCTGTCTTCACTGAGGAAAATACATGAAATCTTCCTGAAATAATTTGAGATCCAAAGGTCTAGTGAGCATGAGGAACTGAAAGAAATTGGGATTAATAAAACAATAGTATTGGAGAAATTAATGGGACTGAAAGTTGACAAATCCCTGGGACCTGATGATTTTCACCCTAGAGTGTTGAAAGAGGTGGCGAGAGAGATAGTGGATGCATTCGTGATTATCTTTCAAAATTCTATAAATTCTGTAATGTTGCCTGAAGATTGGAAGGTTGCAAATGTAACCCCACTGTTTAAGAAAGGAGGGAGAAAGAAAACGGGAAAATACAGACCTGTTAGCCTGACGTCGGTCATAGAGAAACTACTAGAATCTATTACAAAGGATGTGATTACTGGACACTTGGAAAATAATGGTCTGATTGGGCAGAGTCAACATGGATACATGAAGGGAAATCATGTTTGACAAACTAGTTAGAGTTTTTTGAGGATGTTACTAGCAGAGTGTATATGGGGGAACCAGTGAGTGTGGTGTATTTGAACTTTCAAAAGGCTTTTGATAAAGTCCCACACAGGAGGTTAGTAAGTAAAACTAAAGTGCATGGGATTGGGAGTAATATACTAGCCTGGATTGAGGATTGGGTAACAGACAGAAAACAGAGAGTAGGAATAGATGGGTCATTCTCAGGTTGGCAGGCTGTGACTAGTGAGGTACCCACTGCAAGGATCAGTACTTGGGCCCCAGCTGTGCACAATTTATCAATGATTTGGATGTAGGGACCAATTTTAATATTTCCAAGTTTGCGGATGACACAAAACTTGGTGGGAATGTGAGTTGTGAGGAGGATGCAAAGAGGCTTCAAGGGGATTTGGACAGGCTGAGTGAGTGGGAAAGAACATGGCAGATGGAATATAATGTGGATAAGTGTGAGGTTATTCACTTTGTTAGAAGGAATGGAGGTGCAGAGTATTTCTTAAATGGTGAGAGTTTGGAAAGTGTTGATGTCCAAAGGGACCTAGATGTCCTTGTTCATAAGCTAGCATGCAGGTGCAGCAAGCAATTAGGAAGGCAAACAATATGTTAGCTTTTATCACAAGATGATTTGACTGCAGGAGCAAAGAGGTCTTGCTTCAATTGTGTAGAGCATTGGTGAGGCCACACCTGGAATAATGTGTACAATTCTGGTCCCGTTGCCATAGAGGGAGTGTAGTGGGGGTTCACCAGACTGATTCCCGGGATGGTGGGATTTTCCTATGAGGAGAGATTGAGGAGACTGGGCCTGTATTCTCTGGAGTTTAGAAGAATGAGAAGGAATCTCATAGAAACTTACAAAATTCTTTCAGGGTTAGACAGAGTAGATGCAGAAAGGATGTTTGCCCATGTTGACAAGCCATTTAGGACTGAGATGAGGAGGAACTTCTTCACTCAGAGGGTGGTGAATCTTTGGAATTCTCTGTCCCAGAGGGTGGTGGAAGCTCAGTCACTGAGTAAGTTCCAGACAGAAATCGATAGATTTCTCGTTGCTAATGACCTCAAGGGATATGGGGAGAGTGCAGGAATATGGCATTGAGGTAGACAATCAGCCATGATCTAGAATAGTGGAGCAGGTTCGAAGGGCTGAATGGCCTACCCCTGCTCCTATGTTCACCCAACCCTTGCAGTGGCACACTAACAATACAATGCAGCTATGGCAAGTCGGCATGGAAACCATGAATATTTTACCTGGTAGACACAAGTGGACCAGCAGTGGCAGAACTCCCAGCGTGTACGGACCTCAACATTGTGACTATCCACAAGATCACCGAGGTACCCATTACAGCAGAAGAGACCAAGGGTACTTGCATTGAGTCAATCCAGGACTTACAACAAATGTATCCAGCCAGGTTTAAAGCCATAGGAGATTTCAAACGTGATGCCGTACTGCACCTCAGAGAAGATGCAATTCCATCAATTGACCCTCCCAGAAAGTGCAGCGTGCATATACAAGAAAAGCTTAAGCGCGAGTTAGATGACATGGAATGCAAGGCATCATCTGTCGTGTGCATCATCACACAGACTGCTGCAGCTCAATCACGTACGTTCTGAAGAAGGATGGAGCAATCAGGGTATGTCTAGGTCCGAGGCGTCTAAACCTCTCCCTAAAGAGATGCCCCCACAAGATTCCAACACTAGAGGAATTGAATCCCAAGTTCACAAGAACCAAATTCTTTTCCAAGTTGGATGCTAAACATGGATATTGGTCGGTACAACTAGCTAAGGAATCTCAGGAAGTCACCACCTTCAGAACACTATTTGAAAAATATTGCTTCCAGAGACTACCCTTCGGCTCATCTGTCAGTCAAGATCTGTTTCAGCAGCATATGGACAGAATTACAGAAAACGTACCTGGACGTATGTGTTGCTGATGATATTGAAGTGATGGGCAAAACCAAAGAAGAGCATGATCAAAATCTTCATTTACTGATGGCAGTAGCTCGTTACAAAGGGCTCGTTTTTAACAGCAAGAAGTACCAGGTGAATGTAAGTCAGATCAATTTCTTTGGCTCCATCTATTCAGGTTGCAGATCTGTCCTGACCTAGATAAAATCAAAGATGTAAGGCATATGCCTACTCCACAAGTCAAAGAAGATCTACAGAGATGCCTTGGATTTTTCAACTTCTTGGCACCATACATTCCAAATTTTTCTGACAAAACATCATTGCTGAGAGAGCTCTTAAAGAAACGCGTATCATATGTATGGTTGGAGGACCATCAGCATATGTCTGAGTCTCTCAAACAAGCATTGTCAGCAGAAACCTGTACCCTGAAGTACTACGACCCAAGGAAGAAGACAATCCTGGAAGTCGAGGCCTCACAGAAAGGGCTAGGAGCATGCATCCTGCAGGATGACAAACCAGCTGCATTTGGGTCCAAATGTTTATCCTCTGCACAATCCAATTACTCAAACATAGAGGTGTTTGGGATCACAAGGTTTCACACATACCTGTTGGATAAGCAGTTCACTGTGGAAATGGATCATAAACCAATGGAGATAGTCTGGCGCGAGCCATTGACAAGCGCACCTCCTTGACTACAGCGACTCTTAGTGAAAGTACAGGGGTACGACTTCGACATCTGCTACTGGTCACCTTGGATACGCTGAGCAGATTGCCAAATCTGAACAAGAATGAAGAAGTTCCACTGGATCTACAAGTAGACAGCATGGACATTGAGATGGAAGATGCACTCAAAATCGATTCATTGCATTTTGGTCAGCACAAATGTGACTAACTAAAATCAGAAACAGCCAATGATCCACAACTGAAAGCAATGTGGAGAGTCATCATAGAAGGTTGGCCTGATATGGTAAAAGAGGTGCCAGAAACTCTCAGATGCTTTTGGCCTTATAGATATGAACTTGGTATCTCGGGAGGCATCACCTTCAAGGGAAAACAAGTAATTGTGCCCAAAGCTCTACAACAGGATATCTTGTCACAACTTTGCCAAGGCCATATGGGTATAGAGCGAACAAGACGACTGGCACGAGACTGTTTATTGGCCAGGGATCAGCGGTGACATCGAAAAGTTAGTGAGGATGTGTGAGGAATGCCAGAGCTACCAGCCACAACATCATGAAGAACCTCTATACCCTCACGAGATACCATCAGTCCCTTGGTCCAAAATTGCCACTGATCTATTTACTGTTAATGGAGACAACTTTATCTTAGTCACTGATTATTTCTCCATGTTTCCAATTGTCAGAAAGGTAAAAGACACTTCAAGCATGAGCGTTGCAGACTCATTGAGTGCCAAAATCAGTCTATTCAGTGCACCTGAAGAAATTATTTCTGACAATGGGCCACTGTATATGGGCAGACCTTTCAGGTATATGTGTGCCAAATGGGGCGTAAACCATGTGATGTCCTCACCACATTACCCAAGATCTAACGGTTTTGCCGAATGTATGGTTTAGTGTAGGACAATGAAACTAAATTTTCGTGTTGCCATGTTATACCTCAGAGCTATACCGATGTTTATGAGCTGACCGTCACCAGCAGAGATCATGTTTGGAAGGCAAGTGGGAATGATTCTGCCAAGCCATCATCTGTCCAAATTCTCGGAGATGCAGGAGACACTACTCGAAAAACAAGGGAGAATGAAGATGGTGCATAACCGACATGCAGGGGCGGAACTACCTCAACTACACGTAGGGCAAAAGGTCAGGGGCAAACACCCCACATTGAGAACATGGTTACCCGCAGAGGTATCCAAAGTGTGCAGTGAGGCTAGGTCTTGAGGGTAAATCAACATCTGACATGTGGGAGTCTTTCAAACGTCAGCTGATTAGAATCCAGGACCAGCATGTTCCTGTGAGTAAGAAAGACAAGTTTGGCAAGTTTCGGGAAGCTTGGATAACATGGGATATTGTGAGCCTTGTCAAAAAGAAAAAGGAAGCATTTGTAAGGGCTGGAAGGCTAGGAACAGATGAAGCACTTGAGGGATATAAAAACTCGAGGAAGGAACTTAAGCAAGGAGTTAGGAGGGCTAAAAGGGGTCATGAAAAGTCATTGGCAAACAGAATTAAGGAAAATCCCAAGGCTTTTTATACATATATAAAGAGCAAGAGGGTAACCAGGGAAAGGGTTGGCCCACTCAAGGACAGAGGAAATGGGTGAGGTGCTAAATGAGTACTTTGCATCAGTATTCACCAAAGAGAAGGACTTGGTGGATGATGAGCCTAGGGAAGGGAGTGCAGATAGTCTCAGTCATCTCATTATCAAAAAGGAGGAGGTGTTGGGTGTCTTGCAAAGCATTAAGGTAGATAAGTCCCCAGGGCCTGATGGGATCTACCCTAGAATACTGAGGGAGGCAAGGGAAGAAATTGCTGGGGCCTTGACAGAAATCTTTGGATCCACATTGGCTACAGGTGAGGTCCCAGAGGACTGGAGACTAGCCAATGTTGTGCCTTTGTTTAAGAAGGGTAGCAAGGATAATCCAGGAAATTATAGGCCGGTGAGCCTTACGTCAGTGGTAGGGAAATTATTGGAGTGGATTATTCGGGACAGGATTTACGCCCATTTGGAAACAAACAAACTTATTAGCGAGAGACAGCATGGTTTTGTGAAGGGGAGGTCGTGTCTTACTAATTTGATTGAGTTTTTTGAGGAAGTGACGAAGATGATTGATGAAAGAAGGGCAGTGGATGTTATCTATATGGACTTTAGTAAAGCCTTTGACAAGGTCCCGCATGGCAGACTGGTACAAAAGGTGAAGACACACGGGATCAGAGGTGAGCTGGCAAGATGGATACAGAACTGGCTCAGTCATAGAAGACAGAGGGTATCAGTGGATGGGTGTTTTTCTGAATGGAGGGATGTGACTCGTGGTGTTCCGCAGGGATCAGTGCTGGGACCTTTGCTGTTTGTAGTATATATAAATGATTTGGAGGAAAATGTAGCTGGTCTGATTAGTAAGTTTGCGGACGACACAAAGGTTGGTGGAGTTGCGGATAATGATGAGGATTGTCAGAGGATACCGCAGGATATAGATCGGTTGGAGACTTGGGCGGAGAAATGGCAGATGGAGTTTAATCTGGACAAATGTGAGGTAATGCATTTTGGAAGGTCTAATGCAGGTGGGAGGTATACAGTAAATGGCAGAACCCTCAGGAGTATTGACAGGCAGAGAGATCTGGGCGTACAGGCCCACAGGTCACTGAAAGTGGCAACGCAGATGGATAAGGTAGTCAAGAAGGCATACGGCATGCTTGCCTTCATCAGTCGGGGCATAGAGTATAAAAATAGGCAAGTCATGCTGCAGCTGTACAGAACTTTAGTTAGGCCACACTTAGAATATTGCGTGCAATTCTGGTCGCCACACTACCAGAAGGATGTGGAGGCTTTGGAGAGGGTACAGAAGAGGTTTACCAGGATGTTGCCTGGTCTGGAGGGCATTAGCTATGAGGAGAGGTTGGAAAAACTTGGATTGTTTTCACTGGAACGACGGAGGTGGAGGGGCGACATGATAGAGGTTTACAAAGTTATGAGCAGCATGGACAGAGTGGATAGTCAGAAGCTTTTTCCCAGGGTGGAAGAGTCAGTTACTAGGGGACATAGGTTTAAGGTGCGAGGGGCAAAGTTTAGAGGAGATGTGCGAGGCAAGTTTTTTACACAGAGGGTGGTGAGTGCCTGGAACTTGCTGCCAGGGGAGGTGATGGAAGCAGATACGATAGCGACGTTTAAGAGACATCTTGACAAATATATGAATAGGAAGGGAATAGAGGGATATGGGCCCCGGAAGTGCAGAAGGTGTTAGTTTAGGCAGGCATCAAGATCGGCGCATGCTTGGAGGGCCGAATGGCCTGTTCCTGTGCTGTACTGTTCTTTGTTCTTTGTTCTTTGTTTGTTCTTATGAGATTACAATGTCTAACAGAACAGTGTTGAGGGGGAACTGAAGCCAATTAAGAAAAACGTGTAGTACTCCAATTGTAGACAGCGGACTCAGAAGAACAGACTCTGACAATGAGGGTGTGACAGAACAACAGGACAACAACCAACACACTAACAACACGTCTGCAAACCAAGAACAGCCAAGGGTGAAATCCACATCCCCAGAAGGCTATACGTAACAAGATCTGGAAGAGTTGTCAAACCACCAAAACGATATATGGACTCTTAAGCTTCTGCACTCGTAAATTTTACAATCCCTATCTTCATACTTGTAAATTTTATAATCTCTCTCCCTTTGTAACTAATTTTGATATTATCCAATTTTATGTGTTTTACTTGTAGTGTAAGAGATTTATTTTTGGAAAAAAAGGGGATGGTGTATTATCGCTTTAAGAGTGATACTCCTTTAAGAACTCAGTATGCTAATGAGCTAAATACCAGGATGTAGTCTTTTGACTGGAAGCCAGAGTCACTCTGCATTGCAACACCCTGGACAAAGGTTCTGTATATAGTTTGCTCTGCATTGTATCTATTAGTTTTAGCTGTTAATAAACCTGCTTGAGATCTTCAAGAAACTGGAATTCATGTACTTCATTGTGTTGCTTAAGATAACACAAAGAACGGCATGACAGTGTGCGGCCTGTTTGTTGCACTGTGTGGTCCCTTTAAGATTATTGCGTGGCTGCCCATGCAAACATCTTAAAGGGACTGCTGCTTGTGCACAGCCTGTTTGTTCCCTGTGCAGTGCATTCCAGTTTCCTGTACGGCCATGCACCTGTGTAGTTCAGAGGAAACGTCGGATAGGGGTGGCAAGCAGGAGGACAAAGGCAAATGGAAGCCAGGAAGTGAATGGGAGTGTGGAGGAAGTCAGGAGGGGGCAGGCAATTGGCATGGAGAAGGCAAATGGGAGCAGGCCAGGTGGGCACCAGTTTTCAGAACTGCTATGGAGACCAGAGGAGCATTCTTGCTCCTCTTGGCTCCAGATTCAGGTAAGAGTTATTCAAAAAGCTTACTTTTCTGGTGTTATTTTCCATCTGTCCCTTGAAAGACTGCTAATTAGGTGATACGTAAACCTGGTTATACTGACCTTAGCAGGCCTGGTGCAGGCTCTGTTCAGAGTGCCCAATTTTGGGAAGGGGTCCTTCAGCAGGCTTGGGGCCCTCATTAACATATTGTTAATGTGCTTATTGGCTGTTTTAAATATCTGCCCGAGACATCCAAAAACAGACTCTACAAACCTAATTGTGGGATCAACTCCTATACAGATTGAACGCAGCCTGCCTCACTGCTGAATTAATTTATTTTATGCAAGTTTTACACACAAAAAATAGCTGCAACTCATACCAATCTCTACCTCGAGCAGTCCTTGAAAGTGCATTGTTCAAACAGTCATAGTCCGTATGACCATTCACCGTAGCCTGGGATTTGCTTTGCAACTACGCACATGGAGACCCATTGGGAAATTCAGACATAGTCCAGGGAGAGCTGCACACTTGAGTAACTCTGCTGAGACCTGGGCAGCAGGATATTAAAAACAATACTGTCTCTCAGACGCAGTCCAATACATAGTAGTTCACAGTCCTGTCTTTGATTTGAAGCTGGTAGCAGAGTTCAGGGCATAAAGAATAGGAAAGTGTGGAAAGATGAACCAAGTATGCTCAGTGTAAACAGAATTGCTTTTTTTCAATTGCTCCTTATTTCCTAATCTTTCTTAGTTGCCTTACTGCCAATGTTTTCTTATTTCTTTTGTGGTTTCCTTTCAGCCTTGCTTATTTTCTCTTTCCTGTCACTTCTTCCCTTCTTGTTATTCACCCTTTCTTTCTCTTTGTGCCCTTAATATTTGTTGTTCTTGGTTCCTTTATCTTTCAGGTACGAGAAAGCAACAGAAAAAATCTTTGCAATCGACAAAATTATTGTTCATTCCAAATATGATTGGAGAGAAAACCTTGACCGTGACATTGCATTGTTGCATTTGAAGAAACCCACAGTTTTCACCAAATATATATCACCCATCTGTCTGCCAGCCTTGGATGTCGCCAAGAGGTTAGCTTTTTGATTATTACCCTTTTATACTCATACACAGGTACAAAAGCTTTCATTATCTAAACACGGCTTTGCAGTGAGAGACGCAAGTGCTGGACACATTACCCATGGTTTAAGTGATGAGAGGGAGTATGTACAGTTTCTAAAGTTGAAACTGGTGGGACTATTGAACATGTTGAATTTTACAGCAGGGGGATTTGCGCAGACTATAAGAATGGGAATAAAAACAGAAAATGCTGGAAATACTCAGCAGCTCTGGCAGCATCTGTGTAGAGAGAAACAGAGCTAACATTTCAGGTCTGTGGCCTTTCATTAGAACAGGACTTTACTGTCTAAATCTAGTAGCAAGGTTGACCATGAGGAGTTTCTAACCAAGTCACTGTCTGTTGTTGCTGTCTGCTTTACCTGGTGACAAAGCACTTAATGGTGCAATCAAAAAGCTCAGTCGAGAGGGCTGGATGGTGTAGTGGGTTACTGCACTTGTAAGTTACTCTAGTTGTGTGTACATATGTATCTAAGTTTAATTTCATATGACTAAAGTTTTTGGTTTCTTTTTACTTATAGATAGCTTGTAAATTTGTAATGTAGATAGAAATAATGAAATGGTCAAAGTTGTCCATTTCCAGGGTGTTTTAGTGTTTGCTGCCTCAGGGTACAATTTTGCTGACTGGGCTTTTTAGCTTTTGCTGAATGTGTAGGATGTGTAACTCGTCCTGTTGACTTACTTTTGTGGCCAAGCTGTGAAACAAGATAGCCAAGGCAATTCTGAGATAGGAAATGAGAAAATGGAGGAGAGGGTGATTACTTACAGTCCAAATAATGACCGAGTGTTTTTGAAGGAATTGTCTCATTTCTGGGGGGCCTTATTCATAATAACACTTCTTATGCCATAATGAATCAGCAATGACAAGTGAAAGATAAAGATCATAATCTTTCCTTAACAACATGTAACAGCAACAAGTTATTGTTGCAATCACTCAGCAGGTCTGGCAGCATCTGTGGAAAGAGAAGCAGAGTTAACGTTTCGGGTCAGTGACCCTTCTTCGGAACTGACCCGAAACGTTAACTCTGCTTCTCTTTCCACAGATGCTGCCAGACCTGCTGAGTGGTTCCAGCATTTCTTGTTTTTGTTTCAGATTTCCAGCATCCGCAGTATTTTGCTTTTATAACAAGTTATTGTTGTTTGTAGAGACAGTCAGGATCAAATGGATTAACAAAGGTTATCTGTCTACTCAGGGAAATGTGGTAATATTGTTTATTTCTCTCTATGTCCACTGCATTGTGACAGGAAGAGCCTGTCACTCTAGAATTGGCCTTTATAGCCACTCCAGGCGCTGCTTCACAAACCACTGACCACCTCCAGGTGCGTATCCATTGTCTCTCGAGATAAGGAGGCCCAAAAGAAAAGAATGTCCACTGCATTGTGCGTGTCTGGACTTGGTCGAACACATTGAACAGATTTCTTGTTGCAAAGCATATTTAATGTCGGATTCAAACTTCTCACACTCCCCTAATACCTAGGTTTAAATCCAGCCTTGGGGGATTTGGTGAAAATCTCCTCTGTTTAATGGCTCTGTGTGGACTGAGCTTAAGCTGTGTCAATTCACTTCAAATTGGGCATATGTCCACAGTACAAAACTACCAATCTCAATCACTGAAGCCACATGACTCAATGGGAAAATCTCACATTGATCCAGTAGGAGGTACTCTGCTGGTTTTATGGATGAGCTCTATTCTCCATATCTGACTTGGGAGCACTTGGTACTGGATACCTGAAATGGGAAAATATTACATTTCCCAGTGTCAGTATCGCTCAGCTTGAGGAGCACAACAATTTCACTGGGGAGCTTTCCATCCTACTTTAATTATCTTATCTATCATTCTTATCTATACTAATTGTATCCAAAGAACCACCTAAATTGGTTTCTCTTCCCACTCCTGCATTGTTACCTCTGGTGTCCCACAAGGAACTATCAGTGGCCTCCTCCTGTTTCTCATTTACATGCTGCCCCTTGGCAATATCGTCTGAAAAGAGCCTCCATTTCCACATGTAAGCTGATGACACCAAGCTCTACCTCACCACCTCCTCCTCTTTCAACCCCTCCGTTGTCTCTAAATTATCAGACTGCTTGTCTGACACCCAGTACTGGATGAGAAGAAATTTTCCCCAATTAAATACTGAGAAGACCCAAGCTATTGTCGTCATCCCCATGACAAACTTTGTTGCCTAGCCACGGACTCCATTCCTCTCCCTGGCAACTGTCTGAGGCTAAATCAGGCTGTTCACAACCTTGTACCACATTTGACCCCAAGATGAGTTTCTGGCCACATTTCCATGCCGTCACTAAAACTGCCTATTTCCACCTCCGGAACATCACCTGACTCTGACCCTCAGCTCATCTGCTACCGAAACCATCACCCATGGCCTTTGTTACCTTTAGACTTGACTATTCGAATGCACTCTGGCTGGTCTCCCAAGTTCTAGCCTCTGTAAACTTGAAGTTATTTAAAACTCTGCTGCCTGTGTCCTTACTCGTACCAAGTCCCGTTCACCCATCATCCCTGTGCTTGTAAATCTACACTGGCTCTCGTTTAAGCAACACCTCAATTTAAAAATTCTCATCCTTGTTTTCAAATACCTACATGGCCTCACCAACATCCTCCTGCCTTACTGCCTCTTTTATCTCTGTTATATATTTGGTTCTTCATGCTGCCACAGTATAGAGTCTAACTAGAGAGGTTCTTGGACTGTAGTATTTAAATATTAATCTTTATTGCATAGTAACTACATACACTCCACGTTAACCTGTGTGTCTCCTTCAAAAGCCATGCTGTAACTCAGGGTCATCCAACCTTTTCGCGTGGGCGGCCACATTACAATTGTTGTCTCACATGGTGGGGGGGAGGTGGTGAGACAATCCCCCACCCCCCCACAGTGTACCTTTTTTCCTGATGCCTCTCATTCAGGAACTGAACAGTTGCAGGAGGTTTCCTGAACAAAGATCTTTTCTCACCTCGCAGGATTGGTCTGTTATTACTGCGTAAATTGAAGTAGGAATCACAAGCTTTTAAGACCTCATCAAATGTGGCTGATTTTTCATCAATACATTGTCTTACTATCATATCGTCAGCTACAGCACCAATTCAAAATAATAATGTATTCACTTGCTCTGTTTCGGACCTGCTGTCCAATTTTGATGTAATTCTATACCTGAGGAACTTTTTCCTCCACAGTTCCCAGTTCTGAAACTGATTGGATCCCTCGTGACTTTTAAAACTCTCTGGCACTCCCCAATTTTGATCCATTTTTAAAACTTTTATAGACTTTTTTGAGTATTCCCTTTTAAGAAATTCCTTTTTCAGGCTAGCTTGCTTTGATGGAGTGTAGCAGGTGCTTGAGAGTGTTCCCTGTTGTTTTTTATAGGCTTCTGGTAGGGACTTCTTTCTTTCAGCAGTTCACTGAAATGATTACAGAGCTGCCTATTGGAATTGACAGAGCTGTGACAGTTCAAGGGTTTTCCCCTTTGCTTTTTTTGAGCTAGAGTTTATATACTTTTTTCAAACTTGACTGGTTTAATGAATTTGTTTCTTCAGCTAAGCTGCATTAATGGACACTCTGCTGTGTTTGGGGGTTTCACGCGCTCTTTTTTCTCTTCACTATTGGACTTTTTTCCGTTTGCGTGCTTTTCAGGGTTTCCCTTTTTTTAACTCTCGCTCACACAGAGCCTGAAGAAAATTAATTTTTTAAGCTCTTCAAAAGCTTTTTTTTTTTACTGGGATTTCTCGGTCGTCGGCACAATCACTCACATAATCGCTTGCTTTTCAGCCATACTTTCATTCTATGGAGCTTTACTCAAACTTCTAAAGTATGTAGTTTGTTTTTTTCTCTTCAGCTATTTGTTTTGAAGTTTCTTCTCTACTGGCTGAAGGATGATTGTTGCTTCAAATTTTCTCTTCCGGGTAAAAGATTTTAATCCTAGTGCTGTTCACCATGTTATTTATGCTGCCACAGTATAGAGTCTAGCCAGAGAGGTTCTTGGACTGCAGTATTTAAACATTAATCTTTATTGTATAGTAACTATATACACTCCACGCTAGCCTGTGTGTCTCCTTCAAAAGCCACGCTGTAACTGTTCTTGAGTCTCTCCCACATGATCTTTTACCTTATCATGGTGGGCAGTAATCTTTACAGTGTCTCAAGATTAATCCTTTGACACCCTTATACTACAATCTCCTTATGTGGTTCAGTGTTAAAGTTCATAAGATCATAAGATCATAAGAACTAGGAGCAGGAGTAGGCTGTCCAGCCCCTCAAGCCTACTCCGCCATTCAATAAGATCATGGCTGATCTTTTCGTGGACTCAGATCCACTTACCCACGCTCCCACCGTATCCCTTAATTCCTTTATTGTTCAAAAAGATATCTACCTTAGCTTTAAAGACGTTTACTGAAGAAGCGTCAACTACTTCACTGGGCAAGGAATTCCATAGATTAACAACCCTCTGGGTGAAGAAGTACCTTCTTAATTCAGTCCTAAATCTGCTCCCTCTAATCTTGAGGCTATGCCCTCTTGTCCTAGCTTCACCTGCCAGTGGAAACATCCTCTCTACTTGTATCTTATCTATTCCCTTCATGATTTTATATGTTTCTATAAGATCCCCCCTCATTCTTCTGAACTCCAATGAATATAATCCCAATCTACTCAGTCTCTCCTCATAAACCAACCCCCTCAACTCCGGAATCAACCTAGTGAACCTCCTCTGCACCCTCTCCAGTGCCAGTACATCCTTTCTCAAGTGAGGAGACCAAAACTGCACACAGTACTCCAGGTGCGGCCTCACCAGTACTTTATACAGCTGCAACATAACCTCTCTGCTTTTAAACTCAATCCCTTTAGCAATGAAGGACAAAATTCCATTTGCCTTCCTAATTACTTGCTGTACCTGCAGACCAACCTTCTGCGATTCATGCACAAGGACACCTAGGTCCCTCTGCATAGCAGCATGCTGCAACTTTTTACCATTCAAGTAATAATCCTTTTTCCTGTTACTCCTACCGAAATGAATGACTTCACATTTACTAACATTGTATTCCATCTGCCAGACCTTTGCCCACTCACTCAATGTATCTATGTTCTTCTGCAAAGTTTCACAGTCATCTGCACACTTTGCTCTGCCACTCATCTTAGTGTCATCTGCAAACTTTGACACCCTACACGTGGTCCCCAACTCCAAATCATCTATATAAATTGTAAATAATTGCGGTCCCAACACCGATCCCTGAGGCACACCACTAGTGACTGATTGCCAACCAGAATAGCACTCATTTATCCCCACTCTCTGCTTCCTGTTCGTCAACCAATCCTCTATCCATGCTAATACTTTACCCCTGACACCATGCATCCTTATCTTATGCAGCTTTATAATGTAAAAGTTAGCTTTATAATGCTGCTGTGAAGTGCCTTGGGATGTTTTATAACATTAAATTTACAATGTAAGTATAAGTTGTTGTTGATTAAAAACAAGTAATAAAAGCAGCTTTGTATGTGTAGGCCATTTTACTTTTTGGTGGCAATATTCTGAATGTGCTTAACTGACACGTGTTGAGAGAGTGCAGCTTGTAACAAGTGAGTTGTGAGAAACACAGAATTAAATGTTGGTGCTGAACTTTAGCAATTCCAGGGGTGACACTGACCACAAGAATTGATATTGGAGGGGAGTTTGGAATGTTGTGCCACAATCCCTATGGTGCTGTTCAATTGGTATTATTATATGAAGTGTCTATCAGGTAGAGCAGACCAGCAGTGCAGTACATTATGTGATGATGCAATGTATCCTAACATGGTAGGTGCGCTGACTCACATCTGTGATCCTGTACGCGGTTAACTCCCTAACTCAAAGACTGTCCAAAGGCAACTAGACAAGGGCATCTGTTGCACTTCCATGCAGCAAAGGAATGATGACAACTTCATAATTCAAAGTAGCTTAATTCAGGTTATCTGTTGGTGTAAAAATGTGGTTGAATTTGCCAGGTGTGGATAATGAGGGCGAGTCAATCTCCCATTCCTTTCAACTGCTGCTTTTTTTCCCTTACCCTGTTATTTTTTCCTGCTAATTTGCTCCCTCCCCTCTTTTCCTGAAGGTGTTGACTCCTTGCTGGGTGTTGATCCCTTGCCAGGAGTTGCCCTTCAGCCATGGCTTAGTAGGTAGCTGTCATGCAGGCCCCCACCTGCCAAGAATGAGGCATATTAATTTTGTCATATGAACATTGATTTTAAACTTGCTGGGAAGAAGAGAAGGCCTGTTACAAGGGGTGCTAGACACTTAGTTGAAAAACATTTGCATACTAACAGACAGTGCTTGTGGAGACAAAAGGACAATTCCCTGGCACATTCAACCCACAATGGATTTTGATCATCAGACATTGAAGGTGTAAGGAAGAGCATTCCACAAAAGCCAGGACTGGTTAAAGCCACATGACTAACTGGCTAGTCCAGGGTTTTTTGAACTAGCCACAGAGTTTTTGAACTCAAAAAGACTGTTTGCTCCTGGAGTGAGAAGACTTCTCCTGTCTGCTCCCATCTCTTTCTCATAAGCCTCTGGACCCACTGAGGGCACATGAACTTCAAGAGAGAAAAGTCTCCTAATTCGAACAAGGTTTAAGAAGAATACCGAGTCCCAACGAAAAACAAAACATACCTAAAATCAAGGACTTTACAGCGAGCCCGAAGAACAGTAACCAAAACCATCTTCAGATATTGCTTCAAACGTTTCCACTTTATTTCTTCTGCTCTTTTTTGTCTCTATCTGCATGTGTGTATAACGTATGCATGCTAGCGTGGGCGTGTCGCATATCCGTAGGCATTACCCGAATTAGAGTTTAAGTTTAATAAAGTTCAACCTTTTTTCTTTAAACCTAAGAAAACCTGTTTGGCAAGTTGTTTTGCCTTATAATTGAAAGTTAGTAAACAAGGATTCACTAAGGGGGAGCTAAAAAAATGTTGTGTTTAAAAGAAACCCTGCTACGGTAAGACCAGGGAAGGCTGAGAGGGAACCCTAGACCCCTTTCTCACCTGGTCATAACAGTGGCATTCTCACCTCTGGGTCAGAAGGTTTTGGGTTCAAGCTGCACTCCAGACACTTGAACACAAAATACAGGCTAACACTCCAGTGAAGTACTGAGGGAGTGGTGCACCTCTGGGCTTTTCGTGTGAGACAAACTGAGCTCCCGTCTGCCCTCTTAGGTGGATGTAAAAGAGCCCAAAGAAGAGCAGGAGAGATCTGCCCTATGGCATAACCAATAATTATCCCTCAACCAACATCACTAAAACAGGTTATCTGGTTGCTTAACCTCTTTGCTATTACTGGGAGCTTGCTCAATATTAATTGTCTGCCCTGTTTCCTACATTACACTTCAAAAAAAAACTTAATTGGCTGCAAAGCACTTTGGGATGTTTTGAGGTTGTGAAAGGTGGTATATAAATGCAAGTCTTTCTTTCTTTGGCCTATTTGGTTACCTCTTATGTCTGAGTCTAGATGGTAAGCGCCAGTTGATCACAGGGACCATTATGATAGAGCCTGATCAAATTCCCAGACTTACTGTAAGGGGTCATCAGATTAGCAGTCTGGAGCATGAACCTGTACATTCCCTGCCTCAGATCCCACTCCCTGAAATGAGGACAATGGGGGCTGTCTACAATCTTGCAATCAGATGGACCTTGGGGCTCTCCTTACTTGTACGGCTCAACATCTTTATTGAGCACGTGATTGGAGAGCAGCATGTGTAGAACATCTGGATGAGTCTCCATCTGGTCACCCACTGGAGAAGGGTTGTCAGCTCTGGTTGGATGGAATCTGGAGGTTTAATCAAATGACCTCTTATCTCCAACTGCCCTGTCCCCACATTCCTGTCATTGGTTACCCAGCATATCCATCTTAGCAATGCTTTGCCTTCCCACCCTGGATGAATTTTGTCTGTCTGTCAAACAGCCATTTTACCACTTGCCAATATTTTATGACTAATAAAAAAAAGTGTTTAAAGAAAGTTAAAAAAATGACAATTTTTATGAATGCCCCTATGGTTTTTCTCCTGGATAATTGGTAACAGTGTGCTGGAGATTAATTTTTAATTCCTGAAGACCCCAGGGCCATGCTGGAGAGGTGACAACTCCACTCCAGAGCTGAGATTGAGCGGGAGGGACAAAATTTACAAGAGAGATTTACAAGTTCAAGTGCTAGGAATGGATCAGATTGTTGGACTGGGATTGTGTCAGCAGCTCTGGTTGCAGAACGTGATTCCCTCAGCAAAAACCAAGCAAGAGGAAGCATGGACAAGGCACTAAAATTATCTTAGCCCCTGGTTTATTTCTTGAATGGCAGGAGTGCTCAATCTTTCATTATTGATTCCAGGTTACTACGCAGTGGGCAGCAAGGTCGGATCACCGGTTGGGGAAATCTGGCTGAATCCTTTGTGAATACTGGTGCCTTGAAGCCTTCAACACTGCAGTCGATCCAGCTCCCCATCGTTGACCAGGAAACCTGTAGCAGATCCACCAATATAAAAACCACCAGTCGCATGTTCTGTGCTGGTGAGTCAACGCAGCATTGGAGAAGCGTCTCGGCAGGGGAATGGGTGGTGGTGTTGGTTATAATTCTGTCCTTTCACCTTGATTCATGACTGGTGGGATGAAATCTCTTCCCCCCCCCTCCTCCCCCCCTCCCCCCGCCGCTCCCCCACCCTTTGAAAGCTGTAAGGGCCCTAAGTAAGGACAAGTTGGTGGCAAACTGAATAGAGTTGCCATGAGCCCAAGTACACTGTACAATAGCTGTCTGTAACTGTCTCCATCACCGTTCCTGGGTATGTCCAGTCCCACTGACAGGACGGACCCATCAGAGGTGGTGGCACTGTGGTATACAGTCGGGAAGGAGTGGCCCTAGAAGTCTCCAACATTGACTCTGGACCCCAGGAAGCCTCATGGCATCAGGTCAATTATAGGCAAAGGAAACCTCCTGCTGATTACCACCTACCGCCCTCCCTCAGCTGATGAATCAGTACTTCTCCATGTTGAACACCACTTGGAAGAAGTACGGAGGGTAGCAAGGGCACAGAATATACTCTGGTGGGGGACATCAATGTCCATCAAGAGTGACTTGGTACCACCAGTACTGACCTAGTTGGCCGAGTCCTGAAGGATATATTTGCCAGACTGGGTCGACAGCAGGTGTTCAGAGAACCGACGAAAGGGAAAAACATACTTTACTTCATTCTCACCAATCTGCCTGTTACAGATGTATCTGTCCATGACAGTATTGGTAGCAGTGACCAGGCACAGTCCTTGTGAAGATAAAGTCCTGTCTTCACACTGAGGACACACTTCATTGTGTTGTGTGGCACTAACACTGTGCTAAATGTGATTGATTCAGAACACATCTAGCAGCTCAAAACTGCACATCCATGTGGTGCTGTGGCCCATTAGCAGCAGCAGAATTATATTTAACCACAATCTGTAACCTCATGGGCTGGCATATCCCTTACTCTACCATTACCATCAATCCAGGAGACCAACCCTGGTTCAATGAGAAATGTAAGAGATCATGCCAAGAGCATCTTAATTCTCTGCTCCCCTCACTCACTCTTACCTGTCTCCTTCTGAACTTGCTGCACTCCATTCTCTCTGGTCTAACCCCGACATTGTGATCAAACCTGCTGACAAGGGTGCTGCTGTTGTTGTCTGGCGTACCAACCTCGACCTTGCAGAGGCTGAGCACCAACTCTCAGACACTTCTTCCTACCTCCTCCTGGACCACGAACCCACCACCAAACATCAAGCTACTGTCCACAGGACTGTCACTGACCTCATCTCCTCCGGAGATCTTTCCTCTTTCCAACCTCATAGTCCCACAACCCTGGACAGCTGCTTCTACCTCTTTCCTAAAATCCACAAACAGGACTGTCCTGGCAGACCATAGTTTCAGCCTGTTCCTGCCCCACTGAACTTAATTTTTCCTATCTTTTCTCCCCTGGTCCAGTCTCTTCCCACCTACGTCCGTGACTCTTCTGACGCCCTACGTCATTTTGACAATTTCCAGTTTCCTGGCCCCAACCGCCTCCTCTTCACTATGGACATCCAATCTCTCTACATGTCCATCCCCACCAGGATAGTTTGAGGGCTCTCCGCTTCTTCCTTGAATAGAGGCCCAACCAGTTCCCATCCACCAGCACCTTCCTCTGACTGGCTGAACTTGTTCTCACATTGAACAACTTCTCCTTCAACTACACTTCCTTCAAGTAAAATGTGTTTCAATGGGTACCTAGAAGGGTCCTAGTTATGCCTGTGTTTTTTGTGGGATATGTTGAACATTCCTTGTTCCAGTCCTACTCAGGATCCCTCCACCAATTCTTTTTCTGGCACATTGATGACTGTATCAGTGCCGTTTCCTGCTCCCGCCCTGAACTGGAAAACATTATCAACTCTGCTTCCAATTTCCACCCTTCTCTCACCTTTACATGGACACTTCTCTTCCCTTCCTCAATCTTTGTTTCCATCTCTGGGGATAGGTTGTCTACTAATATTCATTATAAGCCCACTGACTCCCACAGCTACCTCGACTACACTTCTTCACACCCTGCCTCCTGTAAGGACTCCATTCCATTCTCCCAGTTTCTCCGTCTCCGACGCATCTGCTTTGATGATGCTCTGATTCCATGACAGCGCTTCTGATATGTCTTCCTTTTTCCTTAACCGAGGATTCCACCCCCCCCCCCCCCCACCCACTGTGGTTGACTGGGCCCTCAACCATGTCCGGCCCATTTCCCACACCTCTGCTCTCACCCCTTCCCCTCCCTCCCAGAACCGTGACAGGGTTCCACTTGTCCTCACTTTCAACCCCACCAGCCTTCACATCCAAAGGATCATCCTCCGCCATTTCCGCCACCTCCAGCGTGATGCCACTGCCAAATGTATCTTCCCCTCCCCTTCCCCGTTAGCATTCCGAAGGGATCGTTCTCTCCACGACACCCAGGTCCACTCCTCCATTACCCCCGACACCTGCCGTACCACCCCATACACCAATCACAGGAGGTGTAATACCTACCCTTTTACCTTCTCTCTCCTCACTATCCAAGGCCCCAAACACTCCTTTCAGGTGAAGCAGCGATTTACTTGTACTTCTTTCAATTTAGTATACGATATTCGCTGCTCACAATGTGGTCTCCTCTACATTGGGGAGACCAAAGGCATTGGGTGACCGCTTTGCAGAACACCTCCGCGCAGTCTGAAAACATGACCCCGAGCTTCCTGTCGCTTGCCATTTCAACACCACCCCCCCCTGCTCTCAGGACCACATCTCTGTCCTGGGATTGCTGCAGTGTTCCAGTGAACAATCAGTGCAAGCTTGTTGCACTTCATTTATCAATTAGCACGCTACAGCCTACTGGACTGAACATTGAGTTCAATAATTTCAGAGCATGACTGGCCCCCATTTGTTTTTAGTTTTACTTAGTATTTTTTTAAATTTTATTTTAGTTTGTTTCATCATTACACATTTTTACCATGTGTCTGCCCACTTTTTTTTCATGTTTGCTTTTGGCTAGGGCTTTCATTATTCTGTCATTTAACACCCTCTCTGCACTAACGCTTTGTATTTCACTATGAACACACTCTCTGTCTTTGCCTTTGCCCCATGACCTCTTTTTCAGTTATTCTCTCTGACCCTCTGTCCGATCACACTTTCCCATTTGTTCTCTTTTGCCCCACCCCCATTTTATTTGCTTAAAACCTATGACATTTCTAACCTTTGCCAGTTCTGATGAAAGGTCACTGACCTGAAACATTAACTTTGCTTCTCTCTCCGCAGATGCTGCCAGACCTGCTGAGTATTTCCAGCACTTTTTGGTTTTATGCCAAGAGCAACACCAGACATACTTAAAACTGAGATGCCACTCTGGTGAAGTGACAAGATAGGACTACATACATGTTCAACTGCAGAAGAAGCATGCAATAGACAGACCAAAGCAAATCCCACAACCAATGGATCATATTAAAGTTCTGCAGTCCTGCCACGTCCAGTTGTGAATAGTGGTGGACAATTAAACAACTAACCTGAGAAGGAAACTCCACAAACATCCCCATCCTCAATGATAGGGAAGCCAAGTACATCAGTGCAAAGCACAAGGCTGAAACATTTGCATCCATTTCAGCCAGAAGTGTCAAGTGGATGATTCAACTCAGCCTCCCCCTGAGATCCCCAGCATCACAGATGCCAGTCTTCAAACAATTCGATTCATTGCATGATATCAAGAAACGGCTGAAGGTGTTGGGTACAACAAAGGCTATGGCCCCTAACGATATCCCAGTTGTAGTACTGAAAACTTGTGCCCCAGAACTTGCCGCGCCCCTAGCCAAACTGTTCCTGTACAGCTACAACCCTGGCATCTACCTGACAATGTGGAAAATTGCCCAGGTATGTCCTGTCTACAAAAGGCAGGACAAATCCAATCTAATCACCACCCTAACTATCTACTCTCAATCATCAGCAAAGTGATGGAGGGTGTCGTCAACAGTGCTATCAGGTGTCACTTACTCACCAATAACCTGTTCACTAATGCTGAGTTTGGGTTCCTCCAGGAATACTCCACTCCAGACCTCATTACAGCCTTGAACCAAATATGGACAAAAAAGCTGAATTCCAGAGGTGAGGTGAAAGTGACTGCTCTTGACATTAAGGCAGTCTTTAACCATGTGTGGCATCAAGGAGCCCTAGCAAAATTGAAGTCACTGGGAATCAGCGGGAAAATTCTCCACTGGTTGGAGTCACATCTAGCACAAAGGAAAATGTTTGTGGTTGTTGGAGGCCAATCATCTCAGCCCCAGAAAATCGCTGCAGGAGTTCCTCAGGGTAGTGTCCTAGCCCCAACCATCTTCAGCTGCTTCATCAATGACCTTCCTTTCATCATAAGGTCAGAAGTGAGGATGTTCCCTGATGATTGCACGGTGTTCAGTAACATTTGCAACTCCTCAGATACTAAAGCAGTCCATGTCCACATGCAGCAAGATCTGGACAACATTTAGGCTTGACCAGAAACTTAACTGGCCAGCCACGTAAACACTGTGGCTACAAGAGCAGGTCAGAAGCTGGGAATTTTGCAGCAAGGAACTCACCTCCTGATTCCCCAATGCCTGTCCACCATTTACAAGGCACAAGAGTGTGATGGAATACTCTCCCCTTGCCTGAATGAGTGCAGCTCCAACAATGCTCAGGAAGCTCGACACCATATTGGACAAAGCAGCCTGCTCGATTGACACCCCATCCACCACCTTAAACATTCACTCCCTATAGCTGTGTGTACCATCTACAAGATGCACTGCAGCAACTCATCAAGGCTCCTTTGACTGCACCTTCCAAACCCCCGACCTCTACCATGTAGAAGGACAACAGCAGCAGATGCAAGGGAACATCACCTTGAAGTTCTCCTTCAAGCCACACACTATCCTGACTTGTAACTATATTGCTGTTCCTTCACTGTCACTGGGTCAAAATCCTGGAACTCCCTCCCTAACAGCACTGTGGGTGTACCTGCACCACATGGATTGCAGCTCACCGTGACCTTCTCAAGGGCAATTAGGTTTGGGTAATAAATGCTGGGCTTGCCAGCGATGCCCAAATCCCAAGAACGAATATTTTTAAAAATCGGTACAGGTGAGTATCAAAGCAATATGCCACACAACCCCCCACAGATTGCCTGTATATACTATCAGTCAGTGGCACTACCCAACATGGTAGGTCAACTCCCTATGAAAAGTTTCCAATCCTAAATATTAGTTTTGAGCAGGGTAGCAGCAGCTTGTTAACAATGACAGCTCACAGAGAAGAGTATTTTTCTTTTATTTGTTCTTGGGGTTTGGGTCTTGCTGGCAAGGCTACATTTATTGCCCATTTCTAGTTGCCCTGAGAAGGTGGCTGTGGGCTTTCTCCTTGAACTGATACTGTTGCTATGGTGATGGTACTCCCATGTTGATGTTAGGTGGGGAACTCCCGAATATTGACCCTGCAACTAGAAAGCAATGAATGATATATGTCCAACTCAGGCTAGTGTGAGTCTTGAAGGGGAGCTTGGATATAAAGTCATTCCCAGGAGTTTGTTGCTGTGATATCTCTCGATAGTTCAGGTCACAGGTGGTGCTGTCAAAGTGTGCCTGGGGAGTTGCTGCAGTGCATCTTGTAGATTCTACATACAGCAGCCACAGTGCGCCAGTGTTGGCTGGAGTGGATATCATTATTTGTGAAATTCTCCTCCCATAAAGGGAAGGAAAATGGCAGGTACTTCCTTCATATTTTAGTAGCTGGCTTTAGAGCAGTATTAGCAGAGAGCAGATCCACAGTCTCAGCCTGGGCCTGGGGCCTGGTGGTGAGACTACCTCTCAATGGCTGTATAGACATCCAGTCATTGCTCCTAATCCCAAGCCCAGTTAAAGAGGACAACATTTTTTTGGGGAGGGGCTGTTAAACAAATTAACAACACATTTTTTTTGGATTAAACACAATGCAATAGCAATATTACACAAATATAATTCCTTAATCTCATCTGTCCTACCCCCAAAATAGGTTAACATTAATGGTAAAAAGTATTCATTCCTACAGCAGAAAATGTTGTTAGTAAATGCATTCTCAGAGGAAATATTAAAAAGAGAGGAGTGAAATGCAGAATGATGGAGAAAGGAGTGATGGGGGAGTGATGAAGGGAGAAATAATGGTACAGTGATGAAAGATAGGGGAAGACGGGGGTCGCGGGGGGGGGAGGGTAGTCAGTGAAAATGGGGAGCGTGAAGGAAGGAGGAGTGAATCTGTTGATTTTTCCAAGTGAAATGTAAATATCACTGTCCCTCCTGAATTAACAAAAAATATTTTCTTTTGGAGGTAGTATAAGGCATTGAGACGTTGTGTCCTTTCCAGTCATTTTGTTAACGTGTTTGGAGATGAGTGTGATGAGTATTGCCATTGAGATGGGTCCAGTGAAAGCAGTGCAGTGAGCCAAGAACATACAACTGAAGAAGATGCTGTGATGAACAGAGGCCTCAATACATTTGAACTGTTTCAAATGGGTACATGGACTATGTATTTCATTCACCCCACCAGTAGGCCTTTTTTTTAATACTTTAATATGTATTTCTTGTCTATGGTAGGTCACCATGAGAATTCCACCCAGCGTGGAGATGCCTGTGAGGGGGACAGCGGAGGTCCTTTTGTAATGAAGGTTATTCTTTTACATTTAAAAAAAATTTCTTCATGTATTACAAGCACATTGTGATGTGTTGGAACATTCCAGGTAACAGAAAAGGGTGACTGACAGTGCTATGAATGACCTTTCTTTGTCCTGTCACTCATGCTCTGCCTGGAAGGGATCTACTCAAATCCATTGGTACTCTGTCTCAATCTCTCTCTCGCTCACTCCACAACTCCATGCACAGATTCCAAGTCCCCCAGCATAGTAAACCGTCATTTCCCTTTTTTCTTTTTTCCCTTTTGTGTGCCTTTTAGTGGAAGATTCTTGCATTTCAGAGGCAGCCCCACTCAAATGACATTTTGTGACAAGGATATCTTCTTCTAATCCTCAACCCGTCAAGGCACAAATCCCTTAGTACTAACTCCGGATGTCCATTCCCAATGTGCAGCCACTATCCTTTTGTAGCCAGTAATACTTTATCGTCATTCCCAACAGCAACAGCTAATCTACCCTTCCCTTCACTCTTAAGGGTTGCTCAAGGTTGATGTTATCCCTTTCCGTCAATCTCTAGGGTTGATATTACTCTTTCTTTCACTTTCTAAGGTTGACGTTACTCTTTTCTTCACTCTCTAGGGTAGATGTTACTCTTTCCTTCAGTCTCTAGGGTTGATATTACTCTTTCCTTCAAACTCTAGGGTTGTTGTTATCTTTTTCTGTCACTCTCTAGGGTTGACGTTACTCTTTCCTTCATTCCTTTGGGTTGACGTTACTTTTTCCTTCTCTCTAGGGTTGGTGTTACTCTTTCTTTCACTCTCTGGGGTTGACATTACTCTTTCTGCCATTCCCTAAGGTTGAAATTACTTTCTTTCCTTCACTCTCTAGGGTTGATGTTACCCTTTCCTTCATTCCTTAAGGTTGACATTACTCTTTCATTCTCTCTCCGACAGCTGTTATTCTTTCCTTTACTCTCTGGGGTTGGCATTTTCCTTAATTATCTAGGTTGATGTTAGCCTTTGCTTTCATTTTCTTAGGTTGATGTTATCCTTTTCCTTCACTGTTTCAGTTTGGTGTTCCCCTTTTCCTTCACTCTCGAGGATTGATATTACTCTTTACTTCACTCCGTATGTTTGACATTACCTTTTTCCTTCACTCTCTAGGGTTGACGTTACGCTTTCCTTCACTCTCTAGGGTTGGCATTACTCTTTGTTTCACGCTCTAGTGTTGACATTACAGTTTCTCTAGGGTTGACAATACTTTTTCCTTCACTCTCTAGTGTTGACATTACACTTTTGTTCACTCTCTAGGGTTGACGTTACTCTTTCCTTCACTCCCTAGTGTTGAAATTGCCCTTTTCTTTCACTTTTTCTCAGGTTTGTGTTCCCCTTTCCTTCTCTCTTTAGGATTGACATATTCTTTCCTTCAAAGTCTAGGGTTGATGTTATTCTTTCCTTCACTCTCTAGGGTTGATACTGTTTCCTTCACTCTCTAGGGTTGGTGTTACCCTTTTCCTTCATTACCTAGGGTTGATGTTACTCTTTTGTTCACTCTAATGTTGATATTACTCTTGCCTTCACTCTCTAGGTTTGATGTTACTCTTTCCTTCACTCTCTACGGGTGGAATTACTCTTTTCCTTCACTCTCTGTGATTAACGTTACTCTTTCCTTCACTCCAGAGTGTTGATGTTACCCTCTCCTTCACTCTCTTGGGTTGACATTATTCTTTCCTTCACTCTCTAGGATTGATGTTACCCTTTTCTTCATTCCTTGAGGTTGATGTTACTATTTCTTTCATTCTCTTAAGTTGACATTACTCTTTCCTTCACTGTCTAGGGTTGTCATTACCCCTTTCCTTCACCATCTGGGGTTGACATTATCCTTTTCATTCACTCTCTAGGGTTGGTGTTCCCCTTTGTCTTCACTCTTTAGGGTTGGCTTTAACCTTTGGTTCACTCTCTAGGGTTGATGTTACGCTTTGGTTCACTCTCTAGGGTTGACGTTACGCTTTAGTTCACTCTCTAGGGTTGACATTTTTCTTTCTTTCACTCCATAGGGTTGTCATTACACCTTTCCTTCACCGTCTAGGGTTGACATTATCCTTTTCATTCACTCCCCAGGGCTGATGTTACTCTTTCCTTCACTCCCCGGGGATGTCATTACCATTTTTCTTCACTCTCTAGGGTTGATGTTACTCATTCCTTCATTCCTTAAGGTTGAAGTTACTCTTTCTTTCCTTTACTCCCTAGGATTGATGTTACCCTTTCATTCATGCCTTAATATTGACGTTACTATTTCCTTCACTCTGTATGATGACGTTACTCTTTCCCTATCTGTCTAGGATTTGTATTACTCTTCCCTTCTTGCTCATGGGGTTGACATTATCCTTTGCCTTCACTCCCTAGGTTTGCATTCCCCTTAATTTCACTCGCTGGGGTGGATGTTGTTCTTCCCTTCACTCCCCAAAGTTGACATTACCTTTTTCCTTCACTCCCAGGAGTTAATGTAATCCTTATCCTTCAGTCTCTGCTACTCGTTCCTTCATTCCTTAGGATTGAAATTACTCTTTCTTTCACTCTCTAGGGTTGGCATTACTCCTTCCTTCACTCTCGAGGGCTGGTGTTTCTCTTTCTTTCAGACTCTATGCATGACGTTGCCATTTGGTTCACTCTCTAGTGTTGGCATTACTCTTTCCTTCACTCCTTAGTGTTGACATTAGCCTTTTCATTCACTATCTAGAGTTAATGTAACCCTTATCTTTCACTCTCTAGGGCTGTTGTTACACTTTCATTCATGCTCTATGGTTAATGTTACTCTTTCCTTCATTTCTTAGGATTGACATTGCTCTTTCCATCAATCTCTATGGTTGACGTTACTCTTTACTTCACTCTCATGGAGTTGACATTACTCTTACTTTCACTCTCTAGGGTTGTCATTACACCTTTTCTTTACCACCTAGGGTTGACATTATCCTTATCCTTCACTCATTAGGGTTGGTGTTACTCTTTCCATTACTCCTCAGGTTTGACATTACCCTTCGATTCACTCTGTAGGGTTGGCGCTACTTTTTCCTTCATTCTCCAGTGTTGACGTTACTCTTTCATTCTATAGAATTGATGTTACCCTTTTCCTTCAATCCCTCGGGTTGATGTTTCTCTTTTGTTCACTCTAGTGGGGACCTTACTCTTGCTTTCACTAACTAGGGCTGGTGTTTCTATTTCCTTCACTCTGTAAGGTTGGCATTACTCTTTAATTCACTCTTTAGGGTTAACACTACCCTTTTCCTTCAATCTCCAAATTTGACATTACTCTTTCCTTCGCTCTCTAGGGTTGACTTTCACCTTTTCCTTCATTCCCTACAGTTGATGGCATTCTTTTGTTCACTCACTAGGCTTAACATTACTCTTGCCTTCCCTCTCTCGGGTTGCTGTTACTCTGTCCTTCACTCTCTAGGATTGACAATACCCTTTTCCTTGACACTCTAGGGTTGACCTTACTCTTTCCTTCACTCTCTAGGGTTGACATTATTCTTGTTTTCACTCTCTAGGGTTGACGTTACTCTTTCCTTCATTTCATAATATTGACATTACCCTTTTCATTCACTGTCTGGAGTTAATGTAACCCTTATCCATCACTTTCTAGGGCTGGTGTTTCTCTTTCTTTCAGACTCTATGCATGACGTTGCCCTTTGGTTCACTCTCTAGTGTTGGCATTACTCTTTCCTTCACTCTCTAGGGTCGATGTTACTCTTTCCTTCACTATCTAGGATTGGTCTTACCCTTTTCATTCATTCCTAAGGTTGATGTTACTCTTTTGTTCACTCCAGTGGGAACCTTACTCTTGCCTTCACTCTCTAAGGTTGATGTCACTCTTTTTCCACTCTATAGGCTGGACGTTACTCCTTCCCTCACTCCCTAGTGTTGACATTACCATTTTCATTCACTCACGAGAGTTAATGTGACACCTATCCTCCAATCTCTAGGGCTGTCGCTGCTCTTTCATTCACTCTCTATGGTGGATGTTACTCTCGCCTTCACTCCTAGGGTTGACGTTCATGTTTTCCTTCATTTCCTACAGTTGATGGTATTCCTTTGTTCAGACTCTAGGGTTGACATTACTCTTGCCTTCACTCTCTTGGGTTTGTCTTACCCTTTTCATTCATTCTCTAAGGTTGATGTTACTGTTTTCTTCACTCTAGGGTTGACATTACTCTTTCCTTCGCCCTCTGGGTTGATGTTACTCTTTCCTTCACCCTCTAGAGTTAACATTACTCTTTCCTTCATTCTGTAAGGTTAACATTACTCTTTCATTCACTCTCTAGGGCTTCTATTACCCTTTTGCTTCAATCCCTAGGGTTGATATTACTCTTTAGTTCACTCTAGGGTTGAGATTACTCCTTCGTTCACTCTTTAGGGTGATGTTACACTTTCTTTCATTCCTTAAGATTAACATTACTCTTTCCTTCACTTCCTAGGGTTGACATTACCCTTATCCTTCACTCTCTAGGGTTGGCATTATTACTCTTTCCTTTGCTCGCGAAGGTTGAGTTTATCCTTTTCCTTCACTCTCAGGGGTTGGCATTACTCTTTCCTTCACTCTCTAAAATTGATGTTACACTTTCCTTCACTCCTTAGGTTTGACATTACCCTTTTCCTTCACTATCTAGGGTTGACGTTCCTGTTTCCCTCATTCTCTAGGGTTGCCGTTACTCTTTCGTTCATTACCTAGGGTTCATATTGCGCTTTCTTTCACTCTTTAGGGATGACGTTACTTTTTCCTTCCCTCCCTAGGGTTGATGCTTCCCTCTTTCTTCACTCTGATTCTGTGTGACTTGCTCCATTATTCAGTTTCACCACATTCAATTCTAACTTTTTCTGTTCTATTGTCCTCTATTTAATGTCGTCTCCAGAAGGCATTGGTTCATGATTGGTTATAGTTATAAGGTCACTTTCAGTACCTCACCCAAATAGCTGTTCCTCATCTGTGAGCCTGGATCAGTGAGTGTCAGCAGATTATTCAACTCTGAGGTTGGGGATATCACTTTTGAGCCTTAGGTCCTCATTTGAAGCCCACACAAGCATATTTTCAGCAAGCTGAATCTGCCCAAGGCTTCAACTGCTGTCCTAGCTGAAATTAAAGAATCATTGCAACTTTGCTCTGTGTTATTGAAAGGTACATAAGTTGGTGCCTTTACCCAACAGGCCATTAAGGCGAACTGTTGGCCAGTTTCCGAGCATCATTGGTGCAGGCCTAAGAGTAGGTCAACGACTCTGCAGCTGCACATTGATGAATGGAGGATTGCAGTGGAGCATCAATTAATGGGAAACACATAAGATATATCTCAAGAAGAAGGGCTCTCAAAAAACAACAAATTGCTTATTGTCTATCAATGTTAATATTCTCCTGCACTTTTCTTGATCTCATTGGTCATTCTAATTTAAAACTTCCTGCACCTCACACATTATTCTGTGGCATGGAAAATATAACAACCCTCTATAAAAGGGTGGCTGGTTGATTTTCCCTTTGTGCGGATGCGATGTGCTTCCTCCATTTAACCAGCTGAAATCAGAATATGTCCCAAGAAAAATGGGGTGGATATGGATGTTGTTACAACCAACTGCTCCTGTCAAAGCCCCCAATCAAAATATATAATTCTGAGTGTGGGGGGAGAAAAAGACTGTTAATTCAATCCAGTCGCTCCACAGATCACCTAACATATCATTTAAAACTTTCCAAATTAAAGAAAGACCCAACCAAATTGTACCATCTATTAACCCCCCGAATGAGGCTAACCAAACCAGGTGTCTTTAAATCAACAAATTAACTCTTTAATTAGAAGAACTAAATTCTTAAACATTATGAAGATAATAACAACATTTAAAATAGAAAAAATTGGAGTCCTTGCAAATTTACAGTCCAATGTTGCTTGAAGTCCTCACGGAATGTTGCTTGAAGTCCTCATGGAATGTGGCTCTCCTCCAGCGAATTTCAACAAATAATGACTTGCAAACTCTTTCAATGGAATCAAACTGACTTTAGAGTTTTTGAGGGATAAAAGATTGTCACTGTCTTACTTCTCTTTCTTCAATTTAAATTACCAGAGATCTCTGTTTTGGCTTGACTTTTCTGAGAACTTTGAGAGAAAATAATAAACAGACTAAAATCCTATTCCTGCAGTTTAAATGGTTTTTCAGGTATGCTAAACACAGCTGTATCCTCTGTCTGTGTGTTCTGTTAGAACAAACTGTCTTCAACTAAAAGCCAGTTCAAAATTGAATGGTAACAAATGTATCACATGATACAGTCCAGTGGCTGTATCTATGGTAGCGAGAATTCACCCTTTGAATCACAGTCTCCAAATGACTGTTTCTAAGGCAACGAAAATGCATCTTCCTATAACTCCTGAGGCTTGCTGGTTCTTAAAGAAATACTGATCCCTTGCAAATCTTAAAGGCAAACTGCATCTTCTCGAAACAAAAAAAAACTACAGGGCCATGACAATGTCATCAACAGTAGCACCAAGGGGCCCAATACACTGTCTGTTTCCTTTGGCATAGAATTACATTGATGCTAGTCTCATGGATGAACCCCTTCATAATAGAATGTAAATGTCAGCCTTGGCTCAGTGATAGCACTCTTAACCTGAAAGTTAGATGGTCATGGGTTCAAGCTTCACTTTGCAGATTGCAACATGTAATCTATGTTGACACATCAATGCAGTACTGAGGGGTGCTATTACTAGTGGAGGTGCTATCTTTTGATTGAAATGTTAAACTGAGTCTACGTCTTCCCTCTCATATGAATGTCGGCAATCCTGTGCACTGTTTGAAAATGAGCAAGGGAGTTCTTCTGCTACTTTGACCAATATTTATCCCTCACTAAAAGATCAGATTGTATGGATAATTATTATATTGGAGCATGCTTTGCATTAATTGGCCTCTGTATTTCCTACATTACAATGGTGATTACACCTCAAAAGTACTTCATTGGCTTTGATGTACTTTGGGACATTTGGTGGCTGTGAAAGGTGTTATATAAATGCTTATATAAATACATTCTCCCTATGTATCTCTGACTTAGAAGAAATTCCTTTTCCTTTATTATATATTAAAAATATTTGTTTTCAAATGTCACACAGAACCCAGCAGATAATCGATGGTACCTGTTAGGAATCGTCTCTTGGGGAGAAGGATGTGACAGGGATGGAAAATATGGATTCTACACTCATGCATTCCGGTTTAGAAAATGGATAATGAAAGCTATACAGGGCAAGACATGAGAACCTAAGAATTAAAAGTCGCAATGCCCTACTTTAAAGAGGGCATGACCATTTTCTGATGTTCACTGAGGGAAATAAGAATAAATTTGATGTTTCTGTATGATTCAGTCATTCTCTGTACTTGAATTAATTTTCAACATGTTTATGAAATAAAGCTAGATTATTACTGATAGAATAAGTTTGAAGAGTTTTATTTGTCTTCTTCCTCTCTCGACTTTCCTCACATTTTTCCCCTTTATAGAATCTCTTCTATTTATTATATATCATATTTGTATCTCTGTCTTCCCTTCTTTCAATAATACATGCCTTTAAACCCATTATTGGCATCACTTTATCGCAACTCTTAGACTTATTTTGAGTGATCAAAAACAAGAGTTTTCATCCAATCGAACACATATTTTGTTTTGCTCACAGTGAATTGGAGATTGCACTGTTGCAAGACAGATATGCTGGGTGAGTAGTAATGCACGTAAATAAATAACCTACACACAAACAAAAGAATGTAGGTGCTGTACCCATTTCAAATACATTGAAAAAAATTTCAACATGCACATTCATTTGTCACACATATAAAATACTGTATTTGTTAAATTAACCCTGTGAATACAGCAACTTGCAATAGCCTCGTATGTCCTCAAACTTTCTATCACTGCACTGTTGTAACTTCGCCAAGTTGGTGTTCCAGTGAAGTTACTGCTTCGGAGTAGGAACTTTGAGGAAATTCTCAGTGACTTGTTTCCTCAGCACAGGGCACAATTTCAAAGTTTGCAAATGATACGAAACTTGGAAGCATTGTGAACTGTGAGGAGGATAGTGTAGAACTTCAAAAGAACATAGGCAGGTAGATGGAATGGATAGATAGGTGGCAGATGAAGTTCAATGCAGTGAAATGTGAAGTGATACATTTTGGTGGGAAGAACATGGAGAAACAATATAGAATAAAGGATACAATTCTAAAGGGGGTGCAGGAGCAGAGGGACCTGGGTTTATAAGTGCATTAGTCAATGAAGGTGGCATAGCAGGTTGAGAGAACAGTTAATAAAGTATCCAGTATCCTGGGCTTTATTAATAGGGGCATAGAGTACAAGTGCAAGGAGGTTATGTTGAATTTGTATAAGATTCTAGTTCAGCCCCAGCTGGAGTACTGCGTCCAGTTCTGGGTGCCACACTTTAGGAAGGATGTGAAGGTGTTAAGAGGATGCAGAAAAGATTCACGAGAATGGTTCCAGGGATGAGGAACTCCAGTTATGAAGATAGATTGGAGAAGTTGGGACTGTTTTCCTTGGTGATTAGAAGGCTGAGAGGAGATTTGATAGAGGTATGCAAAATTATGAGGGGCCTGGACAAAGTAGATAGAGAGAAACTGTTCCTACTCACGAAAGGATTAAGAATGAGAGGGCACAGATTTAAAGTAATTGGTAAGAGAAGCAAAAGCGAGATGAGGAGAAACTCTTTCATGCAGCGAGAGGTTAAGGTCTAGAATGCACTGCCTGAGAGTGTGGTAGAGGCAGGTTCAATTGAAGCATTAAAAAGGGAATTAGACAGTTATATGAAAAGGGTTACAGGGAGAAGGCAGGGGAGTCTGTGATAAGAATTAGGAGCAGGAATAGGCCATATGGCCCATCGAGCCTGTTCTGCCATTCATTAATATCATGGTTGAACTTTTACATCAACTCCACCTTCCAGCTCTATCCCCAAATCCTTGATTTCCCTCGTACCCAAAAATCTATCTATCTCAGTCTTGAATATATTCAAAGACTGAGCATTCACAGCCCTTTAGGTTCAAGAATTCCAAAGATTCACAACTCTCTAAGTAAGAAATTTCCCCTCATCTGTCCTAAATGACTGATCCTTTATCCTGAGATGTCAACCCTTACTTCCAGACTCTCCAACCAATGGAAACAGCCTCTCAGAGAGTGGAGGTCCATTCTATTCAATCTGTCCTCAGAGGAGAACCCTCCCAGGAATCAATCTTGTGAACTTTCATTAGACCCCTTTCAGGCAAGTATATACCTCTTTAAGTAAGGGGACCAAAACTGTACACAGTACTCCAGGTGTGGTCTCACCAAAGCCCTATGTAATTGCAAGACTCCCTTACTCTTATACTCCAACTTCCTTGCCATAAGGGCGAAGATACCATTTGCCTTTCTAATTGCTTGTTGTACCTGTATGTTAACTTTCTTCAAATCTAAATCCCTATGGATACTAACATTTACTAGTCTCTCACCTTTTTTTAAAAAAAGTTTGCTTTTCCACTCTTTCTACCAAAATGGATAATTTCACATTTCCTCACATTATACTCCATCTGCCATTTTCTTTCCCAAATCACTTAATCTGTCTATATATCCCTTTGCAGCCTCTTTGTGTCTTCCTCATCGCTTACTTTCCCACCTAACTTTGTAACATCAGCAAACTTAGATATATTACACTTGGACCCCTTATCTAAGTCATCCATAATGAATTTAAACAGCTGAAGTCCCACCATTGCAGCACTCGACAAGTCACAGCCTGCCATCCGCAGAATGGCCTGCTTATTTCTATTCTATTTCCTGTCCATTAACCAATCCTCAATCCATGCTCATATATTATCACCAATCCAATGAGCCCCAAACTTGTATACTATATCACTGGTTCCCCTTTAATCACTCTGCGACTTACACCTTTCAAAAGCTCTAATAGATTTGTCAAACATGATGTCCCTTTCATAAAACCATGTTGACTTTGCCTAATCATATTGTGATTTTCCAAGTGCCACATCCTTAAAAATAGATTCTAGCATTTTCCATATTACAGTAAAATTATCTTGCATAAAGTCAAAAAGGTTTCGATTCTTAATCCTTAATTTCTCTGCTCTCCTCACTCACTCTAAACTATCACCCTCTGAATTTGCTGCACTCTGTTCTCTTCGGTCCAACCTTAAATTGTCATCAAACTGGCTGACTAGGGTGGTGCTGTTGTTGTCTGGCAAACTGTCCTTTATCTAGCAGAGGCCAAAAACCAACTCTCTGATACTTCTTCCTACCTCCACTTGGACCATGACCCCACCACTGAGCGTCAAGCCATTGTTTCCAGGACTGTCACTGACCTCATCTCCTCTGGAGATCTTCCCTTGATGGCTTCCAACCTCATTGTCCCCCAACCCTGAATAACTGCTCCTACCTCTTTCCTAAGATCCATAAACCGAACTACCCTGGTTGACCTATTGTTTCAGCCTGTTCCTGCCCCCCTGAACTGATTTCTTCCTATCTCCACTCTTTTATTTCCCTCTTGTCCAGCCTCTTCCCATTGACATCTGTGACACTTCTGATGCCCTTCTTCACTTTAACCATTTCTAGTTTCCTGACCCTGTCGCCTCTTCATCTGGACGTCCAATCTCTCTACACCTCCAGCCACCCCACCCCTCCCCCCGTGCTCCCCCCTCCCACCCACACCAGGACAGTCTGAGAACTCTCTGCTTCTTCCTTGAATTAAGGCCCGACCAGTCTCCATGCACCACCACCCTCCTCTGCCTGGCTGAACTAGTTCTCGTTTTTTTTATTCATTCATGGGATGTGGGCATCGCGTTTATTGCCCATCCCTAATTGCCCTTGAGAAGGTTGTAGTGAGCCGCCTTCTTGAACTGCTGCAGTCCATGTGAGGTAGGTACATGCACAGTGTTGTTTGGAAGGAAGTTCCAGGATTTTGACCCAACAACAGTGAAGGAATGGCGATATAGTTCCAAGTCAGGATGGTGTGTGGCTTGGAGGGGAACTTGCAGGTGATTGTGTTCCCATGCAGCTGCTGCCCTTGTCATTCTAGGTGATAGAGATCATGGGTTTGGAACGTGCTGTCTAAGGAACTTTGGTGCGTTGTTGCAGTGCATCTTGTAGATGGTACACACTGTTGCCACTGTGTGTCGGTGGTGGAGGGAGTGAATGTTCTGAATGGGGTGCCAGTCAAGCGGGCTGCTTTGTCCTGGATGGTGTCAAGTTTTTGGAGCTGCACCCATCCAGGCAAGTGGAGAGTATTCTATCACACTCCTGACTTGTGCCTTGTAGATGGTGGACGGGCTTTGGGGAGTCAGGAGGTGAGTTACTCGCCTCAGGATTCCTAGCCTCTGACCTGCTCTTGTAGCCACAATATTTATATGGCTGTTCCAGTTCAGTTTCTGGTCAATGGTAACCCCCAGGATGTTGATAGTAGGGGATTCAGCAATCATAATATCATTGAATGTCAAAGGGAGATGATTAGATTCTCTTTTGTTTACGATAGTCATTGCCTGGCACTTCTGTGGCGCGAACAGCTTCTCTTTTAACTCCACTCCCTCCAAATAAAAGGTGTTGCTATGGGTTGCCACATGGATCCCAGCTATGCCTCCCTTTTTGTGGGATCTGTGGAACATTCCTTGTTCCAGTTATACTCAGGCCCCCTGCCTCACCTTTTTCCAGTACATTGATGACTATATTGGTGCCATTTCCTGCTCTTGACATGAACTGGAAAATTTCATAAATTTTGCTTCCAATTTCCATCCTTCTCTCATCTTTTGGACTAATCATTGAGTTCAACAATTTCAGACCATACCTATGCCCCCATTTTGTTTCTTTTATCTTTGCTGGTTTTGGTTTTCCTCTCTTGTTTTTTTCTTTTTTTCACTTTCAGGCGGCAGTTCTTCATCTTTCTGCCATTCACACCTCCTCTAGAAATATTTTTTGCTTCTCTCCTTGTCCCATGACCCTCCCTTTGGCTTTGCACCACCAACTCTTTTGCCATTTAATCTCTCCTGCCTTCCATTCACATTTCTTTTTGTTCTTTTTCCACCCTCCCTGCTTTCAGTTGCTTTAAACCTATTGCATCTTTAACTTTTCTCAGTTCTGATGAAAAGTCATGGACCTGAAACATTAATTCTTGTTTCAGTCTCCACAGATGCTGCAGACCTGCAGAGTATTTCCAGCATTCTGTTTTGAGTTCAGAATCCAGCATCCACAGTATTTTACTTTTATTTTCTTAATTCTTAATAGTTTTGGTGTTTTTAAACACTCTCCAACCTCTAATTATAGTTTTATTGCTCTTAAATTGCATTCCCCTGCTGTTAGTCCTGTTGTTGCTTTTTTATTGGTTGATCAGGAGGAGCAACAAAACAGGTCTCACAAACAGCAAGTCCAGGCTCAATTTGTGAATGGCTAGTCTTGCTAGTAATAATAAAAATTATAATTGTAGGCTGAGATAAATAGGCAATTGTCATCTACTGGTGTAAGTATATATATCTAAATAGTTAAGAACCAATAGTAACCCCAGCAGAATTATAGGGCAGAATTTAGTTGAGCTGGCAGGGCTCCTGATGCTGGGCTGAAAAGGCAGAAGGAACCCCACCTCCATCCTTCAGAGCTCCCTGGCGCAATTCAATGGTGCTTGGGCAATTAACTGCCCGGCGCCAAGATCCCTATCACTTGCCACTTATCAGCCCAAGCTTGAATGTTGTCCAGGTCTTGCTGCATGTGGGCACAAACTGCTTCAGTATCTGAGCAGTCGTGAAATGAACACTGCTCAATCATCAGCGAACATCCCCGCTTCGGACCATATGATGGAGGGAAGGTCATTGATGAAGCAGAAGATGATGTTTGGGCCTAGGACACTACCCTGCAGCAATGTTGACGGGCTGAGATTATTGGCCTCCAACAAACAACCATCACCCTTTGTACTTGGTATGACTCCAAATAATGGAGAGCTCTCCCCCTGATTCTCATTGACTTCAGTTTTGCTAAGGCTCCTTGATGCCACACTTGGTCAAATGCTGCCTTCATGTCAAGGGAAGACAAGCTCACCTTCAGCTCTTTTGTCCATGTTTGGATCAAGGCTGTAACGAAGGCTGAAGCCAAGTGCCCCTGGCGGAACATGAACTGAACATTGATAAGCAGGTTATTGGTGTGTGCTGCTTGATAGCACTGTCAGTGACACCTTCCATCACTTTGTGATGATTGAGAGCAGACTGATGGAGTGGTAATCGGCCGGATTGGCTTTGTTCTGCTTTTTGTGGACAGGACCTATCTGGACAATTTTCCTCATTGTTGGGCAAATGCCAGTGTTTTGTAGCTGTACTGGAATAACCTGTCTAGGGGCGTGGCTAGTTCTGGAGCACAAGTCTTCAGTACTACAGCTGGGACTTTGGCAGGGCCCATAGCTTTAGTTGTATCCAGTGCCTTCAGCCATTTCTTGTTATCATATAGAGTGAATCGAATTAGCTGAGGCCTAGCATCCGTGATACTGGGGACATCAGGAGGAGGCACTCGCACTTCTGGATGAAGATGGTTGCAAATGCTTCAGCTTTTTCTTTTGCCGTGATGTGCTGGGCTCCCCCATCGTTGAGAATGGGGATATTTGTGGAGCCCCCTTCTTTTAGTTGTTCAATAGTCCACCACCACTTGTAACTGAATGTGGCAGGACTGCAGAACTTTGATAACTTTGCTCTATTGAATGCTGCTTCTGCTGTTTAGCATGCATGTAGTCCTGTATTGTAGCTTCACCAGGTTGGCACCTGATTTTTAGGCATGCCTGGTGCTGCTCCTGGCACACTCTCCTAATCCCCTGGCTTGATGATAATAGTCGAGTGCCAGGCCATAAGGTTACAAATTGTGCTTGAATACAATTCTGCTGCTGCTGATGGCCCACAGTGCTTCATGTTTTGAGCTGTAGGATGTGTTCTGAATCTATCCCATTTAGCACAAGGACTGTGCAGTGGCCACTCCTATCAATACTGTCATGGACAGATGCATATGCAACAGGTAAATTGGCGAGAGTGAGATCAAGTTTTTTTTTTCCTTGTCGGTTCCCTCACCACCTGCTGCAGGCCAGTGCAGCAAATAAATTCTTCACAACTTGGCCAGCTCCGTCAGGATGGTGCTACTGAACCATGCTTGGTGATGGACATTGAAATCCTCTGCCCAGAGTACACACTGTGCCCTTGCTACTCTCAGTACTTCTTCCAATTGGTGTTCAACATGGAGAAGCACTGATTCATCAGCTGAGGGCATATGATAAGCAGCAGGAAGTTTTCTTGTCTGTGATCGATCTGATCCCATGAAACTTCACAGGGTCCACAGCCACTGTTGAGGAGTCCCAGGGCCACTCCCTCCTGACTGTACAGCTGCCTGCCTGTGGGATAGGACATACTCAGGGATGGTGATGGAGTAGTTTGGGACACTGGATGCAAGATACAATTCGGTTAGTATGATTATGTCAGGCTGTTGTTTTACTAGTATGTTGGCAGCTCTCCCAATTTTGGCACAAGCCCACAGATGTAATTATTAAGTAAAATGAGGTTCAGGTCAATTGCTCTTTTGATTGACATGAGTTTACTTGAGTGCTTCTGCTCTAATCTTTAGTTTCAACATTTTAAGATTGTTTGGATCTTTAACTCTAATGTGCACGGACTGAATATACTTAACCTATTAATGGATATCAGCAGAACACTCAGCGAATTAGAGGTTACATGTTTTCAAGGCAAGTTGCTTCACATCTTCAATTTGGAAATAAGTTTGTGCAAGCTTTCCCTCAAGTCGCAACAAAACAGATACCACCAATGCCATAACTTTCATTTGAGGTTTGTGGCATCTTGCTGTGTCGATTGGCTGCTGCTTTTGCCTACATAATAATGGTGCCATTGTCAAAGTAATGTACCAGATACAAAGCGCTCTTTGATGTGCTAAGGACGCAAGCTGTTGTACAATGCTGATTTGTTCCTGAAAAATCTTTTTTCCTTACCCACTAGATATAGAATTCCCTCCACAGATCAGATACATAAATAAATTGTTGCATGTTATGTGACAATAGTTTATCTTTAAAAAATACCAAGGAACATAGACTGTAATGAATATAAAACTTAATTTGCACATTTCCTTTAACAGGAATATAAATATTTGGTAATGCTACTAAAACATTCTTCCTGAATATTATTTCAGAACTTCCCACTAAATTTTTATTAATGTTGCAGTTTGTCCACAATGTGTTATTTTCTGAGCTGAATGCAAGTAAAGGTAAAGCTGGTGTAAATTTAATTACAAAATCAATGTCAGACACTAAAAGTGCAATATTTCATTTGTCATGTGACTAGTGCTAAATTAAAATACGCCCTTGATTTAAGTACGGTCTGTAATTACAAAGAATTGGATTCCCATCCCAAGTAATTAATTTTCCATTTATCAATTAGAGTGGAGGAGTCATAGCTTGTGCTGTGAATAGCTATTTTTGGCTGTCAATCAAAATAGTTCTAGGAGTTGTTGGACCCCATGTGTAATGGAAACTATAGTCTATTACTTTTTAAACCTCTTCAGCTGACATGGTCATCTCTTGGAAGCTCTATGGAGTTTAGACCTGTAGCTCTAAAAAGGCACAGGCTTCGATGGAAAATATTTAAAACACAAAATGCTATCATCTGGATATATTTATTCATGTTATTGTAATTTTATTAGAAATTATTTTTAAAGTCCATCAAGTTACAAATCTGATTTGCAGTGGTAAACCCTCAGATTTGCTGGAGAAAAAAGCATTTGAAGAGATTTTCAATTATATGTTCAGACAATATAGTTTGCTTTTTTCCCCTCTTGTATTTGGTAGATTCTGTTGACGATTCAGTCTTGATTTGTTGTCACAGAACTCTACTTCTTACCACTTTTTTCATTGCATTTGTTTATTTCTTACTTGTGATTAGGTTAATTTCATACTCATAAATCAGGAACAAATCAGCTAATGCACACGCAGAGCCTTCTAGAAAGATTACACAATGGTCAAAAATACATGCCAACAGAATTAAATTTTAATAGCATCAAAACCATTGTCGAGCTCTGAGGCCCAGTAACCTTTTGATCCCAAACTAAAACAATTTTTTTTGGTGGAGTATTGTGTGATCCAATTTCATTTTACCCAAACCAGTGTTATCCAATTATTAAAGTGGCAAACACTTTGAACCATCTGTTTTTAATCAAAGCATTAAAATTGTTGGATTAAACAAGTTGCTCTTGATTATTGGGCAAAGGCAAAAAGCCCATATGAACCCACAGACACTCATGGGTGTTTCGTTTTTTTTTTGTTTTTAAAAACTATTGTGAAGAGCATGAAATAAAAACTCTATGGCCCATGATATAAAATTACCATTAAGGGCTGTTTGCTGAAAAAAGCTGCAAGAACTGGAGATTTTCCCCCTTTAAAAAAAAATACAAACCAGCTTATCTCAAAAGTGACCCGTATTAACTTTACCATTAGCTAATTTTACCAAACAGCTTTAGCCAGCAGGCACATGGTTAGTGGCATTCTGTTGTTTCAGGAGGTGAAATAGACACTCAAGAGGGTCCTCAAATAAACTGCCACAATTTGGGGTTAATTGTTAAACTTGAATGTGCATTCTTTTTCAACTTGGCATAGATTTCAGTTCCCAAGACTGTCTGCTTATGGTAAACTCACTCTGCTCATGAAGAGTGTTGTGGGGGAGCCCAAACAAAATATGCTGCACTGTGGTCATGAAAGTTTCTAATTTAAAAGAAAAAAAGTCCAGATGAGTCTTTGGGGTTCTAGGGGCTGGACAGAGTACAGGATTTCACCATGAAGAATCCAGACAGAAATCTGCCTCTTATTAGGCTGTGGAGCAATAGATATAGATTCTCTGACACTAGTTTGAAGAGTAGGGGAGTTCTCACTGGTGTCCTGGCTAATATTTATCCCTCAACCATCATTAAAACAGATTATCTAGACATCCACCTCACTGCTGTTTATGGAACCCTGCTGTATGCAAAATCGTTGTCAAGTTTCCCGACATTATAACAGCGACTACACTTCAGTATGTCATTGTCTGGACCATGCTTGGGATTGTCCCGAGTCTATGAAAGGTGCTACATAGATACAAGTTCTTTTTGAATCACCATACCTTCCTAACTGATTAAAAGAGGTCAAGTAAATGGTTAAGAAAGTAGACAGCTTAAAATGGAACCAGATTTTCACTGACTCAGTTGGTCTTCACCATGCTTTACTGAGTTTAAAAACTGCCCATTTTTATTTTTTTTTTAAACTGCTTTGACATTACAAAATGGGAGGTACATTCACTGCCAGAGCAGATCCTTTAAAAATCACTGCTTGGCAACATAAAACAAAGTAGGGAACACACCACTATATGGAGCCTGGGGAAAATTAGAAGCAAAAATACAGAGCTAACTATAAAATACAAATTCAGAGTGCTGACCACTTGACTGGGAAATTAAACAGTCAGAAGGGATACAATTTAACACAACCTACAATCTGAAACAATTTAAAATCAAAATCAAATGAGAACTCCCGACAGGATTCTAGAGTTTGAGAAAATTAACAAAGCCAGTGTAATGCTGGAGAATATCAAAAACTAGTGCAAGTGGAAAATGCTGCACCCACCACCAGCAGTAAACTGAGCTGTGAAAATACTCCCACTACAAAATTCACGGTTAAAAAAAGAAATGCAAGTGCATTTCTGTGGCACCTTTTATCACCACCAGATGTCCCACAGCACTTTACAGCCAATGAAGCATTTTTGAAGTGCAGTTACTGATGTAATCTAGGAAATGTGGCAGCCAATTTAAACATAGCAAGCTCCCACAAACAGCAATGTGATGTTGGTTGAAGGATAAATACCAGGACACCAGCTCTTTGCTCACCAGAGAGGGAAGATGGGTCTTTAGTTGAACATCTCATCGAAAAGATGACACCTTCAACAATGCAATGTTCCCTTGGTACGGGCACTGGAGTATTAACCTAGATTTGTGCTCAAGTCTCTATAGTGAGACTTGAATCCACAATCTTCTGATTCAGAGGAAAGAGTGCTACCAATTGAGTCATTGTGTAAGTCTGTTTGTATAAGTGTCAAAGTATTTACAACAGTATTTCTAAGTTGCATTAATAGAGTTTCATCCTTTATTCAGTATCCCATTTCCCAGATTAAAAAATAAAAATCAATATTGTTTAATAAGACTCAAAGTGCAGTGGACATATTTTGAGCTGTCATTAGGCTGTACTTCATTGCAAGAACAAAAGGCACAAAAGCTAGTGCATTGGATATCCAAAAGGTTAAAGTTTCTGCTAAATAGAGCTATCCAACAAAGAATAAAGTGTTAAAAGGCATTTTAGTTGGCTTACTCTGGCCAATCTTCAAAAGTGTGCTAAAGGAAGCAGTGGAGGTAGAACAGCTCACTGGAGTTTGCCCAATATGAATTCCGAGCCCAACACACACCATGCCACAGATCAAATCAGACATTGTAACCAGATAGAGTTTAATGTTAGTATATAAAAAGGCTCATCTCCAGGACTATATAGCTTAAATCTGAGTGAGTAATGGACGGAATTTGCAAATGCAAATTGGGAAGGGTGGGGAGAAGGGGAGAGGAGAAACTCAGATTGGTTATAAATGCAAGCAGTCAGACAAGATTTTAGCCTTTAAACAAAATATGCAGAAAGAAAATTCTTGAGTTACAAGATTTGAAGTTTAGGGATCACGAGCACACAATCAGTCAACAAATGAAGCTTATTTGGGCCTGGACAGTTTGCATTCAGGCAATTTGTTGACGTAGTGACACTGCAGCTCAGGCTTAACCTGTCACAGGTTTGACTTCTCAGCTGAAACGACACGATCAGAAGAATACGGATTGTAGGTTCTGATCACTGCCTGTAAAGAAAGATATCCAACAACAGCACTGATTACCAAGTTTTAAAAAAAAAAAAAATACACACCTACTCACACAAGGTGGTTGGAAAGATTGACTCATTTCAACAAATAGAATATGAACACTGCCTTGTGCAGCACCTGAATGATCTTAAATCTTTTTAAACTTGAGGTTTCAAAAATTGAAATGCTCATCAGAGCTCACAAAACTCAAAATGGTTTTAGTAAGAGTACTAACTTTATACTTTTTACACCTGCAAAGCATCATATAATCTCCAAATATTAGCCTCAGTGTTGTCAGACATTCAATTTTGGGAATGTCTCAACTTCCTCTAGGTCAACACTAGGAAACCAAAGCCATTCTCTGTAACCCCCACCATAACCAGCTTACTCTAACCATCTCTAGTATTCTCTTTCCAGTAACGGTCATGACTTGAAATTCTTTGACCATCCTTCCACTGACCTAGCATGTCTAAACATCTTGAGGAGAGAAAAAAAAAAAAGAGGGAAATTGTTGGGAAGGAAGGACGACAAAGTTGTGTGCAAATCATTCAAGGTGATATTTACATTTGGAGTTGGAAATCCCACACAAAGGAGGATAACAGAATATTGAACATGGGAACAATACAAAATATTAGCCACATCAGTGTCAGGAAAACCCAATATGGGACATATTAATTTCATTGGTTGGAAACTTACATTAGACTTTTAATAGAAAAACCCTACAAGTTAACTTTTAAAAGCTAGCAGCCAAGATGGTCACTAATTTATATTTGAAATACCAGGAAATTGGACTGGAAACAAAAGTCCAACGGAAACTCAGCTAGAACAATGGCTTGCTCCAAGTGATTGAATTTCCTAGAATGGCTTTATCAGCACGGTCATCAAGGCCATTCTCACTCACTGACTCTGAAAGAGGCAACCCCCCTCCAAGTGTGGATGGACACCCTGGGGCATGCAGCACCTTAAATTTCAGAAGATTCCAGAAAAAACCTAATTTAAAAACAAAGAGGTTTGATAGAACCATGTGACTGCTTGCACAGCTCTGAAGAAACTAGAAGTTTTGTCACAGACAGCAGACAGGCAGTAACTGAAAAGGACAGCAACGAAGCAGGTGGCTGCTGTCTCTCTCTCCCCAGAAAATATCAAAAGACCCAGCTGCAACTAGGAACCCCTCCAAACCTACAGACCAATTTAGTCAGCCACCAAAGGAAGAGAATCAAAAACCAATTTTGCCTTCAGGAACCCTGAGCAAAGCAAGCCAACCACTGTGCATGCAGCCCAGCAAGGACTTCAAGATTACAACTTCAGCAGAGGCCTATTGGACACTCATACTGTATTTAAATTCTATTTATTCTGGACTTTTAATCCAACCACCAAAATCAGTTTCCCTCTGTAATCTAGGTGTGTGACTCATGTGAATGTGCGCATGAACGTGTAGCATATTTTTTGTATTTTAAAATCGGGTTAGAGTGTCAAGTGTAAAAAGCTTAACTCTTTGGTTCTTTTGCAATTACATTAGAGGGATAAGGTCAAACACACAATCACAGAAGTGGCAAGTACAACCACTGTTTTAAAAAGGAATAAACCCTGTTGCAGTCAAACGAGGGGGAAGGTGAAAGGAGAGCCTGAGACCCCCTCCTCACCTGGCTGTAACATCAGCAAAAACATTTACTTAAAAAAATATTGTCCTGGTCAGTTTGAATTGAGCTCTGATCCTGTGACCATAACTGAATGTAGTTCATGAATAGCTGAATAAATAGATCAAGGTGAAAGAGTTACACAAGTATAATTAAAATTCAAGTTGAATAGAAGATCAAAAGCACATCAGGTACCTTCTGAGGACATTTAGCATTGTACTGCTGCAGCAACGAATGGACTTGAGCGCCATAGTTAGGATGAACTTTGTTTAACAGACCCACCTAGAAAGGCAATGACTACAGTCAGGAATACACACTTGTACTCCAGCATTAGCATTCTACAAAACACCAGCCCTCCCCACAACACCTTTCTGAATTTTTGAAGCTGTCTGTGGTACAGATCTTCCCCAGGTCACATCTAGTTCTGAGGCCTCTGCCAATACAATAACCTAAGATATCAGCCTGACTGGTGCTTGGTGATTCTTTGTACAAACCTCCCTTTCTATGAAGGAGCAACTGGTTCCCACTAGACTTCAATACAGGGAACAGCATTGAGATCAGGAAGTCACTGTGCAGCAGAATAGAGGAAACAAGTTTGCTGTCCATCATGTGGGGCAATGCATTTTAACTATAATACGCTTCCCTCACCACATTTATCAGTTCTGGGGGGTGGAGCAGAAGAAACATTTGTAAATTGTACAGCTGTCTGTTAAATAGAAGCTGGCAGGTTGAACAACTGAATAAAAAATAAAAATAACTGCAGTTTGTTGGCCCGGGCAAAAAACTGGAAGAAATTCCAGAGATAATATTCCCACTGTTCAAACAGAGTTCCAGTAATTGTGTGAATGCCTAGATTCATTCTCAGAATCTTTCATCTCAGCATGCAAATATAGATACCGCCAGCTTCTTAAAAAATGTTAACTTAAGAATCTGCTTCACATAACTACTACTGTCTATGAAGGGGCAGAGATTGGTTTTCCCCCCTCCCACCCCTTCTAGCTTTGCCATCACAATTTAAATTATTTTAAGAACAAGTTTAAAATAGCAATTAAATCAGGTCCTGCCTCTGGTGCTAAAAGTGTACATTTATTATTCAAACATTGATCCAGTGCCCACTTTGGATATTAGCATATTGTCCAAGTCACTCTTGGTGCTGCTGCATTAGTATTAGTCCACTTCCATTGCAGCATTAGTGCCAACATACTATCCCAATGCTCTTGGTGGTGGCGGCAGAGTGTTAACATTTGGGGAAGTGGACTTTGTCTAAATGGTAGGTGATGCACGGTTTTGTTGCACCACACTATCGGAATTCTAATTTCTCTAAACATTGACAGTGCACAGTTTGCACCAATACAGTGCCCCAATGTCCACTGCTCTCAAATAGTGTGTTGCGGCGTAGTACTAGCAGATGGCCCCAATATCCACCTCTTGGTATAGGTGGCACTACAGTATCAATACATTAAATCAGAGGATCAGCAGTTTGATCCATAGAGAAAATCTACATTTTAGCAAGGGTATATAGGGCAATGCAGAGCAAAGTGGAAAATTACTCCTCCTAGGGTCAAAGCCAAAAAGAGACATTGAGAGAACATTAATGTAAAGCTAGTAATACTGTGGTGGCTGTGTGCATGCCCGCACACATATGTACTGCACTTCTGGCAGATTTTAGACTAAACCTTTAATTTTATTCTGTGCCATAAATGGCTGACTCTCCAATGTTTGCCCTGTTGAAACACTCCAAAGAGCTGAGGATTTTAAATCTAGTTTAAATATTAATGTAGTTGGAAACCCACATAGAATACATCAGTTACCTAAATGGAGTTCTGCCATGCTTATGAAATTTGATGAAATATTTGTTTTCTGTTCTCAAACATCCAACAAAAGCCAAGAATATTCTCCACATAGCATTCAACTCACCATTCTGCTCTGAATGAAAAGCTGAGCATCTTTGAGATGACCTGCTATGTTCTCACACAGTCTCCGGCGCTCGTCTGCATTCAGTACGTTCAGATAAAATGCAGTTACCTAGTCCAAAGAACAATCCCATGAAAATTCAAAATCATTGCAATTAGTGCTTGTGCAAGCACATTTCTGGAAAAAAAAATTCACAAATGCCAACAAGTGCTCAACAGTAAGCAAGGACAGACAAAATAAATCAGCACTTCAATTCTGCAGTGGCTTAATGGACTAACTGTATAGCACTTTCAAAGGGCTGGCACAGGCACGAGGGACTGAATGCTTCCCTTCTGTGCTATCAGATTATGATTTTAACTGCAGTGTGGCACCAAGCATCAAGTGGGAAGGGTATATTTTTTAAACTGTAGTCTTTATGAAGTGTGATTGGGTGGCAATGGGAACATCTGCCTGGCCTCAGCCATGCTGGGGGTTAAAAAAAAAAAAGCCAGAGTTAAGATTTAACTGGCAATACACATTTTGACATTGACATCTGGATCAGTCTTGGATGTGACTGCCTGATAAAATGCATTATCCAGACCCAGGCTACTGACACCCATTGAACTGTTGAGGATCACACACATGCACTTTTGACTGTTCTGGTAATTTTTTGGTGGATTGTGCTCATGTAGGTGAGCATTAAAAATAGCAAATGGAACTCCTGGCCACTCTGCCAGCATCAGGTACAGAACAGTTAAGTGTACAGTAAAGTTCTTTGTACTCTGTCCCAACAAGGAGCCTTAGTGCAAATCACTGAATATCAAAGACACTGCTGACTGAAATGTCATTTCCATTTCCCACACTAGGGATCCTCATGAAAGACTCAGAAGCTAGGACTTCATGCTAGTTACTGCCAAATGAGGGCCTCGGTGTTGTGGACACACACCTATGAGGTGCTGGGTTATATGAATTATTATAGGCAGCCATTTGTCCCATTAGCCTGGGCTGGATCAACCCCAAGTCCCAAAGGGTAAACAGGTAGTAAGCAGACCCACTGCAGCCAGTCCCGTGTTTGCATCTCATTTGGTTATAATGTCCCTGTGGGAGACTTGTGGTTATAACACCAGTGTGCTGTAGGACTCCAGTTCTATGTGGTGAACACTATCTCAGACTGGTTTAAATGGAGACCAGTTGTAACCCTGCCACTAAAAACACTAATTGCACTTATGTGCTTCAGGTTACAGATAGAATGCAGACAGTAACTGTCTTTGGGTACAGCCCCCTCTCTCCTCCCCCTCAGTATTTGCCATCTACAATTTGGCAATAATGGGAAAGGTTTTTTTTTTTTAAAAATTCATTCATGGGATGGGAGCATTGCTGGCTAGGCCAGCATTTATCATCCAACCCTAACTGCCCTCGAGAAGGTGGTGGTGATCTGCCTTCTTGAACCGCTGCAGTCCATGTGGGGTAGGTACACCCACAGTGCTGTTAGGAAGGGAGTTCCAGGATTTTGACCCAGTGACAGTGAAGGAACGGCAATATAGTTCCAAGTCAGGATGGAGTGTGCCTTGGAGGGAAACTTGCAGGTGGTAGTGTTCCCATGTAGCTGCTGCCCTTGTCCTTCTAGGTGTTAAAGATCAGGGGTTTGGAAGGTGCTGTCTAAGAAGCCTTGGTGCATTGCCAGAGTGTACCTTGTAGATGGTACACACTGCTGTCGCAGTGCGCCAGTGGTGGAGGGAGTGAATGTTTGTGGATGGGGTGCCAATCAAGCAGGCTGCTTTTGTCCTGGATGGTGTCGAGCTTCTTTTGTTGGAGCTGCACCCATCCAGGCAACTGGAGAGTATTCCATCACACTCCTGACTTGTGCCTTGTAGATGGTGGACAGGCTTTAGGGAAATCAGGTGGAGAATTACGTGCCTTGGACCTGATCTTGTGGCCACAGTATTTATATGGCTACTCCAGTTCAGGTTCTGGTCAATGGTAATCACCTGAATGTTGAACCTTATTCTAAATATTGCAAGTAATTGAAGTTAGCAAAAAACAGTATTGCTCTCTTTCCCATCATGAGCTGCTGGCTCAATTTTTTTTGTACATTTACAAAAAGCAGCAAACAGCTAATATGGCATGACCCAACATCAAACAGAAACACTCCCAGCCCCACACACAACCTTAGTAAACTAGAAAAAGATCCAGTCACCATGTAAGCAAGGCTTACTAAACATGGGGTAATTTTTGCTGTGTAGAGAGGAGGGATAGCAGGAAGAGAAAGAAAAGCAAAACTTTCATGCAGTGAGTAGCTCAAACTCTATTGCACTCACCTGGGAGTAATCATCATCATCAGCAGTGTTGTACCGAGCAACATCATTTGTTACAGCCAAGTTGTGCTCCATAACCAGAGGCTGACATGCAGGGGCACTAAAGCTATTCGGATAATAGTTTGGTACTCCACCTACACCAGGGAACAGATGATCAGAGTTTTATTTTTAAAGATTACAGTAACTTTCTTTGAGAGAGAACACTGGTGCTCCAATATGTTGCTTATTGAAGGGCAGAATAGATTCACCTCAAATCATCACCTGCTGAGTTCATCATCTCAACCACCTTTCAAGAAAAAAGGTGGTAACTGCGTCCAGCCACTTTACTGGAGGGGGACAGGATCAGTCCAGACTCAAGCAGCATAACAATGGGAAATTGTCCCTACTGCCACCAGGTCAGAAGGGGGGGGCAGGGAACAAGAACAAGAATCAGTAATCCTATTCCTTTACTATCCACTGATTCCTGCTGTATGATGTGTATATGTGACCAGTGAGACAGCTGTGATGCCCCACAGCCAGATAACCCAATGCCATTCACAGTTCAAATTCTCAAATGAAAGGCCTGCCAACACCATAAAACGGTATCCCAAGAGTGAATCTTTAGGTTATGAAAAGTCATTAATTTCACCATTTATTAGGCAGACAGTAGTACAAGTCAAGGTGTTGATTTTAGATAATAAAGTGACAGCACGTCTAGTGTACCTACAATTCTCCAAGGAACACTCAACCCCAGATCAGCAATGGTACTCTCCAAAACACAACACTGCACTGAGCAATTTCTCTGCAATTCATCTTCACAGACATGAAGCAAGCAATTCAAGACACATATTGGCAGAGACCAAAGAGCAGCTCAGCTGCTTTACTGAGAAACAGGTTGTGGGACCCAAGAAACCTCTGCAACTCCTTTTAGTTCAGTATGACTGAAATCAAACTGCCCTAAAATCAGGTTATTTGTCTTGCGCAAGTGATGTTTATACCACCCTCATGATAAAATAGTTCTCTGTATAATCAGACTGTGTCCTTTGGACTCCCTGACTCTGCCAGAGATAATAGGATCGAAAAATAGAGTTAAAACCTGTAAGTATGCAAATAGTTTAGCTACATACTGTTGAAAGCTATACCTCAACCAGCTGCCTCCAACTACTACGTAATTGAATGATGAGAAAGCTCAAGGGCATTAATGATCTTTCACTGCTGCCTCTTGAAAGCAAGGGAAAAAAAAAGTGTTAAAAAAACTTCCATTAGTGCTTAATGTTCAAATATGAAGCTAGGCAGGATTGCATCACTCTAATCAGCAGCATGGGATCAAAGGCAAATGCTATGGAAATAGATGTCCTTGATTTTAGTGATTAGACTTGCTTTTTTGAAAAACACTTTACAACAGCACTCACTGGGGCCTTGTTAATCACACGAAAAGCTTTTAAAAACCCAATCTGCTCAATTTTTAAACTCAAATTTTTGGAGGGGTACATAATACCTGTTCAGATTTAAAAATCGGAGGAGATTCACAAGAATTTCTTGTATTCTTAAGGGATGCAGGTGCTGCTGGCAAGAGTAGCATTTGTTGCCCATCCCAATTGCCCTCGATGACTGAATGGTTTGCTAGGCCATTTCAGTGGGCAGTTTAGTCAACTGCATTGCTATGGGTCTGGAGTCATATGTAGGCCAGACCAGGTAAGGATAGCATATTTCCTTCCCTGAAGGACATTAGTGAACCAGATGACAATGGATGATGCCATTACTGACTAGCTTTCAATTCCAGATTTTTATTAATGGAATTTAAATTCCACCAGCTGCCATGATGAGATTTGAACCATGCCTCTGATAGTTCAGTGACATTACCAACTGACTGCCACCTCTCCCCAAGGATGTTTTCAGGACTGGAATATTTTAGCTGTGCAGAAAGATTGGATAGGCTGGGGTTGTTTACTTTCACAGAGGCTATGGGGAGATTTAATTGAGGTGCATTAAATTATGAAGGCCCTAAATACAGTGAATAGAAAAGGGCCTATTTCCCTTAGCAGAGGTGTCAATAACCAGTAGGCATAGATTTAAAGTAATTGGTAGAAGGATTTGAGGGGAGCAGAGGATAAATGTTTTCACGGAGGATGGTGGGAGTCTGGAAGTCACTATCTGAAAAGGGTGGTGGAGACAAAAACCTTCATCACACTTAAACACTTGGATATGTACTTGAAGTACTGTAACCTACAGGGCTACAGACCAAGAGCTGGAAATCAGGATTAGCTAGATAGTTTTTTCGTCTGGCTGATACAATGGGCCAAAATGGACTCCTTCAGTACCAGAAATTTCTACAATTCTATGAAATCTCAATGATGCTTGTCCCTATTCTTCCATGTCACTGAATTCTACCCCCACTTCAGTCTCTTTAGACAATGGCATAGGTGGGCATCAATGCTGCTCTTAGCTCTCCCGCAGCAAAGACTGGGTAGTCACTGAGAAATTACATGATGACACCTCACTGACCATCACTGCAGCACCTCACTCCATGTTTTGATGAAAAGCAAAATCTCAAAAATAAAATGCTTCTTTCACACCATTTATAACCAAGATGACCTGCTCCCAGGCTGCCAAATGGATACCAAAACCAGGCAATATCAGACTTTACCTTCTCAATGCCTTGATTCCACTGACACTATCCTACAGCACCACAACTAAAATCTGCAACTCAGCTGCTTGCTGAAAGACATGCTCAGGAAATACACCGATGTTAGACAACACTGATATGAATATCTCAGTCCAAAGTACTGGGCCTATACTAGAACAAAATACTGAGACCAAGTAGCACAGAAGCGGATACTGTCAGGGGAAGGTTTAAATGCTTACCCTGGTTATCAGTTGAGCACATGGGTCCATCTCTCTGGTAGTTAGCCACACGACACTTAAATGGGCAGTTCACAGGAAGCTGACGATAGTTAGTGCCCAGGCGGTGCCTGTGAGTGTCAGGGTACGAAAACAAGCGACCCTATAAAAGAATGGGAGAAAAATGAGAAAATTGCCACACATCCATTCACACAGACCCTAGACCACTGATTCATGGAATCTATACCTACTTTAATGTTGAGAACCCCCTTTTCAAAAAGTTTAAAATCTGGAATTCCTAAAAGCAAGATGAAGAGCTTTCTGCAACAATGTGGTCAAGTCATCCCAACACAACTGTCCACAAGTTGCACAAATACAGCCAGCCCTGCCACTTAAATCAGCAGGAAAAGTGGAGGTATGATTATGGACATCGGTCAGTGAGCACCACAATTCTCTTTTCTACTTTGTTCCCCCGAAGTTTGGAAATCACATGTCCTAATTAGGGTTTTAATAAGTTAGTTTACGGTTTAGCAGTTTAGTCCCCGACCCCTTTTTGATCTGAATTCATCTTGTTCCCTTAGACTTCTCAAGGCACACCCAACCTCATTCCATCCCAAATACAATCAGAAAAGTTCAACATAAATTGTTAGTTTTATCTCCTACACTATAAAGGGAATACTTTATAAAAGGACTAATAGATTATAGATAAAATTTAGTCAAGAAAACCCAGACCTTCAAAAGAAGCCATGGTGGGAAGTTGACAACTCAAATGGAGTTGGTTACATATATGAACATAAAAAAATATATATATAAAACGAAAGTTTTGCTATCTGAATTGATGCATTAACAAACAGAACCATTCAACCCACAGGAAGCAGACTCAGACTCTCCCACACCAATCTTCCAGAATTCCAATCTCAATGACACCAGGGGGAAATGACAAGCAATAGCCTGATCATTTCTTCCAATGCACAGGATGGGGAAAAGGAGACGCAGGCACTTTCCTGATAAGTGTGTTCACAGTAGATTGGCAGAGACCACATGAGGCAATACCAGAAACAAATGCCAACAAAAGCAACATACATAACTGCACCAACATTAATTTTGAAAAGTTTACATTTTGTGCCAAATCTGTACACTTCAGAAACTATTTAAAACACAGAACTGAGTACCATATAATTACAGGCAATAGCAGGCAAAACAAACAGCTGAAGGTGAAGCAGAAAAGGATCAGGGCACAATAGCAGATCCAACAAAAAATCAGTGGGAAGCAGTAAGCAAAGCTAGCAAATAGCTTAACTATAGCCAGAGGTCAGAGGAGTATAGATTAGAAGTCACCCTAAAGTTAAGGTCCTAGCCAGACCTCAATTCAGTGTTTTGTTTTAGTCAAGGCATTCAATTTATGAAGGAAGCATTTCGAAGAGACACAAGGCTGAAGGGTAGTTACAAGGTATGAATAAAGGATGATGAACTACAGCTCTTGAGCTCTGAAAAGGGAGAGACAGGGAAAACTGCATACAAGGGATAAAAGCCAGCTTCTTTCACAGAAAAATGTTCCAGCTCATTCTATTATAACTGTTAAATCAGTGACCCAGTGTCAGGGAAGAACCAAGCAAGCCATTGAATTCAAACATAAATCATGTGATTTAATCAAATTTTTAAATCAGAAGTACTTTTTAAAATTACAATTATCTAAACCTCAGGTTCCCTGCCACTTCTTGAAGGTATTTGATCAGTTTTTTTTTTTTCCAAATTAGGGAAGGTTTTCCCTATAGCTTTTGATGACAGTCTATGAAGCCTACACAAAAATCATCACTATGCAAGAGTCATATATAGAGTCCATGCCAGCTCTCTATGGAGCAGCCAGTCAGTCCCACTCCCCTGCTCTATCCCTGTAGTCCTGCAAGTTCCCTTCAAGTGGCCATCCAAAAGGGGTAGATGAGTGTGGAATGAGATACAAAAAGATCAGCCATGATCTTATTGAATGGTGGAGCAGGCTAGAAGGGTCAAATGACCTACTTCTAATTCCTAATTCTTATGTCCGTACTTCCTTTTGAAAGCATTGATCATCTCCGCTTCCACCCCCTTGTGGGCAGCAAGTCCCAGGTCATTACCACTTGCTACATAAAAAAAAAGTTCCTCCTCACATTCCCCCAGCATCTCTTACCCAAAATCTTCAATCTGTATCCCCTAGTCCTTGTACCATTAGTTAATGAAAACAGTTTTTCCTTGTCTAACTTATCCAAGCCTATCATAATCTTGTACACTTCCATTAAATCTCCCCTTAATCGCCTTTGCTTGAAGGAGAACAAACCCAGATTTTTCAAACTAACTTTGTAACCATTCTGGTAAATCTCCTCAGCACCCTCACATCCTTCCTAAAATGTGGTGACCAGAACTGGACAATACTCTAATTGGGGCCTAACCAGAGCTTTACAAAAAGGTTCAGCACAACTTCCCTGCTTCTGTACTCAATGCTTCTGTTTGATGAAGCCCAAGATCCCACATGCTTTACTAACTACTCTCTCAATAAGTCCTGCCACCTTCAAAGATCAATGCACATGAACCCCCAGGTCCTTCTACTCCAGCACACTCTTTAGAACTGTGCCATTAAGTATATATTGCCTCTCCCTATTCCTACTGCTAAAATGCATCACTTCACACTTCTGTACTAAAATTTCATCTGCCCATTCTGCTAGCTATTTGTCCTATTGCAGCCAGTTCATATCATCCTCACTGTTTGCCACAACTCCAAGTTTGGCATCATTAGAATTTTGAAATTTGCCACTGTATTCCACAACCCAAGTCATTTATTTATATATAAACAAAAAAGCAATGGTTCCAGCACTTGTACAATAATTTGCAAATACTGTGCTAACTCATCACTTTGGACTAAGCCAAGTTTAATTCCTTCCATAAAAATATGTTACATTGCTGCTGCTCTAAGCTAGTCCCATTACCATTTTAAAAAGTATGATTAACAATTAACTCTAAATCAAAGCCTATTGCAGGGCTATTCTGCCAATGACTGAAATAAAGTGGTTTGGTTCCAGGAACATTCTGCATTTACCTAGCTATCCTGGTCAAGTGAAAATGCTCAGACACAAGCAAATATGGCTCAGTTGCAAGCACAGTCCGAAACATGGAAGACAAACAAACAGATCCAGGCTTTTGAAAGGAAATAAACATAAGACATTACAGATAAAATATATTGAGAAAAAAAAATAAATGCACAACACTACTTCAACAAATACAGGATATAGTTAGAGCTTGTGAAAGGAAAGTTTACGAATTGATTCAAAGAGTAACCAAACCAGTTTAAAAAAAAAAGAAATTCAAGTTATTTCTATTTTGGATCAGAGCCAAGATGGGCTGAATGTCCTCCCTCACCCATGTCCATCTTGACAGCCCAGCACTGCATCAGGTGATGTATTTATCCACTGAGCCACCAAGGAAGTATTCTGCTGAATAGTTGAACATGTTTTTTTCTTTTAATCATATCCATTATAGGAATATAGCCTGGTGGTGAGAGGTGGGGGTGGGGAGAAAGACAAAAATGCACAGGATGTACATTCAATCCAGAAAGAGACTCCATACAACTCAGACATCCACAATTCTAGAATACATCTTGTAGAATACTGCTCCCGATAATGTTATACAAGTACTACGCTGCATTAATTACAAAAAAAAAAATACTGCAAGCTGGGAATAATTGCAAGACAGTATTTACTACAGCCCTAGTTTTCCCGAGGCCATTAAGAGTCAACTACATAGTATGGTACTGGAGACAGATGTCGACCAGAATGGGAAGGGTCCCCTTCCCTGGAAGGGATTTGTGGACTATGTCTTTTTTTTAAAAAACCTGTTGTTTTCATGACTAGATTTACTAAATTCAATTTCATGTGATCACAATGGGTTGCTAGCCCAGTAAATTGCACCAATATGACAGATAAGACACTGATTAAAATCCAGCAATTTCACCATATTGCACCAAGTAGCCTTGGCTGTACCCAAGAGCAAAGGCAAGCAAAAGCTGATGGGACAACCATATCTTGAATGCTCTCACTTGCCTCTGAAGTGTCAGTTTTAGAGTAGCTGTGCCAGAAACAGATTTGCTTTGAACCAGGAAAGGGGGAATGCCAGAGATAATATACATTGAATGGAGTTTCAATCCCCTCTTTTAAAAGGAAAAAAAAAAAGAGAAGCCCGCGTTTTTAAACCATACCTGTAGCATCTTGTCAGGACTAGGTTCAATGCCTGGCGGCATGTTGCTGGGATCAAAAGCTATTTGTTCCACATCTGTAAAGTAATTGACTGGGTTCTTGTTGAGGACCAACTGCCCCACAGGGATTAGTGGGAACTCCTTGTGCGGCCAAACCTGGGAATGAAACAAAGCTACTTTTAATTAGGGGGGGGAAAAAAAACCCAATTTTGTTCACATAGAGGACTATGGTCAATCTTGCCTACCCTTCCAAACCTCAGATTCCTTTATGATTAAGGAACCAAAAGTACTGTACCTCTTCCTAACAGAAATTCATCCAGTCCTTTATAAAAATCCAAGATTTTCCTGCTTCATCACTCTTCCAAGTTATAGGTTCCACAACTCCATTAGTCTTTTGCTAAAATCAAAGTTGGCTAAAATACTTATGTCCTGGCCTTCTTAAAATTAAACTATGTCCCTAGCCCCTCAGATCCTGCACCCAAGAAAAATCCAAATTCTCCTAAACATCCTCTGTGCCTCCTCAAGTTAGGCAATCTTTGCTCATTACTAAACTTGCTATGGCTGAGTTATCAGCTTCAGCCTGCTTCTGAAGCTCCCTCCAATAATTCTACATTTTTCCTGTAATATGAAGAGCAAAACTGACCACAGAACCTGAGGCAACTGCAAAGCTGAAAGCAATTTCAGGATCACCTCTATACTTGTCACACACAGCTATACATTCCAACATTTGCTTCCTTCACTGCCTGCAAAAACTGAACCACTTGTTTTAATGACCTACCCAGCCTGCAAGAAATGGCTGTCTAATAACCTTATAAATCTTAAACTAATTGCATCTTTTAGAAATAGTTCCCTCCTTCAAGATTCTAGAGCAGGCAGCTAGGACAGCATAGACCTGTAATCTCTGCTAAGGACATGACTCTAGCACAGGCTTTGAAACAATCCTAAAGCTGATAAGACGGAGCCTGGTACACTCTGGAGAAGCGTCTGACAGAAATTTACAAGTGATACGAAGCTTGAGACAAGGTGAAAGGGAACTTCAGGGGACAACGTGATGGGCATAGGAGTAGTTTACTTTTAGTATCTAATTTCCAATTGCCCAATCATCAAGGGACAAACAAGTGATTGGCATAGGGTAAACAGCCAGGCCCTAGACAGAGTATATAAACAGGTGCATGGGAGGCAAATAGTCTTTGAAGGACAGGAGGGGAGCTTCACAAAGCTCTACTTTGGCCTAGCAATTTGGTTATTGCAAGACAACTGAGGACCCAGAGGAGTGAAGAGATCACCAACACCTCACCTGCCTCATCTATCGGAGACTGCCAAAGCTGTTCTGTCCCACCATATGATCTGGGATCAGTAATCCATTCAACCTGTTACGGGTCATATGTTGTCTCTATTTAGCTTATGCATAATCAGATTATTTAAGCTGTTACTTAATAAAACGGCTTTAAAATCACAATGAGTTCAACCCCCTCCTTTGGGTATCGAACCTTAATCTTACAACCTGTTGACAGAAGAGGAGGATGATGATCAACTTGTGTATTAATAAGGAAAGGATACTGCCAGTGCAGGGCAGAAAACTGACCACTCACTATAGTTCAATCAAATTTGTTTAGTTCAGAAGGATTTGTTCCAGCTCCTTCGTCCCTTCATTGGACTGTTAGGATTGCTGCAATTAGGATTTCTCGTGTAATAGACCCTGATAAGATCTTTTTAAAAAGTGGAATACTGCAAGAACTATATTGGTAGAATGTATACCACAGAGATCTTGATTTATTGGGGTGGGGGTGGGGGGGGGGGGGGGGGGGGTGGGGGGGGTAGGAGTGAGCATTACCAACCACAGTCAGACCAATCCCGACTCCTGTCGGAGGAGCAGTGGAGGAACTCAATTTTTACTTTGTTGCTTTGAAAGCTAAACAGCAATTTCAAAGTTAGCAAACAGGACAGTCCAGAAATCTTTACATCATTAAGGAATTTACTACAACTTTATTTTATCATAAACACTTCAGAATGAGTTTCTATTGATCTTTGAGTTAAGTGGCATTGAAATTACAAGTTCAATTAGGGCTCAGAGGCTTCAGCCTGAATGGATGAATAGTTCAGTATCAAATGTGTCTGGCAGCTGAACCCAACAGGCTTAGACCATACGTTAATTCTGCTTTCCTGCTGGAAGAAACCCACAGCCCTGAGCATCTTGCTTAGAGATTTTTTTTTTTATAAAAAGCTGTTCGTAATCTGCAAAGCACAGGAGCTGACCTTAGTCAAATCAAAGGGGTTCCACCGATGCACTTCAGCTTCCTGAAAGCTCATGACTTGGATATACAAAGTCCAGGATGGACAATTTCCTGTTGCAATGGCATTGTAGAGATCACGAATGGAATAGTCAGGGTCTTCAGAAGCCAGCTGACTAGCTGCCTCTACAGCAAGATTTCTGATGCCTTGATTTGTCTGTGAAAAACCATTATTAAATTTTATCAATTCAAATAATTACATCTGCACTTTTGCTTTGGGTTTTGGAACCTTGACAAATCATTTTGTGCTGCTCTCATTTCCTTTTAAGGGCACTAACTATGATTAGATATTCAAACTAAAATTAAAACTATGTTTGCAATGAGAGATATTACATATTTTTAGGCCAATCACTCCCCAATTCTAGTCTAGTCGGCATGATGTAATGCCACCTCCAAAAAGGATCTTTATCCAAGCCTTTTACAGATAAATATAACTTATTCCCCTTCATCAGCCTCCTCCCAACCTGGGCTTGTTATTTTTCTTGTTGTGGGGTGTGAAAGTTAGTGGCAGATCCGCAGTTCATGCAGTCTTTAGTTGTAGAGAAGTTAGCACCAAACCTTACTCAAGAAGTTGACACAGACTGACTGCATTATGCAGATCACTGGGAGACATAATATCTAAATTCGATCCCTAAAAAATTAGCAATGTGAGCCTCTACCAAAACCCTTCTCAACCAAAATTAGAACTGCAAACCAATAATCAGTTGTACTATACCTTAAAATGAAATTTGCAATACACGGCTTCTTTTTTGCTATTTACTAGCTTGAAGGTATGTGACCCATATCCATTCATATGACGAAATCCGTCGGGAATTCCACGGTCACTATACAGGAAGCTGATCTAGTGAATAGAAACAGAATCTAAAAAAGATATCCAGTGCATGCCACAGCTAATTCAGCAGAGGCTCAAGAGCCAGTCTCTCAACCACCTTTGTGACTGGGCAAGATGTGGAGCAGGGACATTACAGAGATTAAAATAAACACATTTAACAGCATCACATGGAAATATTTCCCAGTGGGAAACAAAATTACAAATACAACTAAAAACAGACTGCTTACAATCCTATCAATATTGCCAAGACAAGGAGAGCAGCAACAAATCTGAACAAAGTCAAGACAATTCTAATTCTGAACAATGGGAATTAAGAGCAATGACTGATTCAGATTCGATGCATTAAAGCTGCTAATTCTCACTTTCTGTACCTAACAGAAAGGAGTTTGCTTGTACTGAGCCACTTTCAGCCTTAAAAATATAAAGAGAGGAGACTGAGTGAGACCAGCAGTGTTTAAAAAGTGCTTCTTTAAAAAGGCAAACAGTAATGTCAGAGGAGAGCTGCAAGGTGATTGGTTGGTGAGTTGCAGCTGTTAGAATACCATTAAAAAAAAGGGAAAGTTGCTTTTTGCTGTTGGAAAAAAAATCTCTGGTGATAATGTGAGTACTAATAAAGTGTTTTTTTTTTAAAATAAGGACTTTGGATTGAAGTGGGTAGAACAAGGCCCCTAGCATAATTAGTTTTTTTTTAAATTAAGGGAGTAACTAATTAACCCAAGGGTAAGTCATGGCAGGAGAGCTCAGCCCCGTGATATGCTCCTCCTGTGCTATGTGGCAAATCAGGGACGCTTCCAGTGTCCCTGATGACCATGTGTTCAGGAAGTGCATCCATCTGCAGCTACTGGCTACCCGCATTACCGAGCTAGAGCTGCGGGTGGATTCACTGGAGCATCCATGATGCTGAGGACGTCGTGGATAGCAAGTTTAGCAAGGTGGTCACACCGCAGGTAATGGCTGCATAGACAGAAAAGAGATGGTGACCAGACAGAGCAGTAGGCGCAGGCAGGTAGTGCAGGGGTCCCCCTGTGGCCATCCCCCTCTCAAACAAATATACTGCTTTGGATACTGTTGGGGGGTGGGGAAGAATGACCTTCCAAGGGAAAGCAGCAACAGCCAAATTCATGGTACCATGCAGGGCTCTGCTGCAAAGCAGCGGAGGAAAAGGGGTAGAAGAGGTATAGTGACAGGGGATTCTATCATAAGGGGTACATATAGGCATTTCTGCGGCCACAAACGAGACTCCAGGATGGCATGTTGCCTCCATGGTGCTAGGGTCAAGGATGTCTCGGAGCGGCTGCAGGACATTCTGAAAGGGGAGGGTGAGCAGCCAGAGGTCGTGATCCATATTGGTACTAACGACATGGGCAGGAAGAGAGGTGAATGCGTGACTGAAGAGCTGGTGTAGGCAGGAGCGCTTCAGCTACTTGGATCATTGGGATCTCTTCTGGTGCAGAGGTGACCTGTACAAGACTTACAGGGTGCACCTAAACGGGAGGGGGACCAATATCCTTGCGGGGAGGTTTGCTAGTACTACTCGGGAGGGTTTAAACTAGTCTTGCAGTGGGGGGGGGGTGGGACCCAAAGTAGTAGTCGCTCAGATGAGATAGTTGAGGCAAATGTAGAGGTTAAAGCAAGTCCAGTAGGCAGCCTGTTAGGGGCAGAATAGGGAGCGTGGAAGGTCTGGTAGGCTAAACTGCATTTACTTTAATGCAAGAAGCCTTACAGGCAAGACAGATGAACTCAGAGCATGGATCTGTACATGGGATTGAGATATTATAGCTATTATGGAAACGTGGTTGAGGGATGAGCAGGACTGACAGCTCAATGTTCCGGGGGTACCGATGCTTCTGGCATGACAGAGGTGGAGGTAAGAGAGGAGGGGGGTTGCACTATTGATTAGGGAGGACATCACAGCAGTACTTAGAGAGGATATCCTGGGGGAAAATGTCCAGCGAGGCCATATGGGTAGAACTTAGAAATAAGAAAGGGGTGATCACTTTGATGGGATTATACTATAGGCCCCCCAATAGTCAGAGGGAATTGGAGGAGCATATATGTAGGGAAATCAGATAGGTGTAGGAATTATAGGGTTGTAATAGTTGGTGATTTTAACTTCCCTAATATTGACTGGGATTGCCTTAGTGCTAAGGGATCAGATGGGGAAGAATTTGTTAAGTGTGTCCAGGATAGTTTTCTGAAGCAGTATGTGGATGGCCCTAATAGAGAAGGGGCTACACTCTACCTCCTCTTTAGGAAATGAGGCTGGGCAGCTGGTTGATGTGTCAGTGGGGGAGTACTTTGGGACCAGTGACCATGACTATTAGCTTCAAGATAGTTATGGAAAAGGATAGGACTGGTCCTCAGGTTGAAGTCCTAAATTGGGGGAAGGCTAATTTCAATGGCATTAGACAGGAACTCTCAAAAGTTGAATGGGAGAGGCTGTTTACAGGTCAAGGGACATCTGGCAAGTGGGAGGCTTTTAAAAGTGAGATCGGAAGAGTTCAGGGCCGGCTTGTTTCTGTTAGATGGAAGGAAAAGGCTGGCAAGTTTAGGGAACCTTGGTTGACTAGGGATATTGAGGGTCTGGTCAGGACAAAGGAGGCATATGTCAGGTATTGGCAGCAGGGATCAAGCCAGTCCCTCAAGTATGGGGATGTAGGAGTACACTTAAGAAGGAAATTAGGAGGGCAAAAAGGGGCCATGAGATTTCCCTGGCAGATAAAAGGAGAATCCTAAAAGATTCCATAAGTATATTAAGAGTAAAAGGGTAGCTAAGGAAAGAGTAGGTCCCCTTAAGGATCAGTGTGGTAATCTGTGTGGAGCCATGGGAAATGGGCGAGGTCTGAAATGAATATTTCTCGTCCGTCTTTAGCGTGGAGGTGGTCATGGAAGCTAGTGAGTTCAAGGGAAGGAACACAGATATCCTGGAGCATTTCAACATTACAAAAGGAGGTGGTGTTGGAGGTTTTGAAGTGCATTGAAGGTGGATAAATCCCCAGGGCCTGACCAGGTGTATCCTAGGATGCTATGGGAAGCAAGGGAGGAGATTGCTGGAGCCCTGGCAGAGATTTTTGTATCATCGTTAGCCACGGGTGAGGTACCGGAAGACTGGAGGATAGCTAATGTTGTGCCTTTATTTAAGAAGGGCAGCAGGGATAAGCCAGGGAACTACAGGCCGGTGAGCCTTACATCAGTGGTGGGAAAGTTATTGGAAGGGATTCTGAGAGACAGGATTTATATGCATTTGGAAAGGCATGGTCTGATTAGGGATAGTCAGCATGGCTTTGTGCGTGGGAAATCATGTCTCACGAATTTGATTGAGTTTTTCGAGGAGATGACCAAGAGGATTAACAAGGACAGGGCGATGGACGTTGTCTACATGGACTTTAGCAAGGCCTTTGACAAGGTCCCGCATGGTAGGCTGGTCCAGAAGGTTTGAACACATGGGATCCAGGGTGAGCTAGCCAATTGGATACAAAATTGGCTTGGTGATAGGAGGCAGAGGGTGGTAGTGGAGGGTTGTTTTTCCAGATTGGAGACCTGTGACCAGTGATGTGCCGCAGGGATCGGTGCTGGGCCCTCTGTTGTTTGTCATATATATTAATGACTTGGATGTGAATGTGAGGGGCATGATTAGTAAGTTTGTAGATGACACCAAAATTGGTGGTATAGTGGACAGTGAAGAAGGTGGTCTCAGGTTACAACAGGATATAGATAAACTGGGAAAGTGGGCAAGGGAGTGGCAAATGGTATTTAACACAGACAAGTGCAAAGTGATGCATTTTGGGAAGTTAAGCCAGGGAAGGACATATACAGTGAATGGCAGGGCCCTGGGGAGTGTTCTTGAGCAGAGACACCTTGGGGTGCAAGTACATAGTTCCCTGAAAGTGGTAACAGATAAGACAGGGTGGTCAAGGTGGCATACAACAGGCTTGCCTTCAATCGGCCGAGGCATTGAGTACAAGAGTTGGGACGTCATGTTACAGTTGTACATAACATTGGTTAGGCCTCATTTGGAGTGCCGTGCGCAGTTCTGGTCGCCGCACTACAGGAAAGATGTGATTAAGCTAGACAGGGTGCAGAAAAGATTCACAAGGATGTTGCCTGGTTTGGAGGGCTTGAGTTATAAAGAGAGAGAGATTGGATAGGCTGGGTCTGTTTTCGCCTGGTGCGAAGGAGGCTGAGAGGGGACATGATAGAGGTATATAAAATTATGAGGGGCATAGATAGGGTAGATAGCCAGAGCCCGTTTCCCATGGTAGGGGTGAATAAAACTAGAGGGCATAGATTTAAGGTGAGAGGTGAGAGGGAGGAGGCTCAAAGAGGATCAAAGGGGTAAATTTTTCACAAAGAACAGTGGGCATCTGGAATGAGCTGCCTGAGGTGGTGATGGAGGCAGGAACAGTAACGACATTTAAGAGGCATCTGGACAGATACTTGAATGAGCAAGGCATAGAGGGATATGGAATTAATACAGGCATGTGGGATTAGTATAGATAGGCATTATGGTCAGCATAGACGCGGTGGGCCGAAGGGCCTGTTTCTATGCTGTACGACTATGACTATGACTCGATAACCACAACCATCTTCCTTTGCGCTAGGTAGGATTCCAGCCAGCGGAGGGCTTTCCCCCTGATTCCCATTGACCTTAGTTTTGCTCGGGCTCCTTGATGCCGTATTCAGTCAAATGCTGCCTTGATGTCAAGGGCAGTCACTCTCACCTCAGCTCTTTTGTCCATGTTTGAACCAAGGCTGTAATGAAGTCAGGAGTTGAGTGGCCCTGGCGGAACCCAAACTGAGCGTCACTGAGCAGGTTATTGCTAAGCAAGTGCCGCTTGATGGCACTGTTGATGACACCTTCCATCACTTTACTGATGATTGAGTGTAGGCTGATGGGGCGGTAATTGGCCGGGTTGGACTTGTCCTGCTTTTTGTGTACAGGACATACCTGGGCAATTTTCCACATTGCCGGGTAGATGCCAGTGTTGTAGCTGTACTGGAACAGTTTGGCTAGGGACGCGGCAAGTTCTGGAGCACAGGTCTTCAGTACTATTGCCGGAATATTGTCAGGGCCCATAGCTTTTGCAGTATCCAGTGCCTTCAGTCGTTTCTTGATATCACGCAGAGTGAATCGAATTGGCTGAAGTCTGGCATCTGTGATGCTGGGGACTTCAGGAGGAGGCCGAGATGGATCATCAACTCGGCACTTCTGGCTGAAGATTGTTGCAAATGCTTCAGCCTGATCTTTTTATGGTCAGCATGGACACAGTGGGCCTGTGTCTATGCTGTACAACTGACTAAATAAGCTGCACCTGGTGTTAGATCCTATACCTGAGCTTCAGCTTTATGTCCCACCCACCCTTTCATAGCAAGCTTCCAAGAAAATCTAAAGCTACCTTCAAAGATTTAGTTTTCAGTTTTTCCTTAGTCCCTTAATAAAATCTCATTTTAATTCTCCACCTTGCTTCCACTCTCGCTTCCGTCTTCAACAAAGTTAAAACGCAAGCTTGAGGAACAGCAGCTCGTCTTTCAATTTGGTGCTTTACAGCCTTCTAGACAGAGCATTGAGTTCGATAATTTCAGATCACAATCTCTGCCCTTATTGTTTCCGGTTTTTCTTCCATTTACACCTGTAGGCAGATCTGGTTTCCTTACTTGTCCCATTACCACCCACTTTTGCCTTACATCATTACATTTGTCATTTAATCTCTGTCTTTCACACGTGTTCTTTTACCCAACCTCCCCTCTTTCACTTACTTAGAACCCATTACATCTCTAACTTTTCCCAGTTCTGATAAAGGTCACTGACCACAACGTCAATTCTGTTTCTCTCTTCAAAGATGCTGCTAGACCTGCTAAGCATGCCCAGCATTTTATTTTTATTTCAGATCTCCAGCGCCCACAGTATTTAGCTTCTGTCTCAATTTTAAATTCACTCCCAGATTTTTAAAAAAAAAAATCAATCATGCAAATGTTTACAGCTTCTCAAAACATTGAAATCTTGTCATTTATGATGCTTTGTGATAATTTTTAGATCTTAGAGCTCCTTTATGACATGGAATCTCCCACATCACTAATTCTTAACATCGGAAACAAAAACAAAAAAAGTGAAAAATTTGCAGGAAACTTAAGAAAACCAAGTTACTTTCTAGAGGAAAAAAAGTGGGGCATTTCAGACATCTTTGTGGACTCCGCAACATCAACAGGACCTGGGAGCAAGTTAAAGCTGCCCTTCCCTAAGGATAATGTGTGACATAAGGAAAGACCTTCTCAAATAAAGCCATTCAAAATAAACATGGAGTCATAGTCCATTTTATACAAGAAAATGTTAAAACATGCCTCACAGGAAACTATCAATCTTCCAGCCTAGCCAACAGGAGCAAGTTAATTGCCTTCACAGTGCCAGTTCTGTAGAAGCTCTACCCAGTAATGCAGGCACATTAATGCCTGCTCTCAGACAGTTCATTGCTTTTCAAGGATTGGTCAATCTAGGAACTTTGTGGAGCAATGTTCTTACTTGATGAAGTGACTCTGGGCGAAGTGAGAAAAAGTCCCAGGTCATGTCTGCATCCTTGAGGTGGGTCTGCGGGTTCCTCTTCTGAGTGTGAATAAATGATGGAAACTGGAAAAAAAGAAAGAGGGAGGGAGATAAAATTTTTGTTCTCATTTTTGTAACTTTTCCATTACAAGTTCCAATGCCCTTATTTATAATGGAATATGCCAACCTACATTAATTAGTCATCGATTCCATAATTCAGCCAATAGGTTACCACAATATTATCAATGTTTCCGGGCATGGTTTTTCACCTGCTATTTTTCTCAGTAAAAAATTTTGAAAATTCAAAATAAGGATTTAACCAAAATAAAATTACTAATTTTACAACATGACTACATTTGGGGCAGCAGTGGTGCAGTGGTTAGCACCGCAGCCTCACAGCTCCAACGACCCAGGTTCAATTCTGGGTACTGCCTGTGTGGAGTTTGCAAGTTCTCCCTGTGACCGCGTGGCTTTGCACTGGGTGCTCTGGTTTCCTCCCACAGCCAAAGACTTGCAGGTTGATAGGTAAATTGGCCATTGTAAATTGCCCCTAGTATAGGTAGGTGGTAGGGGAATTGAGGGCAAGTGGGGATGTGGTAGGAATATGGGATTAATGCAGGATTAGTATAAAATGGGTGGTTGATGGTCAGCACAGACTCGGTGGGCCGAAGGGCCTGTTTCAGTGCTGTATTTCTAAATAAAATAAATTTGTCCACTGAACTTGAATGTCTCAACATTCTTTATACAAAAGTTATACTTGGAGCACTGACCACTACTGGGTTCACTGTTCTGAGAAGTTTCTCGAGTACCCCTTAACCTATGTGGCATCACTTGACACACCAGACAGGGTTTTCCAGTAACAGAAGCTGATTTTTTTCATACCCTGGGGTGTCAAAGGAATTTGACAGTATCCCTCCAACACATCTGTCTAAGACACATTGTGTTGCCCACTCTGTCCTTACAGTCCTTTAAATGAGAACTTGGTTAGAATTTGGCCTTCATTACCAATGACTTTTCTAGACTCTATGCAAGTTTGAGCTGACCCACCAGGTTTAGACATCAAGACCATCTGCGAATTCCAGCTATCCTGACTAGGTTCATCTAAGCTGCCCTTCAGCATGCATTGTACCCCTGCTTCCACTTGGGCCTGTCTGTCTGGACCCAAGCAACAAGGATGTAGTTTTAAAAAGAATGGTTCCCTCTTTTTTTTTTAAATTTAGAGATACAGCACTGAAACAGGCCCTTCAGCCCACAGAGTCTGTGCCGACCCATCAACCACCCATTTATACTAATCCTACATTAATCCCATATTCCTACCACATCCCCACTTGCCCTCAATTTCCCTACCACCTACCTATACTAGGGGCAATTTACAATGGCCAATTTACCTACCAACCTGCAAGTCTTTGGCTGTGGGAGGAAACCAGAGCACCTGCCAGAAACCCACATGGTCACAGGGAGAACTTGCAAACACTGCACAGGTAGTACCCAGAATCAAACCCGGGTCGTTGGAGCTGTGAGGCTGTGGTGCTAACCACTGCGCTGCCCACATCATGTGTGGCTAAGATTATACATCCTGACTTATCCCTACAAAACTTTTTGAAATGTTGTGAAAACCCTGGTTAGGGCTTCACACTGTTTTACCTCAAAGTGTAAAAGCCTACAGTTTAATTTTCCTAGCTATTCTGCATTCGCTAATAGGATGGTTGGAGGCTTAATTTGAGAACTTCCAAGCCTGCTTCTGCCTCATCCTCACTATCTTTTTCCTTCTCAACAGTCCCGATTACCTGACATATCTGTATTGGCTTATCCTCCTCCATGCAATATAGTTTGAGCATATTAATGTCACAACTGGTTTTTCTTCCGGCCATCAGGGGTGTCAAGCAAGTAATCTACCTCACCCACTCTTTTGATCACTCTATATGGACCACTGAATCATGCTTTCAATGGTTCTCCCCGTGACAGTAACACTAATAACTCATCCCCTGGTTTTAGGGTAGGTTATGGTTTCCCCACCATTTGACATGCCCTACAAAATTGTCTCACATCCTTTGAGACCTGGCCAGTAATAATGTTTGCTTATGTCTGATCTGGTCTTCCAAATTCCCCATGTCCTGCACAAAAATATTGTCCTGTGCCAACCTTAATAATCCTTGTCTATATTAATGTGGTACCACTACCTGTTCAACAACTGTCCAGTCTTCATCAGCAGGTTTATGAGGCAGTCTACATTTCCTCCTCAAAACCCAGTTTGCCATATAATAGCCTTCCGGAACTCCTTTTGCCTCAGCGTCTGACAGCCATCTGTGCTATTTGGGAGCTCTCTGGATCAGCTTGCTGTGCTGCAATGATAGACAATCCGTTAAACATCTCATTTGGATTATCTAAATCTCCAAATAAGGTTTCGGATGCCTGGCTATATTTGTGGTGCCCCTTTTACCTCAGACAATGGATCCTGTTTAGCCATTCCTCAGCTAACTACACACGCAGGAAATATTCCTAGAACTTGTTCCTGTAATTTCTCAGTTTCCTCAATTTCACTTGGTTCCTCTAACTATAGGAGAAACGGATACTTTTGATCTAGCCAAACAGTTTCCTAGATCAATTCCCTTTATTGGTAAACTATGGACAACACCTACAATTACTATCCCAAATATTAAGCTACTCTCTAGACGTACTTTATACAAAAGGTACGGGTATACACACACCCCACCAATTCTATTTACTAAAACTTTAGCATTCAAGGTTCTCTCTGGCGGGAACCTCATCTTTCCCCAGCAAGACTGTTTGGGTTGCTCCCGTGTCACTGAGGATAATAAGTTTTCCTGCCTCACTTGCAGGATACAGAGTTACTCTCCACTTTGACAAAAAATTTAACTCCGGTATTTTATTCTAAACCTATGCACTCCTTTTAGTTTTAGTATCTGATTTCATATTCACAGCGGTCATTAAAGCCTGGTCTGCTATACTCAGTTAGAATCTTTTCCTCTGCACTAACTTTGCATACCCCAACAAGTCCTATGGGTTTACCTCGCAATTTCCAGCACTCTGAATGATGACACTTTGGCTTGCGAACCTCACTTCTACACTCAGCACCTTCCTTTTTGACCCGAGGTGGTGATCCTGGGACATTCCCAACTGTTCCTTTTTGCCCCTGGCTACTTGCCTTCGTTTCACTCTCCCACTTTCTATCCTTCTCAGGTTTATGGAGGGACGGACAAAATAGGTTGTCTTATTCACAAGCTCAAAATCATCAGCAATCTCTGCTGCATGCCTAGCTTTCAAAACTTTCCGGTTATCTAGGAGTTCTCACTACTGTAGGAGCGCAGTTTTTAAACTTCAAGAATCAATGCTCAAAGGTTCTCATCTGTGGTTTCTATCCTTAATGCCTGTATCCAACAGTCAAAATTCATTTGCTTCACCCTCTCAAATTCTAAATATGTCTGCCCAGTCAATCTCCGCAAGTTCCTAAACTTCTGACGGTAAGCTTCAGGGACTAACTCATATGCAATGAGAATAGCCTCTTTTGCCATCTCAATCTGCACAAGTCTCTTCAGAAAGCATGGCATAAGCTTTATGAGCTCTGCCTACGCCAGTCTGCCCTGAATAAGCAATGTCCAGCTTTCTTTCAGCCATTTCATCTATTTGGCTATTTTTTCAAGAAATATGAAAAATGCCTCTGTCCCCTTCCTCTAACTTAAGAGCTTGTATATATTTAAAATAACTTCTTGCTAGGTCCTGATCTAAATTCAGATTCTTCCTGACCTGAATTTTCCCTGGATTCAAGACTCCCCCTTTGCCTTAGCTCCATCTCTTTTTGCCTAAATTCGCTCTCTGAAGTTCAAGTTTTCTTAATTTTTTCTGCCTCAAGTTCTCATTTCTTACTGTATCCTAGCCAATACCACTGCATCACTCAGACCTACTACCTTTGTGTCTCTTGTATTCCCTTTCATCTGTGTTGTCATTTTCTAATTCCAGATGTTCGGCTATATCAATTATCTCTGCTTTTTTGGCACTGGATTTTAATTCCAACCCCAACTTCACTGCCAACTCTTTTAATTTGTCCTTAGTTAAAAGTTATCAAGTTGCTCAGGGAAACGTTCTGCTCTCCCAAAAACTCTGATGCAACCACTAATGCCACAATAGTATAGACTGTACCTTATTATACAAGAAACCTGGTTCTTTTAATTTCTTTGTAAACTGTTAGATTTAGATCCCAAAAGTAGAGTTTCCAATTGCTACGATCCGAGTTACTATGATTCCAAATGAGAGACCTCCAAATTAGTCTGATTCTGATCCCAGACGTGAGCCACCGAATTAAATATGATTCGACTGCGAGTGAGCCCCCAATTAAGACATATTAAAATCCAGAAACCCAATAATATTACTCAAATCCCGGACAAACCCCCAATTAATACTTTGTTACGACCGATTGCTCCAGTCAAAACCCCCAATCAAAATATATGATTGATTGCGGTGGGAGAAATGCACTGTTAATTCAATCCTGTCCCTCCACAGACTGCCTAACGTATCATTTTAAACTTTCCAAAGTAAAGAAAGACCCAGCCAAATTGTACCATCTATTAACCCCCGAATGGAGGCTAACCAAACCAGGTGTCTTTAAAAACGAATTAACTAATTAGAAAAAACAAATTCTTAAACACTAAGATTACAATACATTTATTTTACAAATAGTAAAAAAATGTGTAGAGTCTTTGCAAATTTACAGTCCAATGTTGCTTAAAGTCCTCACAGCCGTCCAATGGGGGAAAAAAGGTTCTTCCACAGTAGAACAGTCCATAGTCTAATTCCAGCAGTAAGTGATGCTTTCCTTCTTCAGAGATGGATTTCAACAAATAACTTACAAACACTTTTAATAGAATCAATCTGACTTGAGTTTTTGAGAGAGATAAAAGATCATCACAGTCTAACTTCCCTTCCTTCAGTTTAAATTAGAGATCTGTGTTTAGGCTTTACTTTTCTTTTTAAGAATTGAGAGATAATAATTAAACAGACTAAATCCTCTTCCTTCAGTTTAAATGGAAGAGAGCTCTTCTTTCTAGTGCTAACACCAGCTGTCTGTTCTGTTAGAACAGACTGTCTTCTACTAAAAAGCAAGTTCAAAAATTGAATTGTAACAAGTGTATCACTTGATGTACAGTCCAAGTGGCTGTATCCAAGGTAATGAGAATGCACCCTTTGAATGGATGTATGCAACAGCAACCAAAAATGCACTTTCTCCAACTCCTGAGGCTTGCTGGTTCTTAAGGCAGTACAGGGGCGGCACAGTGGCGCAGTGGTTAGCACCGCAGCCTCACAGCTCCAGCGACCCGGGTTCAATTCCGGGTACTGCCTGTGTGGAGTTTGCAAGTTCTCCCTGTGTCTGCGGGGGTTTCCTCCGGGTGCTCCGGTTTCCTCCCACATGCCAAAGACTTGCAGGTTGATAGGTAAATTGGCCATTATAAATTGTCACTAGTATAGGTAGGTGGTAGGGGAATATAGGGACAGGTGGGGATGTGATAGGAATATGGGATTAGTGTAGGATTAGTGTAAACGGGTGGTTGATGGTCGGCACAGACTCGGTGGGCCGAAGGGCCTGTTTCAGTGCTGTATCTCTAAACTAAACTAAGCTCCTCTTCCAGCCTTAAAGAGGCACCACATATTTCCCCAGAGAGAAATAAAACTACAGGACCATGACAAAGTCCTCAGCTGCTTCCAAAAATCTGGTATTGCAGTTAATACTTTTTCTAGAATTAAAAAACAGCTGAATTTGGATTGGGTCATCTGAACATGTGCTAATTGCCCAGGATACAATCAGTTCAGGCAGCTCCACCGCAAAACATATTTTCATTACTGCTGCTGCACAAACGAAGGGCTAATTGCAAAAACTTGGAGATAAATATCAAGTGATTCATTTAAATAAAAACAGAGTGATAAAAAAGTTCTCATTGCTTACCTTTTGCAGTCTTTGTAAAGTTTATAAAACTTTAAATAAAGGGCAAAAGGGTTGATGCATGCACTGGATTAAAGAGAAAGAATGAGCCTTTCTCCACTGACTATGTCAACTGTCAAAACAAAACAGCTGAAGTTTGAAGCCATGACAATGAAACACACGAGAAAAACAGAGGCAAACCACAAAAAACCATATCCGGACTTGCACTCAGTCGGGGGCGGGGGGGTGGGGGAGAATGGAAATGAAGATCGATGCAGTGGAGGCCTGCCACTGACCCCGACGGCAACAGGCCCCATGCCAATTTTGGCAGCAGCTCGGTGACAGGACCCCCATTTAAATATGTAAACTAACTTACATACTTGATTTAACGAGGGTCCAGTTGCCTCCTTGATCACCACACCAACCTTCATTTGGGCAGCCAATAATGGCGTGCCTTCGAATCCCTGTTGGGGAAACACCCTATTGGGGGGGGGAGGGGGGGGAGGAGGATATTTTTTTTCTCTGTGTGGCCAGGGGCGGGTGGGCAGGGGGAGAAAGGGAGTGGGGTTAAAACGTTGTGGATTGGTCGGTGGGTGGGGAAGGGGTAAAAAGAGCAAAGGAGCCAAACTTTGGGGGTTGGGGGAAAGAGGTAGTCAAATTCTGGAATGGAAAGGGGCAGGAAAGTTTTGAAATGCCAATGTGGGGGGGGGGGGTGGAGCAGATATGAGAGTTTAATGGTATGTTAATTTTTTTTTGGTCACTGAACTAACCCAGCCCGTTAAATTTTAAAATCTCCATAAGGGCTATAAGCCTTTTAAGACTGGCACCGTTGCTTGCGACGGCTTACCCACGAAAGGCCTGCTCAAGTCAGAAAAAAAAAATACCCGACAGAACCACATTGGACCGGAGCCCGACCCGGCCAGAGTCCCTCCGTTATTTCTCATGCCTGGCCCGAGCTTGACCCGACCACCAGAATGTTCACTTTACCTACCTTCGGATTCCAAATTAGTTTCTTTTTAAGCAACCTTTCAAGTCCAATTAATACTGTGTCCCCGACCTGGAAGAGTACCCGACATGTCGTCGGGTCCCATCAGGTTCGGGTTGGGTAGCAGGCCTTTATCGCCTGCCCCCTCCATGTGGTCCCGGGCGCTGCAGCCATGCAAATGAGCTGCTGCATTTGAAATTGCGGCAGTTCTGCGATGCAGTGCGAGAGAGAGAGTGCTTTTTCGTACCGTTCAAATTTTTTTTTTTAAACTATCAACACTAGCATTTAAGCTTCTACCTTCAGCTATTACTAACCAAGAGGGGGTCCCGGATAAAGAAGATGGGGGTGTTGTTACCAGTTAGATCCCAATTTCCTTCCTCAGTGTAAAACTTGCAAGCAAATCCTCGAGGGTCACGGACAGTGTCTGCAGAACCCGATTCGCCCCCTATAAAATAGATCAGTTCAGTCAGCAACAGACAACAAAAAAAAAAAAATCACTCCACCTTTGGATAACCAATACATCTGGGCACCAACAATGGCCAGCACTGATTGGTTAGATTCAATTTCCACTGCATCTCAAATAAAGCACTGTATTGGAATCACTTTGGCCTAAGCTGTGCCAAAAAACATAACTCAATACCAACACTCTATGGTAAATACAAAACATTTTGAAGACAACATGCTCTTCTACATATGATTTTTTTACAAACAACCCCCAAAACAACAAGTCAGGCTTATGCCAATGCTATTCTAAAACGACTCGCACATGTCCCACGCACGTGGTGAGCATTGTGGGATCCAGTCAGTGCTTGAAACAGGAGAACATGATTGTCAAATTAAATCAACCAGCAGGGTCATGAAATACACTAGTGTGTATCCATAGTCTGATGGGTAGCGCAAATTCCCAGGTCACTAATTACTGTTGTTGGAGAATGGGAAACCAGAAGGGGAAAATGGGAAAAGGGAGGTCAGTTGTCACACTTTTAAAAGTACATGTATGCTACCTGTTCTGCCAATTATAAAGAAAAATAAATTTAAAGTGTTACTTGGCAACGGCTAGCCTCCCAATCGGAGTTTCCCCCCCCCCCACCCCCAAGTGCTGCTCACGTAGGGACCCCAAGACCTGACTATTCCCTGAACCAATGCTACTCCACAATAGGCCAACCAATATTGAGGCGGTGTGCAATGATGCACAATTAAAAAAGCTGCTCCAAGTGCAAGAACAACCATTTCACTTTTTTTTAAAATGTATGGATTAGTTCTTTGAACAAATACTCAAAGCAAATAGTGACTTATTCTGCTGCATTCCTGCAGGACCATTACTGGATATTTGGATAAATCTTCAGCCAACAGCTGTTCTTTGAGGATATAACAAGCAGAGTGGATAAACAGGAACCAGTAGATGTAGCATATTTGGATTTTCAGAAGCCGTTTGATTAGATACCACATAAAAGGTTATTGCACAAAATAGGAACGCAGGGTATTAGGGGCAACATGTTGGCATGGATTGAGGCTTGGCTAACACACAGAAGACAGAGTTGGGATCAATGGGTCTTTTTCAGGTTGGAAAGCCATAACTAGTGGGGTGCCACAAGGATTGGTCCTAGGGCCTCAATTATTTACTGTCTATATTAATGACTTGGAGGAAGGGACAGAGTGTAGAGTATCCAAATTTGCTGATAATACAAAAATAGGTGGGAAGGCATGTTGTGATGAGGACACAAAAGAATTTGCAAAGGGATATAGATAGGTTAAGTGAGTGGGCAAAAACTTGGCAGATGGAGTTCATTGTGGGAAAGTGTGAGGTCATCCACTTCAGTAGGACGAATACAAAAGGGCAGATTATTTAGTTGGAGAAAAACTAAAAAATACTGCAGTACAGAAGGATCTGGGTGTTCTTGTGCAGGAAACAAAAGGTTAGCATGCAGGTACAGCAAGTAATTAGGAAGGCAAATGGAATTTTGGCCTTTATTGCGAGGGGATTAGAGTTTAAAAATAGTGAAGTCTTGTTACAACTGTACAGGGTGTTGGTGAGGCCACACCTGGAGTACTGCGTACAGTTTTGGTCCCCATATTTAAGGGGACTAGCATTAGAGGCAGTCCAAAAGCGACTCACTAGGCTGATTCCTGGGATGAAGGGGTTGTCTTATCAAGAATGGTTAAACAGGTTAGGCCTATATTCATTGAAAAATGAGGGGACCTTATTGAAACATAAGATTCTAAGGGGGCTTGACAGGGTAGATGTTGAGAATATGTTTCTATTGGTGGGTGAATCTCGAACTAGGGGACATAATTACAGAATAAGGGGACAAATTTAAAACAGATGTGAAGGAATTTCTTCTGAGGGTGGTGAATCTCTGGAATTCTCCACCTCAGAATTAGAGGCTAGATCACGACATGTATTTAAGGAGGAGGTAGACAGATTTTTAAAATCTTGGGGAGTCTAGGGCTCTGCAGAGCAGGCCCGAAAGAAGAGTTGAGGCCTGGGACAGATCAGCCATGATCTTATTGAATGGCAGGGCAGACTCGAGGGGCTGAATGGCCTACTCCAGCTCCTACTTCTTGTGTTCTTGCGACTGAAAATTATGCAAGAATCTACGCTACACTTGAGAAATTTGTAGCTCAGCACATTTATCCAAAATCAAAATGCATCAGCCTCAGCTGTTTCCTGCAGACATTCAAGGTGCAAAGTTTTTTTTCCCAAAAGACAGAAGCTACATATTCTGAGGCTAAGTAGAGCAGAACCTTCGAAACACTATAAACATAGATAAACCAGTTTCTAAAACTATTGGGACAAGTGCCAAAACAGGAGCCTATAGGTCCGAGGTATGTAGTTCAACAATCAGTAGCAACAGAAACTCAACTGAGTGCCATCTTGCCTGACAGACTTAACTTGCTTAAGTCTATAGAAAACATGGCATGCTGAGACAAGTTGTGAAATTATGCAATTCCCCACATGAGCCACATTGGGGTAAGTAGTGACAAAGGGCTGGCTATAAAAAGGATCAGTATAGTCAGATAGTTAACAAGTGGCACATATTGGAGAACAGGTCACCTTTTCTTTTACTCATTTTTGGGATGTGAGCATCACCAGATAGACTAACAGCAGCTACTGGCTATCTCTAGTTGCCCCAAGAAGGTGTTAGTAATTCTGTATATTGGCATTGATACAACTGGCTTGCTAGGCCACTTCAGAAGGCAGTTAAGAATCAACCACATAGGTGGGGGACAGAAGTCACATAGGCTGGGTAAGTGTTATGACCAAGGCGGGTATAATGTAATGTCAATTCAGTCCCATTACTCCATGGGCTGCAGCATATTAAAGTTTCCCACTTACTGGAAATTAGCCAAATTAAACACTTTAGTAACCCCTGAATAAAAAAAAATACACCAAACCAGGTATCTTTAAACAAATTAACAAATATGGAGATAAATCTATGTCTAAAGACCTTACAACTTCTCATTCCTCCCAACCCTCATGCGCACACAACCAAATGGTTAGTCGGTTTCAAAATTATGCTTAAAAATTTCAGCTTTTTAAAAAAAAAATAATAAATTGCTTGTTGCAAGTCCTGGTGAGTTACATTCCTGGTTCAGTGAGGTGCCCCAGAGTCAAATAGTCAGATGCCACTCAAGTCTCCAAGCAAATTTGATGAACAATCTACAATAGATAAGCAAAGTACTTCAGCTGCAGCAGGCATCACACAGATCTTTCAATGAGTATAGCAACAGATCTATTTGGATTTTTAAATTGGCAGTCTATCAGTAGAAACTTTACTGAGAATTCCAGAACTCTCAAACATGAAGGGCAAAAAAAAGTCACTCCTAAGGCAGAGACTTCTTATAGATTGGAAGTTAAAAAACAAAGGCATTTTCTACCTCCAATGTAAAGATTCCATTTGTGCTTTTTTCCTCTTCAGGCAAACACTGTCTGTAGCCAATGTAGATTTTCTGCTGAGACAAAATCCTTCTTTCCTTCAAGGAGCATGCTTTGCTAAACTGATCAAACCAGTTCTTACATATAGTCAACTGCTACAATACAGCAGGTGGTCTATCCTCTCCTGCTGTTGCCTAGAAAACAGACTTGCTGCTTGCACACACTGTACCCAGAGAATATAAAAGCTTCTCACTCTTAAAAGGTACACAGCCCCCTTTAGTTTTTAAAAGAGAAAAAAAAAAACACTTCCATGACCCCAGGAAAAAGACAGCAGTATTCCTTCCCTAAAAAAAAAAGGATATTAGTCAACCGGCTGGGTTTTTTTAAAAATGAGAATCTGACAGTTTCAACTTCTCTTACTGATTCCAGCTTTTTATTTCCAGATTTAATTTTTCCAAACTGAACTCAAATTCTCAAACTGCCATGGTGGGATTTGAACTCCTTCTCTGGACTACTAATCCAGCAACAAAATCACTATTACCATACTGGAGAGACAGTGGTGTAGTTGTAATGTCACTGAACTAGTAATCCAGAGGCCCAGGCAAATGACCTGGGGACATGGGTTTAAATGCCACCACAGCAGCTGGTGGAATTTAAAATTCCCCAAAAAAATTGGAACTGAAAGCTAATCTCAGTAATGGTGCCATCATCGACTGTCGTTAAAACCCCACCTAGTTCACTAACTTCCTTATTAGGTCTGGTCTGCATGTGACTCCAGCCAACAGCAATGTGGTAACTCTGAAGTGCCCTCTGAAATGGCCTAGCAAGTCACTCAGTTGTCAAGGGCAATTAGGGACGGGCAACAAATGCTTACCCTTGCCAGGGATGCCCACAATCCATGAAAATAAAAAATAACTCCTTTTTATTTCAAAACAATTTGTGTTGATATAGTACCTTTGGCATGGAAAAACAGCTCTACACTTCAAAGCACAAACAAAATGGACACCAAAGCAAAAGGAGGAACTCTTACCGACTGTTGAGAAGCGGACAGATACAGATGTTCTCTTTCCGACTGGCTGAAATAATTTGGCCTTGCAGTATCTCGAGATATCATGAGTTACCTCAAAGAAGCCAAAGGCACCTGGCAGAAATTAAAAGACATTCTTAAACTTTGATGATCTCCAGCTTGGGGTTTAATTTTCACTTCAGTCTACTTACTAACACAGTAACCTTCCATAAAAGAGAGACAATACTTTTTCCTTTTTTCACATTAGACTCTTCAGGGTAACATAGGGCACAGTATTCAAGTTTCAATGAATTGCAGCACAAAACCTAACAGTTTACAAGATGACATGATCTTAAAGATACATTTCATTTCAAACTTCGACCCAATGAATGTTTTCCTATCTGGTTATCTGCCATTACAGCTCCATTTGAACTAGCAAGATCTCAGATTAACTCATCTGACAGTTACGATCTCACAATTAGGGTTCTCAAGGCTCCTGGAACAACTGTCAGTTTCCTGGAATTGAGGGTACTTTTCCCAAGCTCTGCCTCCAGCAGGCTGGGAGATCAGCTATCTAAATTTCCTACTGCAGTGCACTGCACCACCACCCACACCCAGGCCATGACATCACCAGCTGCTGTTAAAGACTCTGACATCACCAGGCCACTGCCACAGAAATCCAAGAATACATGGAGCACATTCAGTAGAAGGCTGCTGAGACAGAAATCAAGAGGCTTGGGAATCAGTGCCAGCATTCAGGGAGTCTCGCAAATCGTGAGGGCTCTGAAAATGAGGGCGGTGGAAAGGGGGGGGGGGGGGTGAGGAGGAAAAAAAAAAAGGGTGGCGGGGTCATGAAATAGTGGCAGTGGGGAACATGGAAAGACAGACAGACTTCCTCTTGTGCTGCAATTTTTGTTATAAAAACTTTCCTTTAAATCCCAAGTTCAGTGAGTGGTTTATAAGTGTCGATGCCAAGCAGAGTTTAGGATAGAGTGCTCTGTGAGAGGTGCCCCAAACACTGAGCCCCTTAAGGGGTGATCAGGGTGATTAAAAAGAGTAGATAGGGTAGGAGAGAAAATAATTCCTCTGGTGACAAAGTCCTGTACTCAACTGGTGTCATTCTACAACACACAAGTGTCATGAGCCTTGGTCACCCAGCAGCCACTTGGAGATTTGTCCTTTTGGATCATGGTACAGTGCCCTGACATAAATGAAGACATTCTGACAGCTACCACAGAAAAGTGAGCATTATCTTTCATAATCTGACTTGGACAGAAAATTGGTGCAATAACAGCCTCTAAATGCTCCCAAATCATCTTAAAGCTACTTCACTGAACAGCACAGCCCTAGCAACCATGTCATTCTACATGGGCAGGTAGATGAATCAGCATCACACCAGAGAATACTGGGACATTGCATGTGCAATTTTTCCTTCATTTACCTGGATACATCCATGAACAAGTAGGCACATCAGGCAGCCTTCAAATACTAATCACAAAATTGGACACAGCATTTAATGAAGACTGTTTGCTGACAACACAACCACAAGGTGGCACAGTACTTGCACATGTGCAAATGCAGCCTCATGCACTGAAACATCAATGTGACATTTTTAGCAGCTGCCAGTAGTAAAGATGGTACTACTCAATTTATCACAAAAACAAAAAAATGAAACCCAAATGCCCAGTGGCTGCCTCCATCCCACCCCCAAGAGTACCCCGCTTCCTCCTGCCATCGTGCTTCTCTTCGCTGCAGTCTCCCACGCCCATCTGCTCGCAGCTTGCTCCATGCTGCGCCACTTCTCCCCCCTCAGCCAGCCACTCACTCCCTGCTTCACCACCTGCCTCCCGTACTCACCAGCCGCTTCACCACACCCCCCCCCCCCCCCACCCCCACAATAAACCTGTGGGCCACTCACTCCTAACCTCACTGCTTCATCCCCTCTGCCTAGCTTGTCACTCTCTCTCTCTCTCTCTCTCTCTCCCCCCACTGCCCCCACACAGGGAAGGCAGCAATTGCAGAGGAACTGGGAACCAGAGGTCAGAAGCGATTGGCCTGCAGGTAGTTTGGGGGTGGGGGGGGTGGTGAAGCAGGGAGTGAACAGCCAAGGGAGAAGTGGCAAGACAAGGAGTGAGCAGCAGCACATCACAAAAAGACATGCTTAAAAAGAAATCATTTTGTTCAACCAGTTTGCAGTTTTCTTGAAATGTCACTTTCAGAAAATTCAAACGATTTACCACATTATTCCTCAGTTGCAGTACACAATGATGTTGCGCACACAAGCACGAATTAGTCCTGGCAAGCCAGGTGCTGACGTAGGCTAGGCATGCACAACACCATACTAACAGCAAGTGTTTGTTCGGCACATGTGCAAAGCTGGGAGTGCTCCGATGACGTCGGCACTGGGCTCTGTTGTTCAATGATTGGAAATCTGGCATGGTGAACTCTGATTTCCTGTCAGTTCTACAGAACTTTTTTTTTTAAAACTTGTTTTCAAGATGTTGACAGCTCTGTAAAGGTCACATTTACTGCTCATCCCTAATTACCCGAGGTGCTGGTGCCGACAGTTGGCCTTTTGCTGGCAACTGAATGGCCATATGGTGTGGGACTGGACTCCCTTCCTTGAAAAGGGATTAGTGAACCAGGTGGGTTTTTTTTTTTAAAAAACAAAAGTAGGTTGAACACAGATTTTTCAGTTTTGGTGCAAGTGACAAATTATTTGATTTATTGAATTCAATTTCACATGTTACCATGGTGGAATTTGAACTCAGCCTATGGCCCAATACCAGGAACCACTGTACTATGGTACCCAACTACTTTGTGACTATATTTGGCAAAACTGAGCATGTCCAAATTGAGCATCTTTGACCATAACTGGAACTCACTTGGAAGTTATAGTTGAAAACAAAACAGATGCTCAGTGAAATCAGGCCCATCACATGATTGATTAATGGGGGGAAGAAATGTGTAGGATAGTCAAAGAAAAATTTCAGCTGCAATTTCAGCACAAAAAGACATGCTTAAAAGGAAATCATTCTTTGGTCAAACAGTTTGCAGTTTCCTTGAATTCTCCCTTTCAGAAAATTTAATTGATTTGCCACATTAGTCCTCTTTCTGTTGATTTGGGGGAAGGATTAGAATCAAACTTAACAAATGCCCTCAATGGTGAGCAAACCAGAGGCACTATACCAAAAAGGAATAGCATTCACCTCCACAAGAGATACTTGTCCCTTTAGAAGCTCCACAAAAAGAAAATGGTCAGTGCAAGGAGGTAAGCAAATTCAACCAATTCATAGAATTCCAAGCCATATATTGTGGTGCAAGATGAATGCCAATGCTTAAGATCATGCGAGCTTATGACAAACACTGCATGCACGTATTTATAAGATTAGTAAAGTCAATGACATTTTTTTTTATAAAATAGGCTGACTGAACTTTTTGTAATAGCAATAGGAATTTATGAATTCATTCCTAAACATCTTCTTGACAATTAACATACCTGAATTATAGTAGATTGAGGATCAACTGTGGCTGGGAGCACTGTTATACTAAAGAAAAAAGAAAAAGTACCAACCTCCATTTTACAATGACTAAGGTAATTCATTGGTCAAAGTTAAAACTCACCTGCCCCCTTCGCATGTACGACACGCTCAGGGATCCTTTCCTGGTCAAAATGTGCCATCTCATCAAGGAACACGACATCCTGCATAAGTAGTGGCCCTCGAGGCCCTGCCGTAATGACATTTAACTTGTCACCAATAGGGTGGCCTGCTCCGGTGGTCAAGGTATCTACATTCTAAAGAAAATGACTTAAAATTACAAACCTCATGAAGGGACAATATAAAGAGCTGTATCTCTTATACTGAAGATGAAAAGTAAAATGTACACCAGCTACCAGCTCATGCAATTATTTTTTTGGCCAGTCAATATTTCCTTATAAGTCTCACCACTTAACATCCCACACCAGGTAAGCATGGCTTGAACCAGTCACTCCGCATCTGGTCCAGGAGCTACTCCTATTTCTGCTTTGTTTCTCAGTTGGTTGGCCTAAAACAAAATGCCTCAAGCTACGAAATGTAAAAAGGGGATGAAAACTTTTTAATCACAAGTTGCTTTTGTACAGTTTGAGCATTTCATTTTCCTTTCCTGCTTTTGTTTCATTTTCAATCTTTGCACTCCAAGTCCCAGAACATGTTTGAGTTCCTATAAAATCTTATTGCAGACTCTCCAATCAGGCTTCCCCTCCTCTAATAGCTGAGACTGAACTGGCCAAATGCAGCACATGTGCAACTATAACTCATCCCCCTCAACCTCCCAGTGCTTTCAATAGTCAAGCACTGAATCCTCCTCTGAAACCTTGGCCAGGATTTTATCCGGGTAAAGGTGGGGGGGAATCTCAGCCACCAGCAAAAGCGCCGGCAAGAGTCCCGCATCGCCTCCGCTGGGGATGGCCCACCACATTACATGACAATTGTGCACTTAAAAGGACAGTGGCAGGCTTTCCTTGGGGATCAAGGACCCCAGCAACAGAAGTCCTGCCTGTTGAGAGCTGCTGGACAATCGGAGGTCATGGCTGCTGCTGGTACTGGACTCACTGGTAGTTTGGATCACCAAGGGACCAAGGCCACAGTTGAATCACAATGGGAGGGGTTTTGCAGGGAAACTGGCAAAAAGGGCAGGGGAGTGGCTCTCTGGGTGCCCCCTTCCTGATACCAGGTCCCTTGATCAGGCACTAGGTGCCTTTTAACAAGGGAGCCGCCCACTGAGCTGGCAAGCAACCTGCTCAGTTTTGCTCAACATGCTCCTGTGGCATGACAGGCCTGTCCACCACTTGGCTAATAGTAGAGGTGGTGGGAGGAGGCCCCCAATTGCTCACTTAAGGGCTTTAATTGGCAGCAGGGCAGGAAGGCCATTCAAGGGGCCTTTCCTCCCCAGACTGAATTGGGTGGAAGCAGGAAGGTGGAGAGGTGTCTCCCTAACTCCAAATCTGCCATTGACAGAAAAAAAACTTAAAATTTCCCCCCCACTCATCTCCACAGACCACCTCCAAGGCCCTGCTTTCTTGTGGTTCTGGCCAGTCACAATGAAGATTGTGCATTTCCAACAATGGTTTCTCCACTCATACCTGTATGGTAACTAACCCATTCTAGGGCTCGATCCTTCTTCCTTTCATTTACAAGGTACTGCTTGGCAACATCATCTGAAAACAGTTTTCTTTCTTCCCTATATTCAATCAGATACCAGACATGCTGTCCATCACTGAAATATGATCCAGATACCACCCTACAGGTGACCCTAACCCAGTCAGTAACATTAGAGCTCAATTTCTCCAATGCACTTATGGTTTATTTAAGTTGGAGGCTGCCATAAGAACAGAACGAGCTGGAAAAATATTGGTCACTCAGGATCTACAATGAAAAATGAGAGATTATAATTTTGGATGCAAAAAACAATCAATTCAAATCATCTTTTTTCTTCGCAGATCTCAACCAAGCTGTTTACTTACACTTTCAAAAAATTCTGCAGTTTTTTCTTTTTAAATTCAAGAATTCTGAGAATGTAGCTTTTCCCACACATCGCTACACACTTAACCACCACAACCTTGTGAAATGCCACAGGCTTGGTGTCCCAATGACAGATTACTGTCTCTTGTCCTCAGTACTTTATTGTAGATATTTAGCACTACTTCCTTGCTTTTATACATAGGATTATAAATTTTTTTTAAAAAAAAGATTTGTCAACTTGTGTTCTCGCTTGGAGATCTGTGTATCTGAATCCCTAAATATTTGTGCTTTGCTTAAAGTTTACCCTATTAAGTAGAAGTTTCCTCTTATTCTGCTGCCCGCGTGGTTTCCCCTCATATTTCTCTACATTAAATCCCATCTAACCTTTTTTTTTAAAAATGTACAAAAAATGGTCCAACACTGACCCCAGAGAGCCACTACTTATTTCACCCTGGAAGAATGTAAAAACACCAATCATTAACTCTACAGTTTTATCATTTAACCAGCTACCTATCAATGCTGCCAGGCTGCAATTAAAAAAAAAGTCTTCATTTGATCAACAAGCTTCCTTTATGATGTCATAAAAACATGCAAGATTTAAGCCCCTATTTCCCTAGTTAATTTCAGCCATTCCAAACAAGAAGTTGAAAAACTGTTACTGGACCATGTTTGCACTAATACTTAGTATTATCATAAACTGTGGATACCAAATCTCTATTTTCATTAGTGCCCTTTCAATTTGTACTTACTCAACACCCTGGAATCAGAAAGACAAGTTATTTTGTATAATGCAATGTATAATCGCCAGCCAGTCTGCTGGACAGAGATCAATGCTGATCATTTTTTCTGTGCAGTACCACTTACTGACTAAACAGAAAAATATCCTATCTAAGAGCGCAACTAATCTGACATGATGGGAGATAATTCAAGCATTTCTTAAACTACCACCCCACCTGAAGATACATTGACAGTATATTTCTGAAAAGTATTCTGATCACCAGATGCTTCAGGCAGCTCCAAATCAAACTTTACTGTTAGGAACACACATTGAACTCCTGAAATCAAATGCAACTTGCTTTAAAAGGGCATCTTGAATTGCAGGCTTTGATAGAACTCATTAAATACTTGCTTTAAATGGTACTACCCTCTGCTCTGCATAAACTTGATTTACAGTCAGGCACTTTGCCTTTCACAATCTGGAGACTAAGGATCCAAGAGGAGTTTAAAATGGTCTAATATCCAATAATCAGTTATAAATATTGTAATATCAGCAATCTAGCTAATTAGAATTTTAAGGGAGTTTTACATGTCTGGTTTTTTTATCCTTGATATTTCCCTCTGGTTCTTTACTATCAGACACTAGCGTAGGTGGACTTTGTGTAGCCCATGATCCAGAATGTTCTTGTCCTGTGATCGAGGGGCTGAATGGGGTCACTGCACTCTGGGTTACTTCACTGAACAAGTGACATACCACATGATCTCCTTAACTGCAGGCACAAGAACATACATCAGACTGTAGCTGAGACTATAAAATCACTACATAAATTTACTGTACACTGAACAGGTAAATAAACAATGCTCAGTGCTAACAGTCTATTTACAGCAGTTAGATATTTTACTTTTCATCTGGAAATGTTAACATGTCTCCATGTTAACATGTCTCCTTTCCTAACCTTCACCTGCTGTTTAGTGAATATCCTCCACTTTGAAGCCCTGAATTAGCTTTGTGGCCTCTGATTGGTGAGCTATCTTTTGAGACCCAATACACAGTTCCAAATTGTATCTGAAGGTAGACCAAAACAAAGAACTTGAGAGAGACTGGCTGGATGTAGCAGCAGGGTTTCTATCCAGTTTTCAGATGTTCAATAACATTAAAATCTGAACTTTCAAAACTAGTCAGATGGTGAGCCATTCATAGACTGCCAAACACTTCAGATGTTGTTGTCCAGAGGCAAGGTTATGTTGGCTTTTGATACAAAGGGATTGGAGTACAAGAATACTACAATTATACAGGGCATAGTGAAGCCACACCAGGAGTACTGTGGGCAGTTTTGTTCTCCCTACCCAAGGAAGGACATACTAGCCCAAGAGGAAGTAGTGAGGGGGTTTGTCCTATGATGGGGGGGAAAAGAGAGGAGGAGGAGGGGAAGAGAAAGAGATTGGGTAGGCCTAAATTCCCTCGCATTTAGAAGAATAAGTGGTGATCTAATTGAGCGTTAAATTCTTAAGCAACTTAACAGGGTAGATATGAAAAATGTTTCCCCTGGCTGGGGAATCTAGAACACAAGGTCACAGATTCAGAAGAAGAAGTCATTTAGGGCTGAAAAGAAATGTCTTCACTCAAAGGGTTTTGAATCTTTGGAATTCTCTACCCAAGAGAGCTTCATTGTTGAGTATATTCAAGAGTAATGTCAACAGATTTTTGGGGACTAAGGGAATTAAGGAATAGGAGGATAGTGCAGGAAGGTGGTGTTGAGGTAGATGATCAACCATGATTTTGTTGAATGGCACAGCAGGCTCAAAGGACCAAATGGCCTACTCAAACTTATTTCTTATGTTCTCATGCAAGAGGCAGCATATTAGACAAGAAAACAGATAGCGGACTAAGCATTGATCCTCCTGGGGGACCCACCACAATGTGAAGCACTCAATTCATGCTGGAGCTCATTCAGCTTTTATTTCTCTTTGTGAACTGAAACTTAAGTTACATCTGCTCAATTGGACACACACACACACACATAGGCAGAAACTCACTCAGGAGCTCACAGGTAGCACCTGCAAAACACCAAAATATCATTCAGCATTCCAAACGCAAACACACTTTCGACCATGAAATCTTCAATTGGACAATGTACATGGACCTAAACACACTAGAACGGATGGTCTGAATGACCTGCTTTGATTAGCATAGGAACAAACAAACAAATTTCAAAACTGTGCCTGGAATCCCAGATTAAGTTAATGCAGCTTGGTCTGAAAGAAACCTTTGTGCTCACATGCTCCCTAGTGACTGCAATAACTGGGATACTGTTGGTCTTCCAAGTCTAAAGATCGCAAGTTCAAGTTGCACTGCCCTCCCACTCTTCTGTACTGTCTCCTTAAGAACATAAAACCCAAGGGGACTGACTGTCCGAAAGATGAGCGCAAACGGGGTTCAAGTCTCTGCTGCCGGCCCAGGCCTCGCCTGGGGTCACCTCAACACCAACATGTAGGGCTGGGAGCGGGACCCCCGGCTGCCGCCCACCCCAACAGCGGCCTGAGAGTCCCGACGGCGCTCACCTTGCCGGCCCTTGAGCCTTGCCAGTGCTTCATCTGGTCTCTCGCTGGATCCCGTGACTCCGCCATCTTCAACCGCTCACCCTACAACCCCTCAACAAGACTCACAGCGCGAGCTTGCTCCGCCCGCCTTTTATTGGCTCACCGCAGCGTCATTCAACCCGAGCACCGCCCCTCCCGTGCGTCACCGATAACGGATAATAATGGATATCTCCTCCCAGCGTCAAAATCAACTCCACCCACCAAGTTGTGAGCTGAATGTCGAGACAGCAATTCATCAAATTGATAATATAGTTAGTGCATGTGATCGTCAGCCTTCAATGGTAATGTGGAGCCCTTTAAAGTCACCTTTCCCACCTATAGGTACTTCACCATGTCCCCAAATGGAGTATCTCTATTCAAGAGGCAGAACAGCAGGCAACTATAGGCCTAACATCTGTCTTGGGAAAATGCTGGAATCGATTGTTAAGGAAGCAGTAACAGGACATCTAGGAATTCATTATGCAATCAAGCAGAGTCAACATGGTTTTGTGAAAGGAAAATTGTGTTTGAAATATTTATTAAAGTTCTTTGAGGCTGTAACAAGCAGGGTGAATAAAGAGGAACTAGTAGGTGTGTATTTGGTTTTCCAAAAGGCATTTGATAAGGTACCACATAAAGAGGTTACTGCACAACATAAGAGCTCATTGGTGTTGGGGGTAATATATTAGCGTAGAGTAAAATAAAAGCAAAATGCTGCAGATGCTGGAAATCTGAAATAAAAACAAAATGCTGGAAATACTCAGCAGATCTGGCAGCATCTGTGGAGAGAAGCAGAGTTAACCTTTCAGGTCAGTGACCTTTCATCAGATTTCCAGCATGGATAGAGGATTGGCTAACTAACAGGAAACAGTGTCAGGATAAATGGGTCATTTTCAGGTTGGCAAACTGTGACTAGTGTGGCACCTCAGCTATTTACAATCTATATTAATGATTTGAATGAAAGGACTGAGTTTATTGTAGGCAGATTTGCTGACTATACAAAGAGAGGTAGGAAAGCAAGTTGTGGGGAGGACACAGTCTGCAAAGGACAAGACTGAGCTAGTCAGATTTTTGATCTTCAAGGAAGCAAAGGGTTATGAGTAAAGGAAAGTGGAGTCAAGACCACAATCAGATTAGATCTTACTGAATGGTGGCGCAGGCTCGACGGGCCAAATAGCCAACCCCTGCTCCAATTTTTTATGTTCTTACAACCCGACTAGGTTATCTAAGATATGGCATTATTGCATATGGTTGTATCTGATTCATTGTGTCAGTCTTATATTTCGTAACATTTGGGATCACCATCAATCTTACCTTTCTCTGGGCTACCTTAAATGCAATGGAAGTTAGCCACCCCCTCCTTATTAATTTCATAAACCCCAGCTCCCTCCCTTAACTTAACCATTATTCAAGGAGCAACTTTCTAATAGCTTACAATAAAAAACACATTTGAATATTTGCGTTTTATAACACTAACAATGATACTGTAGGTGGGACATGAAGCCTTTATCAAAAATTATAAAGATTTATCAAAAATACCTTTAGTTCATTTCTTATCAAACATTTACATGCTCCCTCACCCATGGTACTCTTATATTTATTACAAATTTCCCAACAAGCAATTGTGTATGTGTTATATTGCACTAATGATAAGATTCATATTACGACCAAGGCTGGAAGAGTGCACTGTCTTTCTCTGGTTCCACTTCTGCACGGGTCACAACATATATTTAAATGTTTTACCCAGTTACCAATACGGCCAAATTATATACTCTATTTTTAGTTTCCGAATAAAATCCACCAAACAGGTTTCTTTAATAAACAATTTTTTTTTTTTTTTTTAAAGACACAACTTATTCAATAAAGCTGCACACAGGTTGAAATATAAAAGTTCCCTTTTAAATTAGCCCAACACACACACACAGCAAAAAAAGGTTTACTCTGCAGAGATTTCTTTACAAAAAGACAAAAAAAAGATACTTGGTCAAATACTTGTTAATTCTTGAAGGAAAAAAGGAAATAGGCAACGTTCTCCACTGACCTTTTAGTCTGGCATCCAGATACTTGTAGACGGCTGTCACTGGGATTTTTTGTTGGAGTAATTCTCTTCAGGTGGTGTTGCAGATTAGTCTAGCAGGCTTTTCAGGAGAAATGTGGCATCAATTTCTCCAGTTCACATACTGGATTCTCAGGGTTTCTCAAAGAGGTGGAAAAGGATGAGCTGGTGGCTTCTCTCTTCGCAGGCTGACCCCCAACTGACTCAAAACATCGAGCATGAAACCAACTCTTGACCACCATAAATCTTGACATGTCACTTCTCTGTAAACAACTCCCCTAGTCACTTAGGCTTCTGCTGTTTACTTAGCTTAAGGCATGTGACATCCAGTCAGGGTTTGTTTTTAAACAAAATCTCAAGTCCTTCCAGTGACCTTTAAAAAAAATGTCTAGCGTCTATGGAATCACTACAGTCTTTCAGATGAATCCATTTCCACAATTTTTAAACATGAGTCCTCAAAAAAAATATTAAAAAAGGAAGCACTTTCAAAACAAATGTTTATCAGTTTTATAGGCAACAAAATGTCCTGCTTATTTTACCAGAGAGAAACAACCAGCTATGGTAATGTGCTTTATGTAGACTCCAACAGAAATTCAGTTTTTTTTCCCTTTCCATTTTGTTGGGTCATCGTTACCAAGAAAGAAATAACTTACCTTTATATATGCATTTTCATGATTGTAAAACATCACAAGCATTTGATAGCTAATTAAACACTTTTTGAAGTGCAGCACTGTTGTAATAGAGGCGAGTGCGGCAACCAGTTTGCATAGAGCAAAGTCTGATGAACTTCTATTAAATGAATGGCTATATAATTTGTTTTCGTGGTGTTGGTTGAGGGATAAATATTGGCCACGACACCAGGAGAACTCCTTGTTCTTCAAAAAGAGTGCCAGAGAATATTTTAACAACCACCAGACAGGGAAAGCTCATCTGACAGTGCTGCATTCCCTCAGATTTGCATCCTTCTTCTGACACAGCAGTGACTAAATTTGAAAACTACTACATTGGCTGTAAAGTGCGTTGGGATGTCCTGGAGTTGCGAAAAGTACTATATTGATTTTTTTTTTTTAATTCTTTCATGGGATGTGGGTGTTGCTGGCAAGGCCAGAATTTGTTGCCCATCCCTTATTCATAGAATCATAGAGAGATACAGCACTGAAACAGGCCCTTCAGCCCACCGAGTCTGTACAGACTAACAACCACCCATTTATACTAATCCTACATTAATCCCATATTACCTTACATCCTCACCTTCCCTCAATTCTCCTACCACCTACCTACACTTAGGTAAATTGGCCATTGTAAATTGCCCCATCAACCTGCAAGTCTTTGGCCGTGGGAGGAAACCAGAGCACCCAGTGGAAACCCACACAGTCACAGGGAGAACTTGCAAACTCCACACAGACAGTACCCAGAAGTGAACCCAGGTCGCTGGAGCTGTGAGGCTGCGGTGCTAACCACTGCGCCACCCCAAACAATTGAGCAGCTTGCTAGGCCCTTTCAGAGGGTAGTTAAGAGTCACATGTAGGCCAGACCAGGTGAGGAAAGCGGATTTTCTTCCCTAAAGGACATCAGTGAACCAGATGGGTTTTTACAAAATCACTATTACTATTTCAATTCCAGATTTTTATTAATTGATTGAAATTAATTAATTGAATTTAAATTCCACCTGCTGCCATGGTGGGATTTGAACCTGTGCCCCCAGACATCGGCCTATACCTCTGGATTACAAGTTCAGTGATATTGCCACTACACCACCATCTCCCCTGAAAATACAAGTCTTTCCTTTATTCCCCCCAGTGTCGAAGAGGCATATAAGGCATTAAGCAATCAATGCCATCCAATTCTGTCTTGGACATTTCCTTCAGTTCACAGTATTTTTTTTTTTTATATATTCAATCTTGGAATGAGGGCATCACTGGCAAGGCCAGTATTTTCACTCATTCCTCGTTGCATTGAGATAGTGGTGGTGGGCCTTTTTGAATAACTGCTGTCCGTGTGAGGAAGATATTCCCATAGTGTTGTAAGGTAGGGATTTCCAGGATTTTGATTCAGTAATGATGATGGGATGTCTATATATGTCCAGGCCAAGATGGTTAATGACTTGGAAGGGAACTTGGAGGTGCTAGTGTTTCAATACTTTCCTTATCTTTCCAGGTGGTGATGTTAGTGGGTTTTGGAAAAGCCCTTATTGTGTTTCTGCACTGCATTCTGGCTCTTTTCCCCACATGGTTTCTATTTCTATGTTACAACACCTTGGGTAACTGTTATTCTTTGCTCTGTTGATGGATATTATGAGTAAAGATCTAGTCAATGCAATAAAAACAAGAAATGCTGGAAATACATAGCAAGTCTGGCAGCATCTGTGGACAGAGAAGCACAGTTAACGTTTCAGGTCAGTGACCCTTCATCAGAAATTGCAGAGGCTAGAAATGTAATAGGTTTGAAGCAAGTAAAGCGGGGTTGGGGCAAGAGATAATAAAAGAGAAGGTGTTGATAGGACAGGGTCACAGAGAGTAACTGACCAGAAGGTCATGTAGCAAAGGCAAACGGTATGTTAATGGTGTGTTGAAAGACAAAGAATTAGTGCAGAGAGGGTGTTAATTGACCGAAAAGTGACAGAAGCCTGGCCCCAAACACTAACATGAAAAAAAAGTGGGTAAGCACAGTAGAAACAAACTAAAATAAAAAAAACACATAAAAAAATAACTAAAAATAAAAAGGGGTGGCCCGTCATGCTCTGAAATTATTGAAATCAATGTTCAGTCCAGTAGGCTGTAGTGTGCCTAATTGGTAAGTCAGTCAAATGCAAGATGTGTTCTGACAAAAACTAGTTTGCTGTACTTGGATCCACTATCAATGGTCAGCATAATACTGTTGAGGACAACAATTTTCCAGGAACATAGAGTAATTCAATACCACAACAGTTGTTACAATCATTTCTGCCCACCTTCTTGGTAATATAACAATTTTTATTTTGTCTAGAGTTTACTGTCACTTTTCCCACACTAATTGTAATGGAAGAAAGCTTACCACAATGTTGTCAGGGGCAACTGGGGATTGACAATCATTCGCAGCCAAACCACCAAACATCACAGTTCACGTTCGTAAACAATAAACAATGCTGAATAGGGATATATCTTGCACACCCCAAGAACAAATTTTTAGCAAATTATTCATCTGTATTTTCTTTGAGTACTTCTGCACATATTTGATTTTCTCTGGATGGCTTATTTTACTTTAAATTATCTATGGCAGATCTCAGCACATGCATTGTAATTTCGCAACAACTGGTATCCAGGGCAGCTATCTTCTCATTGGAGTTAAAGTCGATCCTACTGTCTGGGGGTGGTCTGTTGAGGATTTCATGGAAGTGCTGTGTCCATCTCCTTACATCCTCTGATTTGCTGATGAGCAAACCTTGCTTGTTCTTGATGAACCTTTGCTGTGGTGTTTAAAGTCTCTTAAAAGTTTATTTGTGATCTGATGGATGGTGGGTTCAATTGAACCTGCCTCCACCACACTCAGGCCCCACACACCAGACCTTAACCACTTGCTGTGTGAAAATGTTTCTCATGTTGCTTTTGCTTCTTTTACCAATTACTTTAAATCCGTGCCCTCTCGATCTCGATCCTTTCACAAGTGGGAACAGTTTCTCCCTATCTACTCTGTCCAGACCCCTCATTATTTTGCATACCTCTATCAAATCTCCTCTCAGCCTTCTCTTCTCCATGGAAAAGAGTCCCAACGACTCCAATCTATCTTCATAACTGAAATTCCTCATCCCTAGAATCATTCTCATGAATCTTTTCTCCGCCCTCTCAAATGCTTTCGCATCCTTCTTAAAACACAGCGCCCAGAACTGGAAGCAATACTCCAGCTGAGGCTAAACTAGTGTCTTATACAAGTTCAACATAACCTCCTTGCTCTTGTACTCTATGCTCCTATTAATAAATCCCAGGATACTGTATACTTTATTAACTGCTCTCTCAACTCTGTCCTGCCACTTTCAATGAATAATGCACAAAAACGCCTAGGTCCCTCTGCTCCTGCACCAACTTTAGAATTGCACCCTTGATAGCAAATTGTCTCTCCATGTTCTTCCTACTAAAATGTATCATTTCACATTTCTCCACATTGAACTTCATCTGCCACTTGTCCACCCATTCGACCAACATGTCTATGTCCTTTTGAAGTTTTACACTATTCTCCTCACAGTTCACAATGCTTCCAAGTGTCGTATCATCTGCAAATTGTGCCCTGTACACCAAGGTCTATGTCATTAATATAGATCAAGAAAAATAAGGGTTCCAAGACTGACCCCTGGGGAACTCACTACGAACCTTCCTCCACCCAAAAAACATCCATTAACCACTATTTTTTTTCCTGTCACTCAGCCAATTCCGTATCCATGTTGCTGCTGTCTCATTTATTCCATGAGCTATAACTTTGCTCACATGTCTGTCGTGCGGCACTGTATCAAACGTCTTTTGCAAGCTATGAATTGAAAGGATGTGTTAATTCAGGGATTCAAGAGGCTTGCAGCAAAAGCAAAGTTGTTTTAATTGGTGACTCAAATTTTCAGAGTATCTCAAGTCAGAAAGGTAATGAATTTCTTGAGTGCATTCAAGGTAACTTTTGGAGCAATATTTCTAGAAGCAACAAGAGGATAGACAAAGCTGAAGTATTTGCGACCAGAAGTGGCAAATGGATGATCCATTTCAGCCTGCTCCTAAGGTTCCCACCATCACAGATGCCAGTCTTCAACCAATTTTGTTTCTTTCTCTATCCATGAATTCCATTGATTAAGGAGATAGCCTGTTGTTTACCATGGTCCCTGGTCACCTGTTGACCTCACCATGCCATTATCAACTCACACTCCAGCAATTTATGGTACAAAAATAATTGGAGCTGATGGGTGTGAGAAAAAGTCTAACTCTCAGTTCTCATTGTAAAATGCCCCACTCCAGCAAATTCTGAGCCAACAATGGAATTGACAGATTCAATTGCCATAAATCAATGAACCTGGACATAATTCAAGTTTGCAATTTTTGCAATGTTTACAATGTTCAATATCAACTGGCAAAATGCATCACGAGTTGGTCAAGATTGTGGCCTTGGAGCCACCAGTCAAAAATCAATGTTTGCAACAGAATAGATTAATAAGAACATAAGAAATAGGAGCAGGAGTAGGCCATTCAGCCCCTCAAACCTGCCCCACCATTCAATAGGATCATGGCTGATCTGCCCCAAACCGCAACTCCTCTTTCGTGCCAGCTCCTCACAGCCCTCAACTCCCCGATATTTCAAAAATCTATCTACCTCCTCTTTAAATACTTTCAGTGATCTAGCCTCCACAACTCTCTGGGGTAGACAATTCCAGACATTCACTACCCTCAGAAGAAATTCCTTCGCATCTCAGTTTTAAATGATTATCTCCTTATTCTGTAACTATGTTCCCTAGTTCGAGAATCCCCCACTAGTGGAAACATTTTCTGAACATCTACCCTGTCAAGCCCCCTCAGAATCTTGTATGTTTCAATAAGATCACCCCTCATTCTTCTAAACTCTAATGAATAAAGGCCTAACCTGTTTAGCCGTTCTTGATAAGTCAACCTCTTCATCCCAGGAATCAGCCTAGTGAATCTCTTTTGAACTGCCTCCAATGCCAGTATATCCTTTCCTAAATACGGGGACCAAAACTATACACAGTACTCCAGGTGCGGCCTCACCAACACCCTGTACAGTTGTAACAAGGCTTCCTATTTTTAAGCTCCAACCCCCTAACAATAAAGGCCAAAATTCCATTTGCCTTCTTAATTACTTGCTGCACCTGCACGCTAACTTTTTGTGTTTCATGCACAAGAACACCCAGATCCCTCTGTACTGCACTTTTTTGAAGTCTCTCTCCATTTAAATAATAGTCTGCTATTTGATTCTTCCACCAAAGTACATGACCTCACACTTTCCTACATTAAACTCCATCTGCCAAGTTTTTGCCCACTTACTCAACTATCTATATCCTCTTTAAGATTCCTTATGTCCTCATCACAACATGCCCTCCCATCTATTTTTGTATTTTCAGCAAATTTGGATATATTACACTTTTCCCCCTCCTCCAAGTCATTAATATAGATAGTAAATAATTGACGCCCTCGGACTGATCCTTGTGGCACTCCACTAGTTACGTCGTTCCAACCCGAGAAAGATCCATTAATCCTGACTCTCTGTCTTCTGTGAGTTAACCAATCCTCAATCCATGCTAATACATTACCCCCAATACCGTGAGTTCCTATCTTGTACAATAATCTTTTATGTGGCACCTTAACGAATGCCTTCTGGAAATCCAAATACACTACATCTACCGGTTCCCCTTTATCAACTCTGGAATGGCCTGAGATTCTGGTACTTACCTAATATTTCAACATTGTGATTGGTCTGAATTACTTCCAAACAACCTCTCTGGCACTGAAAATTAATCTCAACAAGTGTGCAATCTCATTCTTCCAGATTTTAATATTGGAAATTTAAATAAATCATTTCTTAAAAACTTTTTCTTTCTATCTCTTTTATCTAACTCTCTTAATCCCATTTTCTTTTACTCTCTTTATTTCACATTGAACAATGCATTAAATCTTCTAACTGACACGTCCTGGTTCAGACTCATTGTAAATTCTTCAATCTGATTGGCCAGTTGCTTGCCCTGTTCACACTGCTCCCTGATACATTGTAGAGTGCTTTCACTTTTTCGATGGTTGACTGACGGAAACTTCCAGCGCAAAAGCCCATTAAAAAGTCTATAGACAGGTTAGGTAAAACAAATGGCTGCCATCATTTGTTCACTGTTGTGCCCAAAATCTGACCCATTTAATAAAATATTGTCAAATAAATGCATAGAATACATTTCAGAAACAATATAAAATGAATGCCAATGAATTGAAAACAAGAAGATGGCCCACCACCACCCAAAAAAGGGCATCTAGGAATGGGCAATAAATGAATGAATTCAACAAAAAGAGAGAATAGGGAAGAAGAAAATGGTTTTAAAAAAAAAAGGAGCATGGAAACAAAGATCTTTATTACTTGAAATTTAGCACATTTTTCAGGGTGTATTTTAGAAGAACAGTATTAATATATTAGAATAAAGTTACTCCTGACTACTGATAGGCATTATTACTGAGATATTAGATGATTTTGTTACCATCACAGTTGGTGGATTGAAATGTAAATAAACAGCAATCTTATGGAATTCCAGCATGTTAAAGATTCAAGTAATAAGAGGTATAGGTGGATGGAGGCAGATTATGTAATTGGGCTATCATCTTAGAACTAGGAAAGGTGAAGATAAAGTTAGCAAGACATTCAATTAAAAGAATTTTAATCCCATAAAATAGTGACAAGGTGAAATAGGTCCCTAGTAAATCACATAATATTGATCAAATTCTTAAAAATATAAACCCTGGATAACAGCATAACAATGGAGATGAAGACTGAGAGAGCAGTCAGAAAAAAAAAACAATTAGGAATGTAAAGAGGAGCTATGAAATTAAATTATTAATGAACATATACGAAATAGTAAAATATTCTCCAGGCACATAAATAATAAAAGGAAAGTCAAGATGGGAAGAGGGTCATTAAAAGGACAGGGTGGATAAACTCACGGTGATAGTGAAATGGCAGAGCTATTAAATAAATATTTTGCTTTGGTATTTAGCAAGCAGATGGATCAGGTACACATGACATTGGAACACGAGATTAGAAATGATAAAGTAAAGACGACCAAACATTAAATATACTAATCAAACTCCAAGATGATAAAATACTGGTCTCAACATAGTACATTTATGTGATCCTGTAAGTGTTGGAAGGTGTCAGTCTCTCACCTTCTGAACCTCCTCCTGTTCATTCATTAGAGGAATAGGATCAGTGGAAGAATGCAATCAGTGGATGACTTGGATCATTGACCACTCCAATCAATGGATGAATGGGATCGGGGAAGAATGGGATCAGTAGAGGATTGGGTTATGTGGAATAATGGGATCAGTGGAAGAATTTAATCAGAGGAAGCATAGGATCAGTAGAGAAATGGGACCAGCGGAAGCATGGGATAGTAGAATAATGGGATCAGTGGAATAATCATATAGTAGAGCAATGGTATCTGTGGAAGAATGGGATCAGATGAAATGTGGAATCAATGATTCACTGGGATCAGTGGAAGAATGGGATCAGTGGAGGAATGAGGTGAGTGCAAGAATTTGATCTGTGGAAGAATGGGTTATCTTCAAGAATTCAATAAGGACGGCACAGTGGCGCAGTGGTTAGCACCGCAGCCTCACAGCTCCAGGGACCCGGGTTCAATTCTGGGTACTACCTGTGCAGAGTTTGCAAGTTCTCCCCGTGACCGCGTGGGTTTCCTCCGGGTGCTCCGGTTTCCTCCCACAGCCAAAAACTTGCAGGTGATAGATAAATTGGCCATTGTAAAAAAATTGCCCCTAGTGTAGGTAGGTGGTAGGGAATATGGGATTACTGTAGAGCTAGTATAAATGGGTGGTTGTTGGTCGGCACAGACTCGGTGGGCTGAAGGGCCTGTTTCAGTGCTGTATCTCTAAAATAATAAAATAAAAAATAAAATAAAAATGGGATCAGTGGAAAAATGGGATCAGTGGAAAAATCAGACAGTAAAGGGATGGGATCAGGGCAGAATAGGATGAGTAGAAGGATGGGACCAATAAAAGAATGGCCTCAGTGGAAAATGGGATAAGTAGAGGAATTAGATCAGTGGAAGAATGGAATGTGTGAGAGAATTGGATCAAAGAATAGGATCTGTGGATTAATGAGTTACTGGAAGAATGGTGTCAGTAAAGGAATACGATCTGTGCAAGAACTGGATCAATGGAAATATGGAATCAGTGGATGTGATGAGTGGAGGATGGGATCTGTAGAAGAATAGGCTCAATGGAACAATGAGATTCGTGGAAGAATTGAAAACAGGAGCCTAACAGGATCTGTGAAAGAATGGACTCAGTGGAAGAACAAAATCAGTGGAAGAGTTGGATAAATGGAAGAATGGGATCAGGAGAAGAGTGGGATCAGTGAAGAATGTGATGAATGGGAAAAAAATGGAACCAGTGTGATCAGTAGAGGAATGGGATGAGTGCAAGAATTTGATCAGTGAAAGAATGGATCACTGGAAGATGGGATGAGTGGAAGAATCGGAACAGAAGAGTAATGGGATCTGTGTATGAATTGGATCAGTGGAAGAATAGATCAGTGCAGGAACTCAGTGGATGAATGGGTTTACTGAACGAATGGTATGAGTGGATAAATGGGATCACTGGAAGAATCAGAACAGTACAGGAATAAGATCAGTGAAAGAGTGGGAGCAGAGGAAATGGATCAGTGCAAGCATTCAAACCGAGGAAGAATGGGATCAGTGGAAGAGTCATTATTGAAAGGATGAGGTCAATGGAAGAATGGGGTCAGTAAAAAGAATAATTATTGGAAAAATGGGATCAGTGAAGAATCAAAATCAATGGAAGAATTTAAACAGTGGAAGAATAGGATCAGCAGAAAAATTGGATCAGAGTTTGAAAGGGGTCACAGGAAGAATGGGATCAATTTGCACACATCATTCCTACCGTAGGACCCTGAAATGAAAACAATTGCAGGCTTTGTGTCAACATGGCTCAGTTGATGGCCCTCTCACCTCTAAGTCAGAGACTTGTGCATTCAAGTCCTCCTCCAGGACTTGAGAACAAAAATCAAGGCTGCCACTCAGGTGCAGTACTGTGGTTGTACACACTGTTGGAGGTGCCATCTTTCAAATGCGATGTTGAACCAAGGTCCCATGTGCTCCCTTAGGTGGGTCTATAATATCCAATTGTACTATTTTGAAGACGATCAGGGAGTTATCACCATGTCTTGGCCAAAATTTATCCCTCAAATCAACATCACAAAACAGATTTCTGTTTGTGGGAGCTTGCTGTGGACAAATTGGCTGCTGCGTTCCCTACATTACAACAGTCACTGCACTTTAAAAACACTTCATCGGTTGTAAAGAACTTTGGGACATCCTGTGGTCATGAAAGGTGCTATGTAAATGCAAACCTTCCTTCTATCATATGGGAGAACAACAATGTACAAGAACTCCACATCAATGTTGGCGATATGTGTTCACTAATTTTGAGCTAGAGGTTAAATATTATAAAATGACAGCAGCTGGAGGCAAAGAATTCTGAATTTATGCTCTGTTGATGTAATTGCACACTATTAAGTTGTATTATGTTGCTACTCCTTTGATTCTTGCCTTGTATCCATTGAATGCTATTGGTCAGGAAACCAGCATTCAGAAGCTTTCAGGATGAACTGAGATGTCCCATGTGAATATCTAATAAATAATGTCTGTTACTTTCATGTTACATGTGTTACTCAGCCACATTTTATCAATATTTTCCTCAAGCTTATCCTTATGCCAATGCCCCTTTCCTACTTGTCTTAGATTTTATTGAATTGGAAGTGAATAGGTCTTCTCTGCTACAAACCTCAATACAACAGCACACAATGGGTGGAATTTAATGAGCCCGCCGTCAGTCCCGAAAAAGGGCAGTGATCCAGTGCATCAACTGTGCGGCCGCACTGCTGCGATTACACGGTGGGCAGCCATTTAGCATAATGGAAGTGCCAGTCACCCCCAGTCACGTGGTGGGGCGAGAGGCGAGACGCCAATTAAGACAATAGCTGACAGCAGATCAGGTGCTGGCACCATCTTTAAAAGCCTGTCAGCACCTGCAATCACTCATGTCTTGCAGTAAATAGACGCTCTGTATACTGTGAAGCATAAAAACTTACAGCACTGTTTCCGACACCACCCAACCTCCCCCCCCCCCCCGTGGAAGAGCAAACAGGATTGCAGAGGTTAAACCAAGGGTGGCCCCATGCTTCAGTGAAGACTCCCTGCAGATTCACCTCTAGGCTGCAAGGGAAAGGCAGAGATTCTGTTCCTCAGCAATGGCAAGAAGAGGTCCTCCCACTTGACCAAACAAATCTTGGAACTTGGTTTAGATTGCAGAAGAGGTCAGCAGCTGTGGGGTCACTCGATGCAACTGGGTAATGGTCATTGACCTCCTGTTTTCAGCCAATGACTGTTACATTCTAATGCTCTTTTTAGCGTTTGCATGCGACAATACGACACGGTGTGCGACATTGCGAGGGTGCCAATGCCAGTGCGGTTATAACCTCATCATGACAGATACATGGCTGCATATGAGCCACACGCCACCCTTGTTCATAGCTCAACCCCAGTAAATCCCTTGATGATGACATGCACTAAGAGATATATCAGATCCCCCATTTGGAGACAAGGGGCCCATCATAGCAGAACTGGCATGGTGGTACTTATGCCAATTTCTCCATCTTCTTGCAGGAGAAGAGGACCCATAACAGGAGGGAGGGCACCAGGACTGGGGGCGGGGTCCCTGACATTCATCCTCTAAGCCAGGCCAAAGAAGAGGCTTTTGAACTGGCAGGGAGCCAAGGCAGACACATAATAGCTGATGGGGAGACTGGAGTCGCTGCGCAAGAGAGTGATTATTGCTGTTCATCGAAATATTCATGAATTATGGAGAACCACATCAGGCATATTTGGCATGACAGTATATGTGCAGCCTAACCCACAGGTCAGCATTCGCAGGTGACTGCAGCTACTGAGGGACAACCGTCAACCTCTGAGGAGGAGGTCTGCTCAGAGGATGCACCGCCCCATGACTCTCCTGCACCTTCCACCAGTGCAGATACTTTCACCTCATTGAGTAATCAATCAGCATTTGAATCAGGGTCACTAGCTGGTGAGAGCACTGCACATGCACACGAGCAGTTGGCTGAAGCTGAGACAGCCGAGGCCTCCGACAGTTGGATGATTGTGGGTGGCCAGGCTGATGAGCCTGTGGTGTTGACAGTTCAGGGAGGTGTAAGGCAACATTTGACAGATGCCAGAAGCCAGGCACAGACATGAACGGATAATGGAGGAGTCCATCCATGCCATGAGTGCTGCCATGTCCCAGGCATACAAGCACATGGCTTCCTCCATCAAGGAGTTGACGACCCTCATGAAGAGCCAGATTCCACAGTTGCACGATGACCTGCACATCATCACCTTGGCCATGAGCTCAACTCAGTAACGGCAAGGTGAGAGAAGGACCAGGAGCCTGGAGACTTCTTCTGCTCTTTATCCTTCTCTTGTGAGCAGGGAGGTTCCAGCTAGCCTTGAAAGGGAGGAGGGGAGGCTGCCCTCCAAAGTTGGGGGCTTCCCTCAGGGCACTGAGTGTGGACACTGGATCCTCAGCCCCTCAGCGACTGAGCCCAGCTCCAGCAGCCACAACACCTGAGGAGAGTCCTGCAACAGTGCAGGAAACCCTCAGGCAGCCAGAGCCCTCCATGTCTCAGGCACGCAGATGGCCGAAGTCATCTCAGGCCAAGGGGCGTCCTGATCAGCAGCCTGCCTCCAACACAGCTGCTAGTGGAGGGGCTATACTGCATAGGAGCACCTGTAAATGTATGAAGAAAAGCAACTAACCACACTTGGGGATTCACAGGTGTTGCAAATATGTCTTTTGGAATTTGATTAAACGTTCTTTTGTGCCAATCATTAGCCATCATTGTGTGAAACCCATGTTCCATCATGTCTTAATTGTGAGCTTTTGACTTCTACCCTACTTCTTAGTGCAGTGCCAATGTGACTACAGCCCTCAAACTCATGACAATGTGATTGCAGATCTCATTAGCACATGTTTTCCCATGGGCACTAGCATGCATTTAGTCAGCATTCAGGGAACACAGATGGAAAGGAGGCAGCAAACTACATGCATCAAGGGAAATCTTTACTGGATTCTCAGTGAGTGGACATAAAGTGGGTTATTATGAGGTTGTCTCTTGCCTCCTTTGCGCACTGCTGAACATGTCTGGCTTGCCCTTGTTTCTCCTCTGCATCCTCCTTACTGGAGGACTATTGTCACTCAGGCATATTTTCCTCCTTTAAGGCCTCCACCCTCTGTAGTACTGGATTGTATAGATCACAGCAAACCACCACAATAAGCAACACCCTCACTGGGGCATACTGCAGGACTCCACCAGATGTAACGAGGCAGTGGAATCTCATCTTCAGCAGCCCAATGGCCGCTCGGATGGAGCTGTGACAAGTGTTGTAGCTCTCCTCTGCTGCATTGCGAGGGTTCCTCACAGATGTCAGTAGCCACGTCTTCAATGGGTAGCACTTGACCCTGAGAATCCACCCCAGAAGGCGAGGGGGAGATTGAACAGCTGAGTCACCTGGGACTGGTGAAGTATGTAAGCGTCGTGGCTACTTCCCGCGAAGCAGGCACACGCTGCAGGACACTCAGTGGTCGCATACCAGTTAAACATTGAATAAATGGAAGCCCTTTCTGTTGAGACCATGGCTGGTTCATGGGAGCCTTGGTGGCCACATTGTTGCAATGTATCACACCTTGCACCTGAAGGAATCCAGCTATGGTCCCGAAACCAGTGGCCCTCTCAGCCTATCAGAGTTGGTCCAGTAGCGCATAGTCACTGGCTCTCTTGAACAGGGAATTGGTCACCTCCTTGATGCAGTGGTGGGCTGTGGCTAGGGAGACACCACACATGTCCCCTGTGGATTCCTGGAAAGATCCAGGTCGGTAGTTTAGTGCCACAGTAATCTGAGGGCCATTGGCATTAGGCTACTCCCAAACTCCAGAGGTCACAAGTCGTCCTACAGAAGGCTGCATTAGTCAATGATAGCCTCTCTGGAGAGCCGTAGTCTTCGCTGACAGGGTCGCTCCAATATTTGGAGGTATGTGATGAGTCCTGTAGACTTAGTGGCGTACATGGGCCCTTCTTGATCTGGCCGGCTGCTGCTGCTCTCTGTGGATTTTGAGTATAAGGTGCAGCTGCCTCTTGGGCCTGCCTCCATCAGAGGCGCCTCAACATGACAAGAAGATCCAAAAACACAAGGTGTTAGAGACCATGGCAGGTGTTCTGGGCCTTCAGATCACTTCAGATGCAAAGACAACTCTGCTTATCGCTATTTGCTTGGCTTACTGATGGGCTGCCATCTTTTACAGCAGTGTGAGTCACCACATACAGTAACACAGCAATTATGAAATCCTATAATTCCCACCCACGCCCAATCTAAACCTTTTGAGGCCCCGATCAACACAACCTTGGCAGCGCCCCCAAAACACCCAACCCCCTGGCACAGCTCCCAAAAGACACAACCCTATTGCAGGGCCCCAATAAACACAATCCCCTGGCAGAGCCCCAGATGGACAGCAACCCCCCACCCCCCTCACCGCTTGCACAGCCTACATTAGCACAGCGACAATGGCCTCAGAACCCACCACTTGCCCGATGCTGCAATGGTCAGGATACCTCCCCGTTGAGGCACTGAGGCCTCTTGTCACCAGCTTTTAACCATCACAAAGTTGAAGGCACACAAGTGTGGCCTCCATTCACAAAATCATGGTCCACTCATTAAATAGGAAATAATTACATTTAACTTCATGTTAAACAGCATTTCAGCAATTTAAAAGAAGTTCCTGTCGTGTCGGGCCATCAATTCCACCATGGTACTTCCCCGTCTCTGACATAATCATGAACCTACATAACGAAGCCCGATTTCAGGGCGGCAGCTCCCTTGCGATTTTCCATGCCCCCAAGCCTTTAACGGCCACGCTAAATTCAACCCAATACGCTAAATGGGGCTTAAGCAATTTTTGAACAATTTATCATTATTTCTTGGATCTGGTACTTAGAGTCATATATGACAAAGAAATACAACATTCGGCCCATTGAGTCCATGCCGGCTCTCCATAGAGCAATCCAGTCACTCCCATTTCCCTGCTCTATACCCATAGCCCTGCAGGTTTATTTCCTTCAAGTGCCCATCCAGTTTCCTTTTGAAATCATTAATTGTCTCTGCCTCCACCACCCTCGTTGACAGTGTGTTCCAGGTCATAACCATTTGCTGCACAAAAAAGTTCTCTCACACATCCCCTCTGCATCTTTTGCCCAAAACTTTAAATCTGTGTCCCCCTAGTCCTTGGACCATCGGTTAATGGGAACAGTTTCCTTTCTCTACCTTATCTAAACCTGTCATAATCTGGTACACTTATACCATATCTCCCCACAATCTCCTTTGCTCCAAGAACAACCACCCCAGCTTCTCCAACCTAACCCCGTAGTTAAGAGGAATTTCCTAGAGCTTTTCCACAACAGTGGTTTTCCCTCTGCGTTTTTGTCTTCCCCATTGTACCTGCAAGTACCATCTATCAGATGTCATTACATTGGCTGAGAGTTTTGTCAACCCTGCCTCAATGAAAGTTGTACTGTCACTTGTCTTGTGAGCCTTGCATCAGTAGGTGTCATGATATTCTTTGGTCATGTCTGTTTCACGAATCTTGCATCAGTAGAATTCCTTATGTCTGTATTTATAAAACCCAAATGCAGTTCACTTTTTTAATGGTTTTAGCTACCTGCACTTAAAGGAATTTATAAATTTGAACTCTGGCATCTTTCTCTTGATCTATACTTTTCAGTGTCATTCTATTTTGTGCATACTCCAATTCCTGTTTTTCTTCCCCCCCAAGATGTTTTGCCAAGCACTTATCCACATTCAATTGCATTGGCCACCTTTCTGCCCATTTTGCTAACCTGCCTAGATTTTCTTGAAGTCTTTTACATACTTCCTTTACTTTTGTTTCTGCAGCAAATTTTGAGATTGTTCTCTATGCCATGGTCCAAAATTTCATATATATCTACACCAAAAATAAACAGTAATGATTCTGGGATACACCATGTCTAACCCTTTTCCAATCTGAGCAACACCAGTTTGCCGGACAATATTTTTCTTGTCTGAAAATGTTTTTTATCTATGCTGTTACATTTTCTCTTGCACCAAATATCTGATTTTTTTTCTGACAAGCCTGTAGTGAGATACTTCCTGGAAATCCATACACACTACATCTATTGCATGCCCTATATCAAGCCAATTTGTCCCTTCTTCAAAAACTCTGTTGAAGTTGTTGAACATGACTGTAATGTTATGCATGTTCTTAAGTCCTCTTTAAAATGATAACTGCGGAATTTATATTCAGATTCAACACAAACACTATTTATTGTCTTCCTGACATTGCATGATTTCAGGTACAGGTTTTTTCCTTGCTGATTTTTGTCAATTCTTTGGAAAACCCAGTGCAAAGTGGGCCTCTCAAAATGGTGTCCCCTCCTTATATATTCCTGATGATGTCATCAGTTGCATCAGTGGCCTGATCTCTTAAAGGTACGGTTTCTTAAAGGTGAAGTCACCACAGTACTACATTGCATTACCCCTTACCTTCGGGAGCTGAGAGGAGTGGAATCAAACCTGTGAGGGAGCACCTATAACTGGAAGAGAATAAATACAATGCCAGGCTTGGGGCCTTCACTTACCTTCGGGAACTGAAAGGAGTGGAATAAGACCTGCAAGGGAGCAGCTCATCAGGAGTCAGCATGTGCTGACTGAGTTTGAAAAAAATTCAAACAGTGACATCACAGGAAAGTTGTAAGGTGATTGGTTGGTGAGTAACTGAGGTTAGGGAGTCTATAAATAGCTGGGTTAGTACACTGCTGTTATGTGTTAATAGCTAGAAATCAGAAAAAAGCTTAAAATTAAAATGTATGTAATCCCCTTATAATTAATTAAGGCACAAAAGGAGAAGTGAAAAGCTGGTGAGTCTACTGTTCTGTTTTATTTTAAAGCGGTAAGCTTTATTGTATTACCAAGTTTTAAATTGGTGCAGTAAGTGCTGGTGAGGAGAACCATTAACTGAAATGTTAATTGTGTAATTAATTAATTAATTATTTAAACCACAATAAGGATGGCAGGGCAGGTGAAGTGTTGCAGCTGCAGTATATGGGCGCTCGTGGACACCAGTGTGATCAATGGCAAACACATCTGCAGTCAGTGTCTGTGGCTTGAGGAATCTCAACCCTGAGTTAATGAGCTGGAGGCCGAGCTGCAGACATTGTGACACATCAGGGAGGGGGAAAGTTACCTGGACACTTTGTACCAGGAGGTCACACTCCTTAGAATAGGAGGGCGGAGTTCCGGAGCGGTGAGTATACAAAGTAAGTTACCTCGGGTGGGAAAAGAAAACTGAAAAAGTGACATCACAGGAAAGCTGTGACCTGATTGGCTGGTAGGGAATCTGTACCGAATTTGAAAATAAAACTGATAAAAATTGATTAAAACACTAATTAACAATTAGAGTAACTAAACCAGAGGGAGGAGATTACTGTATTTAGACAGCATTTAATATTTATTGTAGAAATCTAGCACTAGGGACCACATAGTGAAGTGTATCATAATTTAGTAAGGATTTAATAAGTATTTATTTTATATCAATTAACTAATTAGTGATTGAAATGTCAGTTAGAGGGGTGAAGTGCTTCACCTGTGAGATGTGGGAAGTCTGTAACGCTTCCAGCGTTCCGGGCGACTACATCTGCAGGAAGTGCACCCAGTTGCAGCTCCTCACAGACCGCATGGATCGGTTGGAGCAGCAACTGGATGCACTTAAGAGCATGCAGGTGGCAGAAAGCGTCATAGACAGGAGTTTTAGTAAAATGGTTACACCCAAGGTGCAGGCAGATAGATGGGTGAACGCTGGAAGGGGCAGGCAGTCAGTGCAGGAATCCCCTGTGGCTATCCCCCTCTCTAACAAGTATACCGTTTTGGATACTGTTGGGGGGGATGGCCTATCAGGGGAAAACAGCAGCAGCCAGAGCAGTGGCACCATGGCTGGTACTGTTGTTCAGCAGGGAGGGACAAAGCGCAGAAGAGCAATAGCTATAGGGGACTCTATAGTCAGGGGCACAGCTGGCGCTTCTGTGGACGTGAAAGAGACTCCAGGAAGGTATGTTGCCTCCCCGGTGCCAGGGTCAAGGATGTCTCTGAACAGACAGAGGGAATTCTGAAGAGGGAGGGTGAACAGCCAGAGGTTGTGGTACACATCGGTACCAACGACATAGGCAGGAAGAGTGATGAGGTCCTGCAGGGGGAGTTTAGGGAGTTAGGTAGTAAGTTTAAAAAAACAGGACCTCTAGGGTTGTAATCTCTGGATTACTCCCTGTGCCAGTGAGGCTAGAAATAGGAAGATAGTGCAGCTAAACACGTGGTGAGCAGCTGGTGTATAAGGGAGGGTTTCAGATATCTGGACCATTGGGCTCTCTTCAGGGACAGATGGGACCTGGACAAGAAGGACGGGTTGCATCTAAACTGGAGGGGCACTAATATCCTGGCTGCAGGGTTTGCTAGCGTCACTCGGGAGGGTTTAAACTAGTGTGGCAGGGGGGTGGGAGCCAGAGCAGTAGGACAGCTAGTGAAGTAAATGAGGAGGACATAGTAAATAAGGCCAGTAGGACTAAGAGGAAGAGCAAGCAGGGAGATGTTGCTGAGCACAGCAGGACTAGTGGTCTGAAGTGTGTTTGTTTCAATGCGAGAAGTATAACAGGTAAGGCAGATGAACTTAGAGCTTGGATTAGAACTTGTAAATATGATGTTGTTGCTATTACAAAGACTTGGTTGAGGGAAGGGCAGGATTGGCAGCTAAATGTTCCAGGCTTTAGAAGCTTCAGGCGGGATAGAGGGGGATGTAAAAGGGGTGGGGGAGTTGCATTACTGGTTAAGGAGAATATCACAGCTGTACTGCGGGAGGACACCTCAGAGGTCATGCAGCGAGGCAATATGGGTGGAGCTCAGGAATAGGAAGGGTGCAGTCACGATGTTGGGTGTTTACTACAAGCCTCCCAACAGCCAGCGGGAGGTAGAGGAGCAGATATGTAGACAGATTTTGGAAAGATGTAAAGGTAGCAGGGTTGTAGTGGTGGGTGATTTTAACTTCCCCAATATTGACTGGGACTCACTTAGTGCTAGGGGCTTGGATGGGGCAGAATTTGTGAGGAGCATCCAGGAGGGCTTCTTGAAACAGTATGTAGATAGTCCAACTAGAGATGGGGCCATTCTGGACCTGGCATTGGGGAATGAGCCCAGCCAGGTGGTCGAAGTTTCAGTGGGTGAGCATTTCGGGAACAGTGACCATAATTCCATAAGTTTTAAGGTACTTGTGGATAAGGATAAGAGTAATCCTCGGGTGAAGGTGCTAAATTGGGGGAAGGCTAATTATAACAATATTAGGCAGGAACTGAAGAATTTAGATTGGGGGCGGCTGTTTGAGGGTAAATCAACATCTGACATGTGGGAGTCTTTCAAACGTCAGTTGATTAGAATCCAGGACCAGCATGTTCCTGTGAGGAAGAAAGACAAGTTTGGCAAATTTCGGGAAGCTTGGATAACACGGTATATTGTGAGCCTAGTCAAAAAGAAAAAGGAAGCATTTGTAAGGGCTGGAAGGCTAGGAACAGATGAAGCACTTGAGGAATATAAAGACAATAGGAAGGACCTTAAGCAAGGAGTTAGGAGGGCTAAAAGGGGTCATGAAAAGTCATTGGCAAACAGGATTAAGGAAAATCCCAAGGCTTTTTATACATATATAAAGAGCAAGAGGGTAACCAGGGAAAGGGTTGGCCCACTCAAGGACAGAGATGGGAATCTATGTGTAGAGCCAGAGGAAATGGACGAGGTGCTAAATGAGTACTTTGCATCAGTATTCACCAAAGATAAGGACTTGGTGGATGATGAGTCCAAGGGAAGGGAGTGTAGATAGACTCAGTCATCTCATTATCAAAAAGGAGGAGGTGTTGGGTGTCTTGCAAAGCATTAAGGTAGATAAGTCCCCAGGGCCTGATGGGATCTACCCCAGAATACTGAGGGAGGCAAGGGAAGAAATTGCTGGGGCCGTGACGGAAATCTTTGCATCCTCATTGGCTACAGGTGAGGTTTCAGAGGACTGGAGAACGGCCAACGTTGTTCCTTTGTTTAAGAAGGGTGGTAAGGATAATCCAGGAAATTATAGGTCAGTGAGCCTTACGTCAGTGGTAGGGAAACTATTAGAGAAGATTCTTCGGGACAGGATTTACTCCCATTTGGAAACAAACGAACTTATTAGCAAGAGACAGCATGGTTTTGTGAAGGGGAGGACGTGTCTTACTAACTTGATTGATTTTTTTGAGGAAGTGACGAAGATGATTGATGAGGGAAGGGCGGTGGATGTTGTCTATATGGACTTTAGTAAAGCCTTTGACAAGGTCCCTCATGGCAGACTGGTGCAAAAGGTGAAGTCACACGGGATCAGAGGTGAGCTGGTAAGATGGATACAGAACTGGCTCAGTCACAGAAGACAGAGGGTAACAGTGGATGGGTGTTTTTCTGAATGGAGGGATATGATTAGTGGTGTTCCGCAGGGATCAGTGCTGGGACCTTTGCTGTTTGTAGTATATATAAATGATTTGGAGGAAAATGTAGCTGGTCTGATTAGTAAGTTTGCGGACGACACAAAGGTTTGTGGAGTTGTGGATAATGATGAGGATTGTCAGAGGATACAGCAGAATATAGATCAGTTGGAGACTTGGGCGGAGAAATGGCAGATGGAGTTTAATTCGGACAAATGTGAGGTAATGCATTTTGGAAGGTCTAATGCAGGTGGGAGGTATACAGTAAATGGCAGAACCCTTAGGAGTATTGACAGGCAGAGAGATCTGGGCGTACAGGTCCACAGGTCACTGAAAGTGGTAACGCAGGTGGATAAGGTAGTCAAGAAGGCATACGGCATGCTTGCCTTCATCGGTCGGGACATAGTTTATAAAAATTGGCAAGTCATGTTGCAGCTGTACAGAACCTTAGTTAGGCCACACTTAGAATATTGCGTGCAATTCTGGTCGCCACGCTACCAGAAGGATGTGGAGGCTTTGGAGAGGGTACAGAGGAGGTTTACCAGGATGTTGCCTGGTCTGGAGGGCATTAGCTAAGAGGAGAGGTTGGAAAAACTCGGATTGTTTTCACTGGAACAACAGAGGTGGAGGGGCGACATGTTAGAGGTTTACAAAGTTATGAGCAGCATGGACAGAGTGGATAGTCAGAAGCTTTTTCCCAGGGTGGAAGAGTCAGTTACTAGGGGACATAGGTTTAAGGTGCGAGGGGCAAAGTTTAGAGGGGCTGTGCGAGGCATGTTTTTTACACAGAGGGTGGTGAGTGCCTGGAACTTGCTACCAGGGGAGGTGATGGAAGCAGATACGATAGCGATGTTTAAGAGACATCTTGACAAATATGAGTAGGAAGGGAATAGAGGGATATGGGCCCCGGAAGTGCAGAAGGTGTTAGTTTAGGCAGGCATCGAGATCGGCGCAGGCTTGGAGGGCCGAATGGCCTGTTCCTGTGCTGTACTGTTCTTTGTTCTTTGATCTTCTGATTTGGTCCATGGTCAGGAACAGGAGCATGTGACTGCAAGTGAGGCAGGAATGGGGACCCAGAATGTGGAAGCAGAGGAGCCTCAGCCTTTGCAATTGTCTAACAGGTTCGAGGTTCTCTCACCCTATATGGATGAAAGCTGGGACTGCAAGGTGGATAAATGAACTGAGCGTGGCACCATGGTACAGGAAGCCATTCAAGGGGGGGAGTAAATAGGAATGCAGTGGTAGTAGGGGACAGTATAGTCAGGGGGATAGACACCATTCTCTGCAGCCAAGAGTGAGAGTCCAGATGGCTGTGCCAGGGTTTGGGACATCTGCTGGGGGCTGGAGAGAAAGAGGAGAGTCCAGTGGTCGTGGTCCATGTAGGTACCAACTGTTGACCCTTTTTCTCTGTAGGGTATCAACTGACGTGACGGACAAAGCTACACTGAAACCAAAGTCTCGTATAACATCACTTTATTAGTACTAAAATCACTTAAAGCATACAAATGCTTACAACAGTTTATTTAGACACCAAATACAAGTCTCACTTCTTGTACAAGATACTACCCGTCAACACAGAGGTGATCAGTCTCTTGTCACAGTTGATCACTGAGCCTCCAGCCTCAGGGTCCTGCCTTTGAGTTGTTTCCGGGTTCTCGCCGGGAATACCCTCCAGTGTTAACCCTTATATATAAAAGCAAAATACTGCGGATGCTGGAAATCTGAAATAAAAACAAGAAATGCTGGAATCACTCAGCAGGTCTGGCAGCATCTGTGGAAAGAGAAGCAGAGTTAACGTTTTGGGTCAGTGACCCTTCTTCGTAACCCTTATATATTCTTTGAAGGCTCTTTACTCAACCCATGACTCATATGATCTTGTTTTGCACAAATCTTCAAGCATTATCTCATCTTTGCCAAGCATTAGCCATACTAGCCACCTTGACAGAAGTCCAGACTTGTTTACAATAACCACCTTTCGTTCCCCTATATCTGTTCCTCTTTTATTTATTCTTGTTCAACAATCTGGTCTAATGGTCACATATCCCTAACCGCAAGCTTCGACGTGTCTGTTAGCTTACTTCAGCAAGTTCTGCGCTTATCTTTAGCTGCCTTAGAGCATGCTGGGTATAAAGCATTCCTTGACCAACTTTTCAGGGCCTACAGTCCCCCCTTTGATCCTTATAAATTTTCTAATTTATTATGGATCACATGACTCATTCTTCTAAATCGCGCCCTTGTACAGTCATAATTTCATTTCTAAAGGGAAAGCATACATAATGCAATGTTAAAGAAAGCACAATTTCAGCATCACTATCACATAAACAATCACTTGTGCCAACATAATACAATCGCGATTTTGTTTTTGAGTACATTGATCATTCATTAGTTCATTTTAAGTATCTACTCATAGGTTATACCATTATGCTTATGTTACATAATCAATGTCTATCTTTTTATAGAGCAAGTTCGAATACTGGTTGCCTTTAAGGCAGCTGTCCAACTTGTGTTCATACATCCTCTCACATTCCTTAATTGATTTTTTAAGTTTCCAAATTAAGTGTGTCACATATAACACCATGAGAACCAAAACCACTGTCAGGACATGGGAGATGATTCTAAACCAGGGGTGTATCTGCACATTTGACCGCCAGTTCTATAAGTCCTCCCACCAAGTAGAATCGTTTATCTCGTCAATCTCATCTTGTAGCTTCTTCAACTGTTGTTCCAGATTGTAGTACACTACAGCAATGGCTTCTAGCTGCTGCCTCTCTTTACCCAAGCGTGTGGGCAATGGCTGAATAGTATATTCGTATTCCCAGAGGTAATGTATCAAGTTTTCCTTAATATGTTCTGTCACAATTATCCTTTCTGTGTTCCATTTATGTATGTCTACCAACTCCATCTTCCCTACTGTAGTTGGGAGGTGTGGGTTGAAACAAACATACTGTTACTCACTGGGCAAGTTCAGTTATGTCCATACTGGTATTCCTTCCCCGTGGTGGTTAAGCAATATCTCCCCTTTCCCATATAGGCCACATGGGTTAGCCCTGACAGTGTTTTCCTAGTTTCCATGGTGCAATTTATAGTGGCATTAAATCCACATTTTGATTCTGCTGTTTTTATATATAGGATAAAGACATATGACCACCTGGTTTTCCAGACTACACTTAGACAATGTTGTCCCAATTATCTCTCTCCCAATTTCCACAGCATAGGGTAATATAACATTGTATTTTATGTAATTTATTCCCCTTATATTTTCTACTTTGTATAATTGCATCCCTAACTTATCTCTTGTAATTACAGGTATTCCCAATACTACTCCAATACTCATAGATCCTGTATTTACACACTCCTGACCTTTCCATACCTTAACAAGTTTTCTGAGTTGGCACCTGGTAATTTTATCCTTTGTGTGACTAGCTAAGTACTCCAACTGGCTGTCATTTATCCAACTGGCACCTATCCTGCATCAATTTGCCTCAGATTTTCCCAAGTTTGTTCGAACATCCATGAACCGTATATATACAACCCTCGTGTCTTCTCAGGGCACCAGTCAGGTAGCTGGAGATGTGAGATATTTCATATTACCGGTATCAACTCATGCTGTGTTATCATATACAATTTTATTAGTTCTTATGTTCGCAAGTCTGTTTCCTGGTCCTGCAGTTGAGGTAGGGCAAGGGAGATCAGCCACTTGTGGCTGCTGGGTTGGTGATTCGGATGTGGGAGTAACCATGGTGGTTGATGCTTCTTGCCCCCATACACCCACAGTACAGAGCCAAGGGGCGTCGATGTCATCTTTTGCAACACAATGGAGCCAAGAGCCCCCAATGTTGAGTGGTTTCACATACATTGATCGGTTTCTACAGTCTTTATCATCGCACTGCCATACAGGGAACTTGGGGGGCCCTCATCTTTGCCAACTCATCGGCCCTCCTATCTCCTTCGGGAGTCTCGGTTAAACTGTTTCACACGTACATACTGTCAAAATATATATATCAATTGGTGGGGGAAGCATGTGTGGTTATGTCATCACAAAAACGACTGCAGCTAGTTCTGCGCCCTGTGCACTTAGACTCGCCAGTAGCTGTAAGGCAAGGTCTTTAATAGATTTTCCACTGTGATCCTCTACATGTAATCCACACCCTGTCTGTCTAATCCTGTTCTCCAATGTAGAGGAACCTAAACAAACATTTTTTTAGTGCTGGTTTGATTGCTGGCTCCTTCTCTTGTACACCCCCCAATGATTTTGACACTAAAGGTCCCTTGAGGGCCTTTGCTGTCAAAACCTGACACTCATGGGGTTCACCCTGGTAGATTAAATTGTCCGCCAAGCACGTAGCAGTTCTTTTTCAGGAAATCATATAAAGGGACTGACTTTCAGGCAAATCCATCAATATGGTTCCTGCAATACCAAACAAAGCCTAAAAATGATCTCAGAGCTTTAATATCTTGCGGTAAGGGAGTTCGAGGATTGTCTGTGCTCGCATTTGCTCTGTCATGTTTTCTCTGTTTTATTACTATTCCCAAATAGAAAACCTTTTCTTTCAGTGTCTGTGCCTTTTTAGGGTTAACTTTCACTCTGACCTCCCAGAGAAGTCGAAGGAGCTCCTCCTTGCTCTATGCCAACCACTAGTGGAATATCGATGGACTATTATGAAATCCCTGGGAGAGACATGTCCAGGTATACTGCTGTCCCTGGAATGTAAACGCAAATTTATATTGACACTCTTGTGCCAGCGGTATGGACCAGAACCCATTGCTAATGTCCAACACAGTAAACCACTTAGAGTGTTTTTGTTTTTTTTTTATTTCTAAAACTTTGTCCTCTTAAATGTCAGATAAATTTCCCTTTTAGTGCTTTAAATAACCACTCATATCAGTTAAATTTTGTTTATCAATTCCAATTTTTTATGCCCAGACTTGGTGGCACTGCATTTTTTTTTACATTAAAGACAGAAGTGCTTGCAACTATCTCTCCTTCTCAAGCACTTTGTCTCATAGATAACAGATGCTGTGACATCAGAATCCATTGTGGCTCTGCCCCAAAGCCCAATGGGTTAATTTTACTCTCAGCAATGCAAAAATTGTGTGGTGGAGTAAATGGAAAAACAATAGCTGCAGCGGGGTTAATTTTTTTTGCTTGTCTCCAAGGGAGTGGAGCAAAACATTCTCAGCTGCGTCACTTTACGTAACTTTTTTTTGATCGAAAATAACTACTCTCCATTTTAATCTGTATTTTTTTCAATTCATTTGGTATCTTTAAGGTTTGAAAACAACAAAATCATTAGTAAGATTATCAACTTCAAAGGAAAGCATCTCCATCAGGAACGACAGCATTTTAGATTAAAGTCCAATTGTTACCAAACTTTTAGCATCTTTTGTGAGAGGTTTCTAATCCAAGGATTTTTTTTATACAATGAAGATAATTCCAAATTCCATATCGTGACAATAAACAATTAAAAATCAAAACTGTCATTGTTATATGAGCGAACCTGGAATTAAAAACTCCCCCAAAACTTGACATCATAAACTTGAAACTTCATTGTGGCCACAAATGAAATTTCCAATTTTCTCAACTTAACAGGTCAGTTAACCTTAATGGTATAAACTTAATTCAGACTCATTAACTACACATAGAACAGAATAGCATGTGCTTATTTTTAAAGATAGGTAAATTACGTAATTTTTCTTGTTCTTTCTTCAGGCGTCTTTTCAAATGACTGTAATAAAACCAAAAACTAAAGAAAAAGTTATTTAACATTCTTAAAACAGAAGATTTAACACCAGCTTCTTAAACAAACTTTAAATAGACAGAATCTTTCCCATATCTCCTTTGTTTATCCTTCTCTTCCTTAAACCAGTATCCAATTCCTGACATTTGCTACTTAAAACAGTCAGTAAAACATGGCTTTAATTTAAACTCCAAAAGGAAATAAGAACAGATTTTAAACCTGAACTCCAGTTAAAGCAGCATTTTAAACTTCAAATTAGATTTCTGCCAGACATCTTCAGACTTTCAAAGTTGAAGCTTATCTCTTAGAAAATTGTTCATTGCCTTTTCACAGTTGTAAATCCAACTTTTAAAATAAAAGTAAGAAGTTTAATTTAAAATATAATTCAATTTTATACACCGCTCCTGGGTGCACAATCTTAAATTGAAATGGACACACTCAAAGACAAAGAACAAAGAACAGTACAGCACAGGAACAGGCCATTCAGCCCTCCAAGCCTGCGCCGATCTTGATGCCTGTCTAAACTAACACCTTCTGCACTTCCGGGGCCCATATCCCTCTATTCCCATCCTATTCATGTATTTGTCAAGATGTCTCTTAAACGTCTCTATCGTACCTGCTTCCACCACCTCCCCTGGCAGCAAGTTCCAGGAACTCACCACCCTCTGTGTAAAAAAACATGCCTCGCACATCCCCTCTAAACTTTGCCCCTCGCACCTTAAACCTATGTCCCCTAGTAACTGACTCTTCCACCCTGGGAAAAAGCTTCTGACTATCCACTCTGTCCATGCCGCTCATAACTTTGTAAACCTCTATCATGTCGCCCCTCCACCTCCGTCGTTCCAGTGAAAACAATCCGAATTTTTCCAACCTCTCCTCATAGCTAATGCCCTCCAGACCAGGCAACATCCTGGTAAACCTCCTCTGTACCCTCTCCAAAGCCTCCACGTCCTTCTGGTAGTGTGGCAACCAGAACTGCACGCAATATTCTAAGTGTGGCCTAACTAAGGTTCTGTACAACTGCAACATGACTTGCCAATTTTTATACTCTATGCTCTGACCGATGAAGGCAAGCATGCCGTATGCCTTCTTGACTACCTTATCCACCTGTGCTGCCACTTTCAGTGACCTGTGGACCTGTATGCCCAGATCTCTCTGCCTGTCAATACTCCTAAGGGTTCTGCCATTTACTGTATACTTCCCACCTGCATTAGACCTTCCAAAATGCATTACCTCACATTTGTCCAGATTAAACTCCATCTACCATTTCTCCGCCCAAGTCTCCAACCGATCTATATCCTGCTGTATCCTCTGACAATCCTCATCACTATCCGCAACTCCACCAACCTTTGTGTCATCCACAAACTTACTAATCAGACCAGCTACATTTTCCTGCAAATCATTTATATATACTACAAACAGCAAAGGTCCCAGCACTGATCCCTGTGGAACACCACTAGTCACATCCCTCCATTCAGAAAAACACCCATCCACTGATACCCTCTGTCTTCTATGACCGAGCCAGTTCTGTATCCATCTTACCAGCTCACCTCTGATCCCGTGTGACTTCACTTCAACGATCACTTTTCACACTCATTCAATTCCAAACAACTTAGGAAATTGATTCCGTAATGATGAATTCAAAATACCAAAATCTCTGTCAAATTCCCTGTCCCGATTGAAATGAACACACACAAGTTCAACTAGTTCACAATCAAAGTATGTCTCAAGGTTCCCATAAAATATACACGTGTAAAAATAGAACAAGTAATAGACACATGCTTACATCATTAAGGATAGACAACAAAGAGTTAACGGCTGTCAGTTCGACAGAACACAAGCTGCACATTCCAAGGACATTCATTTCATTTGTGGAAGCTTCCAACATTCACACATTCGACTCAAAAGACACAGTAACTTGTTTTTACTCACTTGAAATTTCACTAAAACATAGTCTTTTTATGTCACTCTGCCATAAACTTAGTTTAGATGTGCGCTTTGCCTGGCTTAGCTGGGCTTCTTCCCAATGTTTCTGTCCAATGGATCCCAGACCCTCTAACACCTTCTCAGCATATTTGACCCATTCAGGCCACTTACGGTTTAAATACTCTGAGTACCATTTCCTACTCCGACTGGTTATTTGTCATTTCCTACTCTCACAATTTAGTCAAAAGGCACGGGAGGTGACCGGGGTTGGGGTCCGGTGACAGCGATCTATGGAAGGGAGGTATATTAACTGCCTCTTAAACCTTCCGTGGTGGTCTGTTCCTCACTAAATTCCTGTCCAGTCCCTCCGAGTCAATGCTCAGGAGGTATGCAGAACACCCCTCGAGGCTGACTTTCAGAGTTTACCCTTACCTATCAACTGGTTAACTTTAACTCCCGACCGTTATGATTTTTGTCCATAACATCCGTGATCCAGACATGGTGTGATTTAAAGCAATCACTTAACCGTGCGCACCCAGGGACCCCAAAATGTTGACCCTTTTTCTCTGTAGGGTATCAACTGACGTGACGGACAAAGATACACTGAAACCAAAGTCTCGTATAACTTCACTTTATTAGTATTAAAATCACTTAAAGCATACAAATGCTTACAACAGTTTATTTAGACACCAAATAAGTACAAGTCTCACTTCTTGTACAAGATACTACCCGTCAACACAGAGGTGATCAGTCTCTTGTCACAGTTGATCACTGAGCCTCCAGCCTCAGGGTCCTGCCTTTTGAGAGTTGTTTCTGGGTTCTCGCCGGGAATACCCTCCAGTGTTAACCCTTATATATTCTTTGAAGGCTCTTTACTCAACCCATGACTCATATGATCTTGTTTTGCACAAATCTTCAAGCATTATCTCATCTTCGGCAAGCATTCGCCATACTAGCCACCTTGACAGAAGTCCAGACTTGTTTACAATAACCGCCTTTCGTTCCCCTATATCTGTTCCTCTTTTATTTATTCTTGTTTAACAATCTGGCCTAATGGTCACATATCCCTAACCACAAGCTTCAAAATGTCTGTTAGCTTACTTCAGCAAGATCTGCGCTTATCTTTAGCTGCCTTAGAACATGCTGGGTATAAAGCATTCCTTGACCAACCTTTCAGGGCCTATACAACGACATAGGTAGAACTAGGAAAGAGGTTCTGTTGAGGGAGTATGAGCAGCTAAGGTCCAAATTAAAAAGCAGAAGCTCAAAGGTAATAATCTCTGGATTATTACTGGAGCCACGTGCAAATTGGCACAAGGCAAATAAGATCAGAGAAATGAATGCGTGGCTGAAAGACTGGTGTGGTAGAAGTGGGTTCTGGTTAGTGGGGAACTGACACCAGTACTGGGGAAAGTGGGGGCTATACCGTTGGGATGGTCTACACCTGAACAATGCTGCGACCAGTGTTCTAGCAAGCCGCATAACTAGGGAAGTATAGAGTGTTTTAAACTAAATAGTGGGGGCAAGGGATCAAATTTGGCAAGAGGTGGTAAATATAAGAGAAGAGACAAGGCAAGAGAGAAAGGTATTAATATGGGAAATGATACTCTGTGACAGAAAAGCACAGAGAGTAGAAATCTAAGAGTAAATCAGCAGATAAGGCTAGAGATTGCAAAAATAATAAAAGTAAAAAACTAAAGGCTCTTATCTGAATGCATGCAGCATTCAAAATAAAACAAATGAACTGATAGCACAGATAGCAATAAATAAGTATGATCTGATAGCTATTACAGAGACATGGCTGCAGGATGACATAGATTGGGACCTAAGTATTGAAGGGTACATGACATTTAGAAAGAGCAGGAAGCTAGGAAAGGTGGAGGGGTGGCTCTGTTAATTAATGATGGTATTTGCACAATGGAGAGGGATGGCCTAAGTTCAGGAAACCAGGATGTAGAAGCAGTTTGGGTAGAGATGAGAAATGATAAAGGCAAGAAGTCACTTGTGGGAGTGGTGTACAGGCCCACTAATAGTAACCACAAGGTAGGATGGGGTATAAAGGAAGAAATAATGGGAGCTTGGCAGAAAGGTATGGTGATAATTATTGGAGATTTTAATCTACAAATAGACTGAAAAAATCAGATGGGTAAAGGTAGCCTAGATGAGGAGCTCATAGAATGTTTTCAGGATAGTTTCTTAGAACAGCATGGACTGGAGCCAACCAGACAGCAGGCTGTACTAGACTTGGTATTGTGCAATGAGATAGGATTAATTAATGACCTCATAGTGAAGGCACCATTAGGCAGCAGCGATCATAATATGTGTGAATTTTACATTCAGTTTGAGGGAGAGAAGAGCGGGTCTAAGACTAGTATTTTAAACTTAAATAAGGGCAATTATGAGGGCATGAAAGCAGAGCTAGCTAAAGTGAACTGGAAAATTAGATTAAGGGATAGGTCAATAGAGATGCAGTGGCAGACATTTGAAGGGATATTTCAGAATACACAGAATAGATACATTCCAACAAAAAAGAAAAATTCCAAGGGGAGGACCCACCATCCGTGGTTAAGTAAAGAAGTTAAAGATAGTATCAAACTTAAAGAAAAAGCATATAATTGTGCAAGGATGAGTGGCAGGTCAGAAGACTCGACAGAATATAAAAAGAAGCAAAGAATGACGAAAAGATTAATAAGGAGAGAAAAATTAGAGTACAAGAGAAAGTTAGCTAGAAATAGAAAAACAGATAGTAAGAGTTTTTATAGGTATTTTAAAAAGAAAAGAGTTAAAGTAAGCACTGGGCCTATCGAAGGTGAGTCTGGAGAAGTAATAAGGGAAAATAAGGGGATGGCGGATGAGAAGGTGGGCTTAGATTGGGCAGCTAGTTTTTTCATCCGGCATGGACACGATGGGCTCAATGACCTCCTTCTGTGCTGTAGTTGTTCTATGGATCTGTGAATTGAACAAGTATTTTGCATCGGTCTTCACTATAGAGGATACAAGTATCCCAGAAATAGCTGTAAATTAGGAAAAAGAACAGAGGGAGGAACTCAAGAAAATTACAATCACCAGGGAAGTGGTACTGAGCAAATTGTTGGAGCTGCGGGCTGACAAGTCCCCAGGTCCTGATGAACTTCATCCTATGGTCTTAAAAGAAGTGGCTGCTGAGATGGTTAACGCATTAGTTTTAATTTTCCAAAATTCCCTAGATTCGGGGAAGGTTCAATTAGATTGGAAAATAACGACTATAACTCCTTTATTCAAAAAGGGAGATAGAAAGCAGGAAACTACAGGTCAGTTAGCTTAACATCTGTCTCAGGAAAAATGTTAGAAGCTGTTATTAAAGACATTATAGCAGGGCACTTAGAAAAATTCCAGGTAATCAGTCAGAGTCAACATGGTTTTGTGAAAGAGAAATCATATTTAACCAATTTATTGGAGTTCTTTGAAGAACTAACATGTGCTGTAGATAAATGGGAACCGATGGATCTACTGTACTTAGATTTCCAGAAGGTTTTTGATAAGGTGCCACTTCAAAGGTTATTGCATAAAATAAAATCTCATGATGTAGGGGTAACATATTGGCATGGATAGAAGATTGGCTAGCTAACAGGAAACAGAGTAGGCATAAATGGATTGGCAAGATGTAACGAGTGGTGTGGCACAGGGATCAGTGCCGGGGCCTCAACTTTTTACAATTTATATACATGGCTTGAATGAAGGAACCAAAGGTAAGGTTGCTAAATTTGCTGATTACACAAAGATGGGTGGAGAGTAAGTTGTAAAGAGGACATAAGGAGGCTATAAAAGAATATAGATAGGTTACGTGAGTGGGAAAAGATCTGGCAAATGGAGTATAATGTGGGAAAATGTGAATTGGTCCATTTTGGCAGGAAGAATAAAAAAGAAGCATATTATCTAAATGGTGAGAAATTGCAGAGCTCTGAGACACAGAGATCTGGGTGTCCTAGTGCATGAATTACAAAAGGTAAGTATGCAGGTACAGGAAGTAATTAATTTAGTTTAGTTTAGAGATACAGCACTGAAACAGGCCCTTCGGCCCACCGAGTCTGTGCCGACCATCAACCACCCATTTATACTAATCCTACACTAATCCCATATTCCTACCACATCCCCACCTGTCCCTATATTTCCCTACCACCTACCTATACTAGGGGCAATTTATAATGGCCAATTTACCTACCAACCTGCAAGTCTTTTGGCTTGTGGGAGGAAACCGGAGCACCCGGAGGAAACCCACGCAGACACAGGGAGAACTTGCAAACTCCACACAGGCAGTACCCAGAATTGAACCCGGGTCGCTGGAGCTGTGAGGCTGCGGTGCTAACCACTGCGCTGCCCCAAATTAGGAAAGCTAATAGAATGTTATCATTTATTGTGAGGGGAATTGAATACAAAAGTAGGAAGGTTATGCTACAGTTATACAGGGCATTGGTGAGACCACATCTGGAGTAATGTGTACAGTATTGGTCTCCTTATTTAAGTAAATGCATTGGAAGCAGTTCAGAGAGGTGTACTAGACTAATACCTGGAATGGACGGGTTGTCTTATGAGGAAAGGTTGGACAGGCTAGGCTTATATCCGCTGGAGTTTAGAAGAGTAAGAGGTGACTTGATTGAAACATATAAGATCCTGAGGGGTCTTGACCGGGTGGATGTGGAAAAGATGTTTCCTCTTGTGGGAGAATCTAGAACTAGGGGTCACTATTTAAAAATAAGGGGTCACCCATTTAAGACCGAGATGAGGAGAAATATTTTCTCTCAGAGGGTTGAGAGTCTTTGGAACTCTCTTCCTCAAAAGGTAATGGAGGCAGGGTCTTTGAATTTTTTTAAGGCAGAGATAGATAGATTCTTGATAAGCAAGGGGCTAAAAGGTTATGAGGGGTATGCAGGAATGTGGAGTTGAGACCACAACCAGATCAGCCTTGATCTTGTTGATTGTCGGAGCAGGATCGAGAGGCCGAGTAGCCTACTCCTGCTCCTAATTCATATGTTCATATGTTCTTTTTAAATTTGAAGTTCCTCCTTTTAAATTTAATTCAACTCTTCTGGGATCAAGATCAGGCATTGTTTTTGTGTTTGTTAATGCTTTCTTTAAGTTATGAAATGCCTGCTCTTCTGTCTTGTCCCATATCTAATTTACATTTTGTCAAGTGAGTTGGCGAAGTGGGGCTGTGATGGAAGCATATTCTGTGATAAATCTCACGATGTACGATGCTAATCCTAGGAGTGATTTGAATTGTTTTGCATTCGCAGGAGGATCTGCATTCAGGATTGCCTTCACCTTGTTAGAATCTGGAGATAGACCTGTGGAAGTGAGCAGAAAGGCATGGCACTATGCTTGATGGGAAATATAGCCAAGTTAGGAATAGTAACTTTGCTGAGCTCTGATGAAATGATTTAAAGCTTCAGAAACTGCAATGAAATAGTTAAAAGTAAAGGCTGAGAGTGTGAGATCGTATAAACTTACAGGCACTGGTAATTGCAAGGACATTTGTTCATTTATGACTTGATTGTGTGACTCCTTGTGGTTTGGAACAAATGGATTCCTGTGAGACATGCTGGCCATCCCTGTGTGAGTGATGATAAGGAATGAAAGGCCACACTATCACTGTATACTGTTGCTGCTTGGTGTTACTTCATGATGTGACTTGATAGAGATTACAGGATCCCAGGACTCATGACAATTATGGGAAGCAAAAGCAGTATCTGTGGGAATCAAAATCAGTATCTTGTTTCTAACCCCTCTTCCTTTGCTAATTGTCTTAATGTCTGTTTTCTTTTAATCTTGCTGATGCAAAACAATATTATGTTAGTAACAAGTATGTATTGAGAATGGAGTATATTGTAACCTCAGTAACAGATGTACTGCATGTCACTACGTGGGTGAAGTCGAATTGTACCGCACTGATTGGTTAAACAAGGAGGTGTAGCATGAATCTTAATGTATAAACAGTAGTACCTGTATCACAAACTTCACTTACTCTGGGGGGGGACCCAACAGACTCTGGTGGAGTCAGTGCCGCTGTTCTCAGAGTAAGTCCGCTGGCGACTGCGCAAATAAAGTAATTGATTTTACCTACACATCCGACTCGGTATATTTACTGAACCAGACTGAAGGCAAAAAGAACTCAGATTTACAGACCTTTTCATTAAATATGTGCCCATAGAACTTCACTTCTATAGCTGAAAAAGTGCACTTGTCCTTATTGAGTCGCAAATTGTCGATCCAAGACTGCTTGTAAGTGCTTGTCATGTTCTGCTTGTGTTCTCCCACATACGATAATGTTGTCTAAGACATTCTTGACTCCATTCAGGCCTGTAAGTCGTTCTGCTACTATCATTTGAAAAATTCTGGAGGCTGTGTTTACTCTGAACATTAAGCACTTGTACCTTCTTAATCCACTTGGGTACTGGATTCTCAAATAGTTGACATCCAGCAGTCAAGTCTAAGGTACTGAAAATTGGTGACTCATTCATGTCTTCAATTATCTCATCTAGCATTGGCATTGGGTGCCTTTCTTCTTTTATCACTTTGTTGGCCTGTCTCATGTCCACGCAAATTTGTACTTGTCCTGTGGGTTTGGGGACTACAACAATTGGGCTGATCCATGGTGTTGGCTCTTCTGTCTTTTCAATGATGTCCAGCTTCTCCAGTCTGTCCAATTCTTTCTCTACATCTTTTCTGGTATGGAATGGAATCCTTCTGTGTTCTGTTGTTTGAATTGGACTGACTCATCTATATGCAGCTTGATTATTTTTTGTTTTTCTTTTTGCCAATGCCTTTGAATAATTGTAGGTATTTCTTCAGGGTGTCTTCTTTCATCAGGGCGTTCTGTCCTCTGATGGTGTTGATTGTGATCAGCTTCAATTCGCAGGTAGTTTCCAAACTTATCTTGAGTTGACATGGAACTCAGTCTGACATGTGGATCCATGGGAGGATTTGAGAGTAACTTGGATTATCCCTGGAACCCATAGAGGGGTATCTGATCGTAGGGGAAGATTTTAGGTATCAGTTTGTTCAATTGCAGTTTCTATTTTTACTGTAACTCGTGGAAGGTTGGGCATCCAGTATGTTGATTGTTGCTGCTGAATCAATTACTGCAGAGATTGTCAAATTGCCTATGAACACATCACACATGGGCAGTTGGTCCTTGTTCTTGCGAGCAACAAAATTTTCTCTTGTGCTGTGAATATGTAATCTTCCGCTGGCATTCAAATCTATTAATGTCTTGTGCAGGCTTCGGTCCGCCTACTCTTGCGAAATGTTTCATTTTTCCACGGGTGTCACAATTCTTTTCTCCAACAGGGCAAGATTTGTAGTGAGGATATGCACCACCCCAATGATTGCATGTTTGAGTGTGAGGTGAATGTGGCCTCTGTCTTGGTCTTCCTTGACATGCCTTGAACCTTTCTCTGGGTTTTCTCTGTGCCCCTGTGCTTGGTGTTTTTTCTCTGGTGAAACCTTCCACGTTCACGGATTCTGTCAATGATCCTGACCTGGCCTCAGGGGATTCTTGTCTTATGTTATTTACCTCTTTTCCCTTCTAAGACTTTGGCTTGTCTTTCACTGGCTTCCAGCATTCTGCCAATAGCAAGTTTAGTAATTAACCCTCTCTAAGAGCTTGTCTTCTTAGTCTTGGTGATTGGCAGGTTATAATGACCTGGGAGATATGTAAGATTTGATAAGATAGTGGGAGTTTAATACCACCACCCCCCCCCCCCCACCCCACTTCTAAGGCAGGAATAGACTTGGCAGCAAAAGCTTTATTGGTGAATTGACTTTATTGAGATAAAGATAAGGACACGTTTATTAAGTTTTCAGATAAACCGTAGTCACAAACTCAGGCAGTAATTAACAGTCTAACACAGATACTGCCTAGATAAGAGATTGGGCAGCAGAGTGCTCGACTCTTTCTCTTGCAGCTTCTGGTCTTCAAGTTTTTTGTTTTTTGGTCGGTCTCTCTCTCGTCTCTTGTTCGAAAATTATCGACCCTACAGGGACAAAGTCAAGACATCTTTTGTCCTAGCTGCTTTCCAATTAACCCTCCCTTTCCCCAATCATCTTTAGTTTTGGTTAGGAAAGGCATCCATTAAAACAATCAAGGATAATTCTTGGCTGTTGCTAACCTTTTGGATTTACATAGGCAATACCCCTGTGTTGACTACTTTATCACAATGTTTTAACATTTCATGGTTCATTATCTCATTACAAGACATTTTTTTCTCATAGAAGCTGTTTTCACTGTCTGCTCTCAAGGTCTCACCCTTTTACTGCAAGTAAACATTTTAAAACTTGACATCATCTCCCAGAATCCCTCTACCTTGACATCTTGTCTATACTGTGCTGTATTTCCTAAGTTTTATCACTTTATTATACTACAAAGAAAGGGTCAAATAAAGCAAAATGTTCGTTTGAGTGTATCGAAAATGTTGTCGACTTTTGGTCTAGCATAGTGTAGGAGTACATTGATAGCGAGTGCCACCATTAGGCGTTCGAATCTTGCTAGCGTTTGCTTCAGTGCGATGCTGGGTCACTGTCCATCTCTGTAAAGGCTGGAAAGACTGGCAGTTGCTGTGGTGTTTGCTTGTTTTTGGTTAAATCTGGAATCGTCAATGCAAGTCTTCTGTATGTTCCTGGGTTGACTGTGTGGTTTGCCTTCTTATAAACTCTTTTTTTAAAAAAAATGGCTAGTATGTTCAGGTTTGCACCCCTGTTAATTGTTAACTTATGGCTGAATCACGTTTATTTTCCTTGTTTCTGTGTACCTGCAAAGCGTCTTTTTGTTCTGTTCCAACCCAGGTTTTCTCTCCGTTCTAGTCCATGTTTTCTCTCTAAGCCAGTCCTGGTTTTCTCGACATTCTTTGATTCTGTGTTTGCTTTCTTAACCTTGGATCCTTCTGTGCTTCATTTTTTTCTTTCTTTTTCTCATCACCAGAAATTGTGGTGTTGTACTGTGTTCTTAAGTCTTTTAATGACAACAGCAGGTTTTATATTCGGATAGAACGCGAGCACTACTTATTGTCTTACTTATTTACATTGCATTGATTCAGGTACAGGTATTTTCCTTGCTGATGTATGCCTGTTCCATGTAAAGCCATATGCTGAATGAATAGAGTCCGTCAATATATATATATATATATATATATACCTGATGTCATCAGTTGCATCAGTGGCCTGATCTCTTAAAGGTGAAATCACCACTGCACTACATTCCTTTGACTTCCCTTTAATAAATCCACACTTGCTGATCTTGTCTATCTTTAAATGCTCACCAACTTGGTCTTGGATCTGAATTCTAAGAGGTTGTCCACAATTATCATTAGCCTAACTATTCTACAGTAATCCAATCGATCCTTTTCTTCCTACTGAAGAAAGATGTTACATTAGCTATTCTCCAGTCCAGTGGCACAATTTGCATGTGTAAAAAGGAGTGAAAAGTTGTAGACATAGCCTCTATGATCTCTTTTCTGACTTCTTTCAAAGCATAGGCTGCAAGCCATTAGGGCCTGATGAACTATTCACAGGTTCTACTATTTTCTATCAGTACTATTCTATCAGTGGTTGGGCGGCACAGTGGCGCAGTGGTTGGGCGGCACAGTGGCACAGTGGTGCAGTGGTTAGCACCGCAGCCTCACAGCTCCAGCGACCCGGGTTCAATTCTGGGTACTGCCTGTGTGGAGTTTGCAAGTTCTCCCTGTGTCTGCGTGGGTTTTCTCCGGGTGCTCCAGTTTCCTCCCACGGCTAAAGACTTGCAGGTTGATAGGTAAATCGGCCATTATAAATTGCCCCTAGTATAGGTAGGTGGTAGGGGAATATAGGGACAGGTGGGGATGTGGTAGGAATGTGGGATTAATGTAGGATTAGTATAAATGGGTGGTTGATAGTCGGCACAGACTCGGTGGGCCGAAGGGCCTGTTTCAGTGCTGTATCTCTAAAAATATTTCGCCCCCTTTTGTCATAAGAGTGACAGTTATCTCCTCTGCTTTCTGTCCAACTCTAATGTTTGCATCTTCCCAGTTTTTCCAAATGACATGACTATTGTCTTCTTTGTGTTAATCTGTAACGAAAATTTTCTACTCTCCATATACACCTTATCAGTTAGTGTCTGAAAATCTATTTTAAATGTTGGTATAAGGTCAATGTCATCCACAAATCTAGGTTGTTTAAAATCTGCCACATAAGGAGACTCCTTTTAGTGCAAGATACATTATGGGATCTGGTACTAGATTAAATAAATCAGGGGAACTGGTACTCAACTAATCAATCTCCCAACTCAATGACAATTGGTGCATTAAGGTCAAGCAGGCCTAGCGGGTAGGGGAATTATTGGATCTAGGCAGGAAGGAGGCAGATACTTCCACCTCCATATCATCACCTCACTCCACCCCTGCCTCAGCACATCTTCCTTTGCCACCTCTACTCTTGACTATTCCAAAGCACTCCTGCTGGCCTCCCACTGCTATCCTAACTCACACCAAGTCCCATTCACCCATCACCCATGTGTTTGCTGACCGACATTGGCTCCCAGTCTGGCAAAACCTCAATTTTAAAATTCTCAACCTTGTTTTCAAATCCCTCTGTGGTCTCAACCCTCCCTGTCCTTGTAACCTCGTTCAGCCCTAAAACTAAGATTTCTGTCTCCTCCAATTCTGGACTCTTGAGCATCCCTGATTTTAATAGCTCCACCATTGGCAGCTGTACTTTCAGCTGCCAAGGCCCTAAACTCGGTGTTTATCTTTTAGCTCTCATACAAAAGCCTGTATGTTTTCATCTCTGCTAGAATTATGCCGAGGTTTTACCTTTTTTCAAAACACTTAGTCAATGAAGGCCCAAACCACAACTCCCTACCAATTCACCTCTCAGCCACTTTTTCCCAGGGTGCGTTACAAGCAGATATAAAATAGTTCAATATAAGATTCAATATAATAATGAAATTAAAGAAATGTACAGTCAGTCATAGTATTTAAGTTAGTTTTCACTAATTAGAAGAAAACATGATGTAGGGATTTTAGGAATCTTACAAGAAGACCATCTAACTCACGTATCCACAGTATTGACTTGGTGCATTTCTCATAACCCTGAATCTCACTAGTTGACTAGAACCATCTACTTCCTTCTTGAAACTCATTAAGGTTTCTTCCTCCATCACTCATGCTGGCAATTAGTGCCACACATTTATTATCCATTTAGTTAAAATTACTCCTGCATTTCCTATTTTGTTTTCCATAATTTGTAAATATGTGCTAAAATTCTGTGCACAGCAGAAAAGCTTACTTGAATCCAATTTGCCCAAACTTTCAACTATTTACTTTCATGATTTTGAACACTTTTATCATATCCTCCCTCAGTCTTCTCAATTCAGGAGAGAAAAGACCCAAGATTGTCCATTTTTTCTTATACTTCCTTCCCTTAGGTTCTGGGATAATGCTTTTGCACCTTTCACCTATGTGCCTTCACTCTTTCATTTATACTTCTGTTTCTCTGTGAGCCAAGCAACTCTTATGACAAAAGGGGGCGAATTTTCCGACCCCAACGTCGAGAGTCGTGGCAGGGGGTGCTGGAAAATGTCACGAGCAGAGGCCTGCCACAGGCCTTGACGCCGGGAAGGCCTGGCCTGATATTGCTGGCGGCAATGAGGCCTCATGGTGCCCCCACCCAACCACTCGCGACAGGAGTCATATCTGAATATATTAATTAATTTACATTAAAGAATAAATGACCTACCTGCTCCCGCTGTCTGTTCCAGAGCAATATTGAAGCCGGTGGTAGGTACTTCTGTGCCTTTGGATCTCTGTCCGGGGATCCAAGGCAAGATATTGGTGGGGAGGGAGGAGCAGGTAAGTTTTTCAGTGCAGGAGTGGGAGGGAGGGGGGAGTGGCGTCAGAGTAATTTCATTGGTCTAGGGGTGGGGGGGAAGGTGTAAAGTTAAACGTTTATGAACTTTGGTGGGGGGGGGGGAAGGTCGGGAGCACAAGGTAAGTGTTTTGGGGGTAGGGAGAGGGTAAGAAATTAATTTTAAGGTGGGGGGGGTGTTGGGAAAGGGTTGGGATCACTTTATTTAATTTTTTAAAGTCAGTATTTCTTTCAATATTTTAATTGCAATGTAGGGATTGAAGCCCTTTAAAAACGGCATCAGTGCCTGTGCACAGGCTGCTGATGCCATTGCTGGGGACGGACTGCCCGCCCCCTCCTCGACATTTGAGGGAGGGGGGGGTGCGGTCCGCCCCAACCTTTTAAATGAGCCACCACGTTTAATATTGCAGCGGCTCCACGACATGCAGTCCTTGCAGGTGGACCGCCATTGTTTATGTCCGCCACCGATTTCAGCGGCGGACATGTAAAATGCAGCCCAAGGTGTTAAAGTCTCTGTCTCTGGCATAGAACCTTCTGGAACATCTGTACAGACTGGGAGTTATGTTTTCTCATTAAGGATATAGAAGAAAAGCCCTGAAAATAAAAGAAATGTAAAATGAATTGGAAAGTCCTGGAGGTATACTACAGGGCAAAGAGCATTTGCAAAGGATAGAGATAGATTGACACTTCAGTTCTCAATCCCTTGACACAACCCAAAAATTTTCACTTTGTTGTATGGGTCTTATCAAATGGGCACTTGCACTTTTGCTATTGTTACCAGTCTATCAGCCTGTGTACACAGGGTTAATTCAGAACATAAACAACAGTCACATTGCTGAGCTGCATACATTAAAGCAGTGCCACATTATAAATGAAGCAACCTATGTATGGAGTCTGTACCTGCATTCATGTACATTTAGTCTGAAGCTCTACTTGCCAATTGGTGGTGTATTAAGCTGCAATTCCCTGATCTGGCCAGTGTGTATGGTGTGAATTGGCACTTACCATCACTGGCCAGTCTGTGGTGTGCGAAATAAGAACAGAAAATGCTGGAAATACTCAGCAGGTCTCTCGCAGCATCTGTGGAGAGAGAACGAGAGTTCACGTTTCAGGTCTGTGACCTTTCATCAGAACGGGGAAAAGATAGAGATGTAACAAGTTTAAAGAGAATACAGAGGCAAGGAAAGGGGAGGACAGGGAAGATGTGTTTGGTGGTGGCATCATGCTGGAGATGGCAGAAATGGCAGAGGTTGATCCATTGAACACGCAGACTGGTAGAGTAGAATGTGAGGACAAGGGGGACCCTATCATGTTCTTAAGAGGGAGCGGAAGGGGTGAGAGCAGAAGTGCATGAAATGGAACAGACACGGTTGAGGGCCCTGTCAACCACAGTGTGGAGGGAGGGACCCTTGGTTGAGGAAAAAGGAAGACATATTGGAAGCACTGGTATGGGAGGTTGCATCATCAGAACAGATGCAACAGAGATGGAGAAACTGGGAGAATGGAATGGAGTCCTTAAAGGAAGCGGGGCATGAGGAAGTGTAGTCACGGTAGCTGTGGGAGTCAGTGAGCTTACTGTGAATATTGGTTGGTAGCCTACTCCCAGAAAGGGGAACAAAGAAGTCAAGAAAGGGAAGGGAAGAGTCGGAGATGGACCATGTGAAGGTGAGAGGGGTGGAAATTGGAAGCAAAGTTGATGAAATTTTCCAGTTCAGGACAAGAGCAGGAAACGGCACCAATACAATCATCCACGTATCAGAAAAACAGGTGAAGGAGGAGACCTGAGTGGTACTGGACCCATGAAATTTCCGGTAGCAACACCTTTTATTTGGAGCAACTGAGCAGAGTTGAAAGAGAGGTTGCTCAATGTAAGAACATTGTTCAGCCAGGGGGAGGAGGGTGGTGGTGGATTGAGACTGGTTGGGCCTCTGTTCAAGGAAGAAGATTGTCTTGGTAGGGAATGGAGATGTAGAGGAGTTGAAGGAGAAGTTGCTCAATGTAAGAACATTGTTCAGCCAGGGGGAGGAGGGTGGTGGTGGATTGAGACTGATTTGGCCTCTCTACTGGTTGTAGAGAGTTTGGATGTCCATGGTGAAAAAGAGATAGTTAGAGTCAGGAAATGGAAACTTTTGAAGTGATGGAGAGCATGAGAAGAGTAACAGATGCAGGTGGGAAGAGACTGGACAAGAAGAAGAAATAGATTTGAGATGAGAAGAAGTCAGTTCAGTAGGGCAGGAGCAGGCTGAAATGATAGGTCAACCAGGGCAGTCCTGTTTGTGGATCTTGGAAAGGAGGTAGAGACGGGGTGTTTGGGTTTGGGGGACTATGAGGTTGGAGGCCGTGGAGAGAAGTTCTCCAGAAGAGATGAGGTCAGTGACGATCTTGAAAACAATGGCTTGACATTCGGTGGTGGGGTCATGGTCAGGGGGAGGTAAGCGAAAATGTCAGAGTGTTGGTGTTTGGCCTCTACTAGGTAGAGGTCGGTACACCAACAACAGCAGCAGCAGGTTTGATGACAATGTTAAGGTTGGACCTAAGAGAACAGAGTGGTGCAAGTTCAGAGGGAGACAGGTTAGAGTGAGTGAGGGGAGCAGAGAAACTGAGACGGCCAATGTCATGCCAACAGTTCTCAATGAAAAGACCTAGAGAGGATCATAGAGTCATAGAGTTATACAGCACAGAAACAGGCCCTTCGGTCCATTATGTCTGTACCGGTCATCAAGCACCTATCTATTCTAATCCCATTTTCCAGCACTTGGCCCATAGCCTTGCATGCTATGGCGTTTCAAGTGCTCATCTAAATACTTCTTAAATGTTGTGAGGGTTCCTGACTCTACCACCCCTTCAGGCAGTGTGTTCCAGATTCCAACCACCCTCTGGGTGAAAACATTTTTCTTCAAATCCCCTCTAAACCTCCTGCCCCTTACCTTAAATGTATGCCCCCTGGTTACTGATACCTCCGCTAAGGGAAAAGTTTCTTCCTATCTACCCTATCTATGCCCCTCATAATTTTGTATACCTCAATCAGGTCCCCCCTCAGCCTTCTCTGCTCGAAGGAAAACAGCCATAGCCTATGCAGTCTCTCTTCATAGCTGAAATGCTCCAGCCCAGGCAACATCCTGGTGAATCTCCTCTGCGCCCTCTCCAGTGCAATCACATCCTTCCTATAGTGTTGGGACCAGAACTGTACACAGTACACCAGCTGTGGCCTAACTAGCATTTTATACAGCTCCATCATAACCTCCCTGCTCTTATATTCTATGCCTCGGCTAATAAAGGCAAGTATCCCAATGCCTTCCTATCCACCTTATCTACCTGTGCTGCAGCCTTCAGTGATCTATGGACAAGTACAGCAAGGTCCCTCTTACCCTTTGTACTTTCTAGGGTCCTACCATCCATTGTATATTCCCTTGCCTTGTTAGTCCTCCCAAAATGCATCATCTCACACTTCTCAGGATTAAAATCCAGGTAAGAGGCCAGAGGGAGGGGTCCAGGTGGAGAGAGAATTCTGAAGACTTCTGGCCAAAGAACTGGGCATTGAGGTGAAATCGATAGAAGAAAAGCTTTGTGTCATGCTGAACTCGAAATTTATTGAGATGGGGGCATAAGGATATGATGATGAGTCTTTTGCTAAGGACAGATCTTTCAGGGTCAGAGAAGGGAAGGTCGAAGGGTACCGTGAATACATGGCAAGGGGTGAAATTGGAAGAAGGGATGGGGTCAGAGGAAAGTAAAGGGGAAGAAGTGTCTCTAGGGATGTTGGTATGCTGTGTGTGGTGTGTCAAACTGCAATTGCCATAACTGACCAGAGGGAGGTGTATGAAACTGCATTACCAATGTCTGGAAACATTTAAAAAACATTAATGTTACTAAAAATGACCAGCTTTAAAAGTGGTATATGTCTCCACAATTTTCTGTCTTTATTTCAGATTTCCAGCACTGACAGTATTTTGCAATTGTAATGCTTTTCAAAGCCCTGGTCTTACTTCTGAAGATTTGTTATATGCCCTGCTTATACAACTTAGTGCTCTATCACCTTTTTAAATAGCTTTTTGCAAGGAGCATGCAATAATTATTATATACGCATTCTGATGAAAGGTCACAGACCCGAAACGTTAACTCTGCTTCTCTCTCCACAGATGCTGCCTGACCTGCTGAGTATTTCCAGCACTTTCTGTTTTTATTTGGTTTCCAGCATCTTCAGTATTTTGCTCTAATATAAGCATATATCTAGGTTTGTTGACAACACTAAGTTAGGTGGCACAGTAAATAACATAGATGGGAGTTGAAAGTTGCAAAGATACATGGATAGATTAACTGTGTGGGCAAAACTATGACAGATGGCATTCAATGTGGGAAAGTGGGAAATCATCCACTTTGAACCTAAGAACAATAGAAGAGTATTTTCTAAATTGCTAGAGTCTAGGAACTGTGGAGAAGCAAAGAGATTTAGGGATTCAAAACTTGTTGACGATAACAATAAATAGTGTAAAAAATGCTAATGGAATGTTGGCATTTATCTCAAGGGGGTTGGAATATAAAGGCGTGGAAATTATGTTACCGCTGTGGTTATACCCCATCAGGAGTACTGCTTTCAGTTCTTGGGATCACACCTTAGGGACGATATATTGGCCTTGGAGAGATTCAGTGTATATTCACTAGTATGATACCAGAGCTAAAAGAGTTAAATTATAAAGAAAAGTTGCATAGAATAGGCTTGTATTCCCTTGAATATAGAAGATTAAGGGGTAATCTAATTGAAGTGTTTAAGATGATTATACAATTTGATAGGGTGGATAGAGAGAAACTATTTTCTGTTAGACAGTCCAGATCAAAAGAACATAAACTTAAAATTGGAGCTAGGCCATTCAGGAGTGATGTCAGAAAGCATTTTTTCACTCAAAGAAATTGGAACTCTCTTGTCCAGAAAGCTGTTGAGGGTGGATAGGGTGGTGTCAATTGAAAATTTTAAAACTGAATTTGATAGATTTTATTCCAGGCAAAGCCATTAAGGGTTACAGAGCCAAGGTAGGTAGATGGGGTTAAGATACAAATCAGCCATAATATTTAACTGAATGGTGGAACAGGCTTGCTGAGCTGTATGATCTACTCCTGTGCCTAGTTTCTATGTTCCACATATGCATTGTGTTTAGATCCAATCACATTACCGCGAAAAGCAAATACAAATGTCAGAGCTTGTGGGGCAGACCAACACATCTGAGTCCAAATAAAACGATAATAAGCAATGTAGAAAAATTAGGAGAGGTGAAACTCAATAATCACCAGAAAAAGAAGTTATGCAGAGGTGCCCATTAATGTATGCAAAATATCAAATGAGATAGATAGAAAGAGTGATAGACAGTGAGTATAATAGATAGATGGATACTGACATGGATGAAATATTACTTCAAAATAAACCAGGCAAGTGCATGTATCAAATATTAATAGATCTGATACATGTCAGGACCAACCCTTTAGGTGGGGTATTGCATAGAATTATGCAGAACGTACAGCAGAGAAACAGGCCATTCAGCCCAACGGTATGTTGTCAGCATCTATGCTCCTCATAAGTCTCTTCCCATCCTACTTCATCTATCCCTATCAGCACAACCTTCTACTCCTGCCTCCCTCATTTACTTATCTAGCTTTCCCTTAAATGCATCTATGCTATTTGCCTCAACCACTTCTGTTGAATTCCACATTCATACCACTCTTTGGCAAAGACTTTTCTCCTGAATTCCCTAATGGATTTATTGGTGACTGTCTTATATTTATTAGCCCTAGTTTGATATCCCCCACAAATGGAAATGTCTTCTTTAAGCCTATCCTATCAAACTCTTTCATAATTGTAAAGACCTCTAAAATGTCACCACATAGTTTTCCGTTTCCTAGAAGAAAAACCCCTAGTCCATTCAGCCTTTCCCGTTAAATATATCCTCTCAGTTCTAGTACCATATGTGAATTTTATTTGCACCTTCTCCTCTAAATCAAATCCCCTCTTGGGTGGCACAGTGGCACAGTGGTTAGCACCACAGCCTCACAGCTCCAGCGACCTGAGTTTGGTTCTGGGTACTGCCTGTGCGGAGTTTGCAAGTTCTCCCTGTGACCGTATGAGTTTCTGCTGGGTGCTCTGGTTTCCTCCCACAGCCAAAGACTTGCAGGTTGATAGGTAAATTGGCCATTGTAAATTGCCCCTAGTGGAGGTAGGTGGTAGGAGAATGTTGGGAATATGGGATTAATGTAGGATTAGTATAAATGGGTGGTTGTTGGTCAGCACAGACTCGATGGGCTGAAGGGCCTGTTTCAGTGCTGTATCTCTCTATGATATATTCTATTCTAAATCCATTTTACAATATAGGGATCATAGCTGTGCATAGCACTCTGTGTAGTTTAGCCATGGTGCAATACAAGTTTAACATAACCTCTCTGCTTTTCAATTCTATCCCTCTAAAATTGAATCCTAGTGCTTGGTTTGCATTTCATTATGGCTGAATGGACCTATGTCTCTGCTGTTGTGATGTGTGATCCATATCCCTAGATCCACTTGCTCCTCTACCCAAATGGAGTCTTATTATCCAAGCAATATGTGGCCTTCTTAATCTTCCTACCAAAATATGACACCTCACACTTGTCTACATTGAAATTCATTTGCCACTTACATGCCCATTTTGTAAGTTTATTAATCTCTTCCTGTATTTTGCAGCAGTCTTCCTCCGTATAAACTATAGTCCATACCTCCCCACCACCCCACCCCACCCCCGACCACACCCCCACCCCTCCATGTGCCGTGGTCCACAAATTTTGAAAATGTCCTTCTGATGCCTGAGTCCAAATTATTCATGTGACTTGTGAATAACAGTGGTTCCAGTACCAATTCTTATAAAACACCACTTCCCAGCTCTGAGTAGCTTGCCTGAACCCCTACGTTTTGTTTTTTGTATGATAGCCAGCTTGCTTTCCATTCTGCTATTTACCCTGACTCCATATGCTCTGATGATAGTCATGAATCTACTATGCAGTACCTTTTGAAAATCCAAATATATTACATCTACTACATTACCCTTGTCTACTCTTTCTGTTACTACTTCAAAGAATTCAATAAGGTTGGTCAAGCATATCCTCCCTTTTGAAATCCATGTTGATTATTCTTTGTTATGTCTTTGGTTTCCAAATGTTTTTCTATTCCATCTTTAATTCAAGATTCTATTATCTGCCGACCACTGACGTTAAGCTAACTGGTCTATCGTTCCCTGGATATGTTCTATCATCTTTTATAAATATAAATGTAATATTAGCTGGCCAGCAATCCTCTGGTACTGTTCTCTTTTCTAATAAATTTGTATAAATGTATATATGTAATGTAATGGTGCTATTCATTCTGTAGTTTCTTTTAACAGGCACAGATGCGATCCAGCTGGGCCAGGGTTCTTATCCTATTCAATATTTTTGCTATTTCTTTGTCATTACCTTTGAGTTTATCACATGTGTTCCTTAGTGGCCCTCTCCCTATCCTGATTTTTCTTTGGTTATTTATGTGCCTGTAGAATACCTTACTATTTCTTTTCATATTCTTTGAAAATTTAATTTCATAGTACCTCTTGGCCTTCTTTCTTTAACTTATCCCCTAACCTACATAGAATATACATCACAGAAACAGGCCATTCAGTCCAACCAGCCCATACTTGCACTTATGCTCCACTGAAGGGGCACAGCCTATTCATTTTTTTTTTATTTCCAAAATATACTTTATTCATAAAAATCTGTAAAAATTACATTGTAAAAATTACATTGCCAAACAGTTTCAAACGGCACCAAAAAATACAAACATTGCCAGGGAGATCAGTTTCCTTCTATACTATCATGAGTTTCTTCACAACCCTTCCATTTCACAATTGTCATGCCAATTACAGTTTTACATTTACAGCAAATGAAAATATTAACGATGCAGTTCGAGGGGTTTCCCATGGATCCAGCCCCTCGGTTCAGCTTGGTGGGGGGACCTTTCCCCATTGAGCCTTTGCTGCGGCTGCCCCAAGCTTTAGTGCGTCCCTCAGCACGTAGTCCTGGACCTTGGAAGGTGCCAGTCTGCAACATTCGGTGGTGGACAACTCCTTGCGCTGGAAGACCAGCAAGTTTTGGGCAGACCAAAGGGCGTCTTTCACCGAATTGATAGTCCTCCAGCAGCAGTTGATGTTTGTCTCGGTGTGCGTCCCTGGGAACAGCCCATAGAGCACAGACTCCTGTGTTACAGAGCTGCTTGGGATGAACCTCGACAAAAACCACTGCATCTCTTTCCACACCTGCTTTGCGAAGACACATTCCAGGAGGAGGTGGGCGACCATCTCTTCCCCACCACAGCCACCGCGAGGGCATTGTGCGGAGGGGGCGAGACTTCGGGTGTGCAGGAAGGATCTGACTGGGAGGGCCCTTCTCACCACCAGCCAAGCTACGTCTTGGTGCTTGTTTGAAAGTTCTGGTAATGAGGCATTCCGCCAAATCACTTTGACGGTCTGCTCGGGGAACCATCCGACAGGATCCACCGTCTCCTTTTCTCGTAGGGCCCTGAGGACATTCCGTGAAGACCACTGCCTGATGGACCGGTGGTCAAAGGTGTTTTCCCGCAGAAACTGCTCCACGAAGGATAGGTGGTACGGCACGGCCCAACTGCATGGAGCGTTCCGCGGCAATGTGACCAGGCCCATCCTTCGCAACACCGGGGACAGATAGAACCTCAGCACGTAGTGACACTTGGAGTTTGCGTACTGGAGATCTGCACACAGCTTGATGCAGCTGCACACGAAGGTGGTCATCAGGATGAGGACCACGTTGGGTACATTTTTCCCGCCCTTGTCCAGAGATTTGAACATCGTGTCCCTCCGGACCCGGTCCATTTTAGATCCCCAGATGAAGCGGAAAATGGCTCGGGTGACTGCCACAGCGCAGGAGTGGGGTATGGGCCAGACCTGCGCCACGTAGAGCAACAACGTGAGTGCCTCGCACCTGATGACCAGGTTCTTACCCACAATGGAGAGAGATCGCTGCCCCCACATGCCCAACACAGCCTATTCATCCTTTCCTGTCAGGTATAGACTTGCATTTCTGGTACCATCCTTGTAAATTTTTTTGGCACCCTCTCCAGTCCGTCTCTATCCTTTTTATAATATGGTGACGACCAGAATTGTACACCATACTCCAAGTGTGGTCTAAGCAAGGTTTGATGTAGGTATGGAGTAACTTCTCTACTTTTCAATTCTATCCCTCTAGCAATAAACTCGAATACTGGGTTTGTTTGTTTTTTTAAATAGCCTTATTAGCCTGAATTACTACTTTTAGTGACTTGTGTATTTGAACCCCGCGATTCTTCTGTCCCTCTACCCATTTAGAATTTTGTTTGCTTACCACAATGTAATAACTTATATTTACCTGTGTTGAATTCATTTTTTAAATTTAATCATGGGATATGGGCATCACTGGCAAGGTCAGAATTTATTGCCCATCCCTACTTGCCCTTGAGATGGTGGTGGCGAGTCGCCTTCTTGAAATACTGCAGTCCATGCGGTGTAGGTATACCCACAGTGCTATTAAGTTTGACCCAGCGACAATGAAGAAACTGCGATATATTTCCAAGTCAGGATGGTGTGTGATTGAAGGGGAACTTTCAGGTGGTTGTGTTCCCATGTGCCTGCTGCCCTTGTTCTTCTCAGCAGTAGAGACCATGAGTTGGAAAAGTGCTGTCACAGAGGCTTGGTGAATTGTTTCAGGGCATTTTGTAGATGGTGCATACTGCCAGTAGTGGACGGAATGAATGTTTAAGGTATTGGATGGGTGCCAATCAAGCTACTTTTCCAGTTAAATGCAAGTTTATTAATGACTCCTCGTAACTTGTTACAATCTAGCTCAGTGTTGACTATCTCTCCAACTTCCCCCACCCACTGCCACAATTTGGTGTCATCCACAAATTAAAAAATTGTGCTTTTAATTTCAAAGTCTCAACTTTAATATAAATTGTGAGGAACAGTGGTCCAGCACTGATATTTGTGCAACTCTACTTTCCACCTCCACCATCATGAACAGGGTTGGAAAGGAGAAAAATGCCATCTTGAGAAGGATTTGAAGGGGGAAGAGTGCCATTGTGGATAGGGTTGGAATGAAGTAGAGTGCCATCATGTACAGAGTTGGAAGGGGCAAGAGAGACAACATGAGCAGGATTGGAAGGGGGAAGAGTACCATCATAAACACTGCTGGAAGGGAAAAGAGTGCCATCATGAACAGTGTTGAGATGGGGAAAGAGTGGCAACATGAACAAGATTGGAAGGAGCAAAAGTGCCATCAAGGACAATGTTGGAAGGGGGGACAGTGCCAACATGAACTGCATTGGAAGGGGGAAGAGGGACAACTTGAATAGAATTGGAAAGGAGAAGAGTGCCATCATGAAATGGGTTGGAAGGGGAAGAGTGCCAATTTAAAAGGTTTTGAAACACAGAAGAGTGCCATCATGGACAGTGTTGGAAGGGGGAAGAATGCCATCATGCACAGTGTTGGAAGGGGGAAGAGTGCCATTATGGAAAGAGTTGGAAGGGAGAAGAGTCTCATCATAGATGGAGTTGGATAGGGGAATCTGCCAGCATGAGCAGGGTTGGAAGGGGCATGAGTGCAAACATGAAAAGTTTTGGAGCAGGGCAGAGTGCCATCATGGACTGGATTGGAAGTGGGAAAATGCCATCATGAAAAGGATTGGCAGGGGATGGAAGAGGGAAGAGTGCCAATGGAACAACATTGAAAGGGGGAAGAGTGCCAACATGAAAACTTTTGATACAGAGAAGAGTGCTATCATGGACAGGACTGGAAGGGGAAAGAGTGCCAACATGAACAGTGCTGGAAGAGAGAAGAGTGCCAACATGAAAGATTTTGGAACAGAGCACAGTGCCATCATAAACAGGGCTGGAAGGGGGAATATACCATCATGAAAAGGGTTGGAAGGAGGAAGATTGCCAGCATGAAAAGTTTTTCAACAGAGAACAGTGTAATCATGGACAAGTTTGGAATGGGGAAGAGTGGCAACATGCACAGTGTTGAAAAGGGGAGTTACACCAACATGAACAGCCTTGGGAATAGGAAATATAGCCAACATCAACACTTTTTGGAACACAGAAGAGTGCCATTGTGGACAGGCTTCAAAGGGGAGAGAGTGTAAACATGGTCAGGGTTAGAATTGAGAAGAGTGCCATCATGGATAGGGTTGGAAGGGCAAAGAGTGTCGTCATGGGCAGGGTTCTTAGTGGGAAGAATGCCATCATGGACAGCATTGGAAGGGGAAGAGTGCCATCATGCACAGGGTTGGAGCAGGGAGTATGCCAACATGAACAGGATTGGAAGGGAGAAGAATACCACATGAACAGGGTTGGAATGCAGAGGACTGCCAACATGAAGGGAGTTGTAAGGGAGACGAGTGCCAGCATGAAACATTTTGGAATAAAGAAAAGCGCAATCATAGACAGGATTGGAAGGCAGAAGAGTGCCATAATGAACACAGTGGGAAGGGGAAAGTTTGCCATTATGAAAAGTGAACAGAGTGTCAACATAAAAAGGGTTGGAAGAGGGAAGAGTGCCATTATGGACAGGGCTGGAAGATTGCCATCATGGACTGGTTTGGTATGGGGAAGAGTGCCATCTGTTACAACCGAAGCAGGAGGAGTGCACTGTCTATTCTAGTTCCACTTCTCCACGGGTCTCAACATATATTTAAATTTTCCCACTTATTGATATGGTCAATCATATACTCTATTTTTCCCAGAATAGAACACACCAACCAGGTTTCTTTAATAAACAACAAAATTACCAGTTTATTGTAAAACAAGTCAAAACCAGTAATGAAGTAAAGCATAAACACACAGATTAAAATATTAAAGTTTCCTTTTTACCTTAGCCCCTCACATTCACACATACACATATACACCGGTTCGCAGGAAAAATATCAGAATTTTTGTTTTTGAGCTCTATTACAGATTTTTTAAAAACAGGCTTACACTGAATACTTATTCTTGAAGAAACAGCAGATGAGATATGTTGTGTTCCAAAACTGGCATACAGTCTGGCCTCCAAATACACATAGACAGGTCACTGGGATCTTTTAGAACAGTTCTTTTCAGGCGGTGCTGAGAATTAATTTAGCAGCTTTTCTTCAAAGACAGGAGACGAGAGTTGACACAGTGAACTTCTCAGGGTCTTTTAGAGAGGTGCTGGAAAGCTGGGCTGGGTTGTAGTCTTCTCTCCTTCCTTGGGAATTCTCTTCTCTCTTTGGAAGTTCTCTTCCTTTTTATACAGTTCAATCCCAACTCAAAACAATTCAAAAGTGAAACCAACAACGGGAGGTCAATTCAACCCCAACTCAAAATAATTCAAATGTGAAACTGACAACAGGTCAACCTTTTGACCTCCATCAATCTTGACCTGTCACTTCTTGGTAAATAACTTCTCCAGCTGCCCAAAGTTCTTTGTTGTTTATTGACCAGGAAGTCAGGTGGTTTCCTGGAAAGGCTTGTTTTCCTTACAAGACCTCTCAGTGCCCCTTTTACAAAACATTTTCAGGGACTCTTTTTTTTCAAAATCAAGTGGCCGTTACATGACCCCCTTTGAAAACCCCAAAGTTTAACATTTCTTCAATCTTTCAAAAATGAATCCTCAAAAAATATATTTAACAAAACACAGAGGCACTCTTGTAACACATCATGCACAGCATTGAAAGGGGGAAGACTGCCAACTTGAACCGCATTGGAAGGGGAAAGAGAGCCATAATGAACAGTGTTAGAAGGGGGAAGAGTGTCATCATGGAAGGCTTCGAAGGGAGAAGTAAGCCATCATGAACAGGGTTGGGAGGGAGAAAAGTGCCATTATGGACGGGCTGGAAGGGGGAAGATTTCCATAATGGATAGCATTGGAAGGGGGAAGAATGCCTTCTTAGATACAGTTGGAAGGGAGAAGAGTGACATCATTGGAACAGAAAAGAGTGCCATCATAGGCAGAGTTCTTAGTGGGAAGAGTGCCATCATGAACATGGTTGGAGCAGTGAACATGCCAACATGAACAGGATTGGAAGAGAGAAGAGTGCCATCGTGAACAGAGTTGAAAGGGGGAAGGGTGCCAACATGAAGGGTGTTGGAAGGGGGCATAGAGCTATAATTAAGTGGGTTGGAAGGGGAAAGGGTGCCAACATGGAGGGTATTGGAAGGGGAAAGAATGCCAACATGAAATGTTTTGGAACAAGGAAGAGTGCGATCATGCACAGGATTGGAAGTGAGAAGAGTGCCATCATGGAAAACGTTGGAAGGGGGAAGAGTGCCAACATAAAAAAGGTTGGAAGAGGGAAGAGTGCCATCATGGACAGGGCTGGAAGGGGCAGGAATGGAAACATGAAAAGGTTGGAAGGAGAAAGAGTGCCAGCATGAAAAGTTTTCCAACAGAGAAGGGTTCAGGGTTGGAAGGGAGAAGAATGCCATCATGAAAAGGGTTGGAAGGGGAAAATTTGCTATCATGGAAAGGATTGGGAATGGGAAGAAGGCCAACATAAACAGGGTTGGAAGAAGGAAGAGTGCAACATGGGCATGGCTGGAATTGGGAGGAGGGGAAACATGAAAAGGGGTGGAAGGAGAAGAGTGCCAGCAGGAAAAGATTTCAACAGAGTGCCATTGTGAACAGGGTTAAAAGGGGGAACAGTGCCACCATGGACATGGTTGGAAGAGGGAAATGTGTCAACATGAAAAGGGTTGGAAAGGGGACGAGTGCCAGCATGAAAAGTTTGCAACAGGGAAGAGTGCCATCATGGAAAAATTTGGAATGGGGAAGAGTGTGATCATGCACAGTGTTGAAAGGGGGAAGAGAGCCAACATGAAAAGAATTGGAATGGGGTAGAGTGCCATCATGAATCATGTTGGAAAGGAGAAGAGTGCCATCATGAACAGTATTGGAAGGGGGACAGAATGCCAACATGAACAGGATCACAAGGGGCAAGACTGTCATCTTGGACAGGATTTCAAAGGGGAAGAGTGCCATCAAGGTCAGGGTTGGGAGGGACAGTAGTGCCAACAAAACAGCCTTGGAATGGGGAAGAGAGGCAACATTAATGATTTGGAATACAGAAGAGGGCCATCGTGGACAGGCTTGGAAGGGGGAGGATTTCCATAACGGACAGCTTTGGAAGGGGTAAAAGTGCCATCATGGACAGGGTTGGAGCGGGGAATATGCCAACATGAACTGGGTTGGAAGGGGGTAGAGTGCGAACATGAAAAGGTTTGGAATAATGGGGGATGTGGGCGTCGCTGGCTATGCCAGCATTTATTGCCCATCCCTAATTGCTCTTGAGAAGGTGGTGGTGAGCTGTCTTCTTGGACTACTGCAGTCCTTGCGGTGTAGGTACACCAACAGTGCTGTTAGGAGGGGAGTTCCAGGATTTTGAACCAGCGACAATGAAGGAACGGCGATATAGTTCCAAGTCAGGATGGCGTGTGGCTTGGAGGGGATTTTTCAGGTGCTGATGTTCCAATGTAACAACTGCCCTTATCCTTCTAGATGGCAACAGTGGTGGGGTTGGAAGGTGCTGTTGAAGGAGCCTTAGTGAGTTGCTGCAGTGCATCTTGTATATGGTACATACTGCTGCCACTGTGTGTCAGTGGTGTAGGGAGTGAATGTTGAAGGTGTTGGTTGGGGTGCCAATCAAGAGGGCTGCTTTGTCCTGGATGGTGTCGAGCTTCTTGAGTGTTGTTGGAGCTGCACCCATCCAGGCAGGTGGAGAGTATTCCATCACACTCCTGACTTGTGCCTTGTAGATGGTGGGCAGGCTTTGGGGAGACAGGAGGAGAGTTACTCACCGCAGAATCCCAGCCTCTGACTTGCTCTTGTAGCCACATTATTTATGTTGCTGTTCCAGTTCAGTTTCTGGTCAATGGTAATTTCCAGGATGTTGATAGCGGGGGATTCAGTGATTGTAATGCCATTGAATGTCAAGGGTCATTGCCTGGCAATTGTGTGGCGCGAATGTTACTTGCCACTTATCAGCCCAAGCCTGGATATTGTTTAGGTCTTGCTGCATATGGACATGGACTGCTTCAGTATCAGAGGAGTCGCGAATGGTGCTGAATGTTGTGCAATCTTCAGCAAGCATCCTCACTTCTGACCTTATGATGGAGGGAAGGTCATTGATGAAGCAGTTGAAGATGGTTGGGCCTAGGACACAACCATGAGGAACTCCTGCAGTGATGTCCTGGGGCTGAGATGATTGACCTCCAACAACCACAACCATATTCCTTTGTGCTAGGTATGACTTCAACCAGGGGAGAGTTTTCCCCCTGATTCCCATTGACTCCAGTTTTGCTAGGGCTCCTTGCTGCCATACTTAGTCAAATGCTGCCTTGATGTCAAGGGCAGTCACTGTCACTTCACCTCTGGAGTTCAGCTCCTTTGTCCAAGTTTGGACGAAGGCTATAATGAGGTCAGGAGCTGAGTGGCCCTGGCGGAACCCAAACTGAGTGTTGGTGAGCAGGTTATTGCTGAGCAAGTGCCGCTTGATATCATTGTCAACGACATCTTCCATCACTTTGCTGATCGGGCGTAGACAGATGGGGCAGTAATTGACTGGGTTAGATTTGCCCTGCTTTTTGTGTACGGGACATACCAGGGCAATTTTCCACATTGCCGGGTAGATGCCAGTGTTGTAACTGTACTGGAACAGCTTGGCTAGGGATGCAGCCAGTTCTGAAGCACAAGTCTTCAGTACTATTGCCAGAATGTTGTCGGGGCCCATAGCCTTAGCAGTATCCAGTGCCTTCAGCTGTTTCTTTATATCACATGGAAGTTAATCAGTTTGGCTGAAAACTGGCATCTGTGATGCTGCGGACTTCAGGAGGAGGCCGAGATGGATCACCCACTCAGCATTTCTCACTGAAGATGGATGCAAATGCTTCAGCCTTATCTTTTGCACTGATGTGCTGGGCTCCCCCATCATTGAGGATGGGGATATTTGTGGAGCCACTTCCTCTTGTCAGTTGTTTAATTGTCCACCACCATTCATTGCTGGATGTGGCAGGACTGCAGAGCTTATATCTGATCCGTTGGTTATGGGATCGCTTAGCTTTGTCTATCGCATGCTGCTTATGCAGTTTGACACGCAGATATTCCTGTGTTGTAGCTTCACCAGGTTGACACCTCATTGTTAGGTATGCCTGGTGCTGCTCCTGGCACGCCCCCCTGCACTCTTCATTGACCCAGGGTTGGTCCCCCGGCTTGATGATAATGGTAGAGTGGGGGATATGACGGGGCATGAGGTTACAGATTGTGGTTGAATACAATTCTGCTGCCGCCGATGGCCCACAGCACCTCATAGATGCCCAGCTTTGAGTTGCTATATCTGTTTGAAATCTATCCCATTTAGCACAGTGGTAGCGGCACACAACACGAAGATGGGTACCCTCAGTGTGAAGATGGACTTTGTCTCCACAAGGACTGTGTGTTGGTCACTCCTCCCAATATTGTCATTGATAGATGCATCTGCAACAGATAGATTAGTGAGGACGAGGTCAAGTAGGCTTTTCCCTCTTGTTGGTACCCTCACCACCTGCCACAGACCCAATCTAGCAGATATGTCCTTTAGGACTCGGCCAGCTCGGTCATTAGTGCTGCTACCGAGTAACTGCTGATGGACATTGAATTCTCCCGCCCAGCGTACATTTTGTGCCCTTGCTACTGTCAGTGCCTCTTCCAATTGGTGTTCAGCATGGAGAAGCACTGATTCATCAGCTGAGGAGGGGGGTGCGGTATGTGATAATCAGCAGGAGGTTTCCTTGCCCATGTTTGACCTGATGCCATAGACTTCATGGGGTCTGGAGGCAACGTTGAGGACTCCCAGGGCAACTTACTCCCAACCTTATACCACTGTACTGCCACCTCTGGTGAGACAGGACATACCCAGGAATGGTAATGCCAGACCTGCTGAGTGACTCCAGCATTTCTTGTTTTTGTTTCAGATTTCCAGCATCCGCAGTATTTTGCTTTTATAATGGTGATGGTAGTGTCTGGGACATTGTCTGCAAGGTATGATTGCGTGAATATGACTATGTCAGCGTTCGAAGGGGGAAGGGTGTCAACATGAAAAGTACCAGAAGAGGGAAGAGTGCCATCATGTACAGGATTGAAATTGGGAAGAGTGCCAAAAGAACAGCATTGAAAGGGGGAAGAGTGCCAACATGAAGAGAGTTTAAATGAATAAGAGTGCCATCATGGATAATGTTGATAGGGGGAAGAGTGGCATCATGGACTGTCTTGGAAGGTGGACAAATGCCAGCATGAAATGGTTGGAAGGGAGATGAATACCAACATGGACAGGGTTGGAAGGGAGAATACTGCCAACATGAACAGGGTTGTAAGTGGTTAGAGTGCCATCATGAATCGGATTAGAATGGGGAATAGTGCTATCATGTACACAGTTGGAAGGGAGAAGTGTGCCCACATGAACTGCGTTGGAAGGAGGATGGGTGCCATCATGAACTGGGTTGGAAGGGGTAAGAGTGTGTCATAGAAAGATTTGGAAAGTGGAAGAGTGCCATCATGGACAGAACTGAAAGGGGGAAGAGTCCGAACATGAACAGCGTTGGAAGGGAGAAGATTGCCATCATGGACAGGGTTGGAAGGGGGAAAAGTGCCTTGATGGACAGAGTGGTAGGGGTAAGAAGGGCACCATGGACAGATTTGGAAGGTGTAAAAGAGTCATTATGAAGAGTGTTGGAAGGCAGAACAGTGCCAATGTGAGTAGCAGTGGAAGGTGGAAGATTCAGTTCAAGGACAGGTTTGAAAGAGGGGAGGATACCAACATGAATAGCACTGGAGGAGTGGAGAGTGCCAAAATGAAAAATATTGGAAAGGACAAGAGGGCCTCGTGGACAGGGTTTGGAAGGAGTAAGAACGCCAATATGAAAAGTTTTAGAACAAAGACTGCAATCATAAAAGTGTTGGGAGGGAGTGCTGAGTCATCATGAATAGGTTTGAAAGGGAGAAGAGTTCCAACAGAAATGTGTTGGTAGAGTGCCATCATGAAAAGGATTGGAATGGGGAATAGTGTCAACATGGATAGCATTGGAAGGGAGAAAAGTACCATCATGGTCAGTTTTGGAAAGGGGAAGACTTCTATCTTGGACAGCATTGGTAGGGGGAAAACTGGCACCATGGACAGAGTTGGAAGAGAGAAGAGTGCTAACATGGACAGGGTGTGAAGGGGGAAGTGAGCCACCACAAACAGTGTTGGAAGGCAGATGAGTGCCAATGTGAGTAGCCATGGAAGGTGGAAGATTCCCTTCATGGACAGGTTTGGAAGAGGGAAAGATGCCCACATGAACAGCGTTGGAAAGGTGAAGAGTGCGAACATGAAAATTTTTGGAACAGAGACAGGGTTGGAAGGCGGAAGAGTGCAAACATGAGCAGGTTCAGAAGGGAAAAGAGTGCCAACAGAAATGTGTTGGAAGGGGGAAGAGTGCCATCATCAGGGTGGAAGTGCCAATATGAACAACATTGGAAGGGAAAAGAGTGCCAATGTGAATAGTGCTGGAAGGGAGGAGGTTGCCATCATGGACAGTGTTGGCTGGAAGAAGAGTGCCATCATGAACAGGGTTGGAAGGGGAAGGGTGGCAACATGAAAGGTTTTGCACCAGACAAGAGTACCATCATGGGCATGGTAGGGAATAGAAAGAGTCACATCATGAAGAGGGTTGGAAGGGGAAAGAGGACAATCCTGAACCATGTTGGAAGGGGGAATAGTGCCAACATGAAAACGGTTGCAAGGAGGAAGAAGGCCATCATGAACAGATTTGGAAGAGGGAAGAGTGCCAACATAAACAGAGTTGGAATGAAGAAGAGTGTCATTATGGACAGCGTTGAAAGGGAGAAGAGTGCCATTATGGACAGCTTTGGTAGGAGGACGAGTGGCACCACAGAGTTGGAATGGTGGAAGGTGCCATCATGGATAGAGTTGGAAGGGACAATCGGGTCCATGTGAGTAGCAGTGGAAGAATTCCTTCATGGACAGGTTTGGAAGAAGGAAGGATGTCAACACGAACAGCATTGAAAGGATAAAGATTGCCAACATGAAAAGAGATGGAAGAGGGAAGAGTGCCAAGATGAACAGCATTGGAAAGAGAAGAGTGCCAACATGAAAAGGGTTAGAAGGGGAAGCATGCCAACATAAAAAGGTTTGGAAGAGGGAGTAGTGCCATCATGGTTAGCATCGGAATGGAGAAGATTGCCAACATGGATAGCATTGGAATGGAGAAGAATGCCAACATGAACTGCGTTGGAAGGGGTAAGAGTGTGTCATGAACAGGTTTGGAAGGGAGAAGATTGTGTCATGGACAGGTTTGGAAGGGAGAATAGTGCCAACAGAAATGCATTGGAAGGGAGAAGAGTGCCAACATGAAATGTTTTGGAACAGAGATGAGTGTGGTCATGGACAGGGTTGGAAGCACAAAGAGTGCCAACATAAACATTACTTGAAGAGAAAAGAGCGCCATCATTGACTGGGTTGGAAGAGGGTAGAGTGCAATCATGATACACATTGGAAGTGGGAACAGTGCCAACATGAACGGTTTTGGAACGGAGAATAGTGCCAACATGAACACGGTTGGAAGGGGTAAGAGTGTGAATATGAACAGCATTGGTAGAGGGAAAAGGGCAATTGCGAACAGAATTGGAAGGGTGAAGAATGCCATCATCAACACATTTGGAAGGGAGAGAAGTGCCCTCATAGACAGGGCAGGAACAGGGAAGATGCCATCATGATGAAGGTTGGAAGCGGGAAGACTGCCAACTTGAAAAGGGTTGGAAGGGGGAAGAGTGCCAACATGAAAGGTTTTGCAACAAAGAAAAGTGCCAACATGGATAGTGTTGGAAAGTGGAAGAATGCCATCATGGATAGTGTTGGAAGAGTGGAGATTGCCAACATAAACATGGTTGTGTTACAACCATAGCAGGAGTAATGCACTGTTAATTGAGTCCCACTATTCCAAAGGTCATAGCATGTCAAATAAAGTTTGTCACCAACCGAAGAATAGCCAAATTAAACACTTTATTTATCCCCAAGAATAAAGCACACCAAACCAGGTTTCTTGAAAAACAACAATAACTATTTATTAGAAAAGAAATAATAAGTTTTAACTAATAATGAGATAAATCCATATACATGAAAAACAGCTTATTTCCTTAACCACCATGCACACACACATACATCCAAAGAAAAATGGTTAACTGGGGAAAAGGATTTTTGGTTTACAGCTGTTTCTTAAGAATAAAAAGGAATAATAAAAATGATTGAGTTTATCATGTTCTGGTAGGATGTTTTCGGTATGGTGAGGTGTCCCAGAGTCAAATAGATGGATGCCACTCAAAGTCTCGCCAGGCGTGGTTGATAAACAGACTGTGATAGGTAGCTATTTATGGCAATTTAACTGCAGCAGGCATCAGCAAAGGTGTAGCAACAGGTCTGCTTGGGGTTTGAAGCAGCAGTCTAGCAGTAGAAGCTATTGTCATGCAGGCCACAGCCTGCCAAGAATGAGTCACATTAATTTCACCACATGAGCATTGATTTTTGAACTGTTACTAGAGTAAAGAAATAACTTGCTTTACAAAGAAACACCAGACCGTTGACTGGAAAGATATTTGCATAGTAATAGACAGTGCTTGGAAAGGACAAAGGGCCACGCCCCGCTCCAATTTAATCCACAATGGACTTTTGATTACCAGATGTTGAAGGTGGAGAAGCTAGAATTCCAGGTCAACTGCCAAGGTGGCCGAAAATACAAACAGACGTGGTCAGACCAGTTTAGTCCCATGACTAACTAGCTGTTGGAGTTTTTTGAATTTGAACTTGCCACAGAGAATTTGAACTCTGAAAGCTGTTTACTCCTGGAATGTAAAGACTTCTCTCCTGTCTGCTGTCATCTTGTTCGCACCAGCTTCAGAATCCACTGAAGACATGTGAACCTCAAGAGATAAGAGTCTCCGACAGTGAACAAAGTATAAGAAGAATACTGGGCCCCAACGAAAAGCACGACTACCTACAATCAAGGACTCTACAGCGAGCTCGAAGCACAGTAACAAAAACCCCTCTTCAGAGATTGCCTCAAACCTCTCCACTATTTTCCTTCTGCTCTTTTCTGTCTCTATTTGCATGTGCGTATTGCAAATGCATGCTAGCATGGGGCATGGCGTGTATCTGTAGGCGTTAACCGAATTAGAGTTTAAGTTTTAATAAATTTCACTTTTCTTCTTTAAACCTAAGGAGGCCTGTTTGTGCTCATTTCTTTGCCTTATAGTTGGAAAGTGGTGAACAAGGATTCACCTAGGGGAGCTCAAAACACAATGTGTTTAAAAATTAAAACCTGTTACAATAAGACGAGGTGAGGCTGAGAAAGATCCCTGGACACCTTTCTTATCTGGTTGTAACACTATCCTGAGATTTCCTGATCTCCCAAAACACAGGAGGCAACAGGAACCACACTGGATGCAGGGATTATTCTCAATAGATGTAGGATTCCTTTCCAGAGAGAGGTCTTTTTCTCTGGGTCTTCCTCTCTTGCTCCAATCAGGTGAAAGCAAAGATTTGAAATGCCTGCACTTTGTCCAATTTACTGGCTTTTTAAAGGGTCCAAAGTGGGGGAAAAAACCTTCCTGAACATGGTCACATGTCCTGTCACAGTGTCTCTTGACATTCAAAAAACAACTGCTCTGAGGAAGGCCAAACCCCTGTGGTTTCCTTGAAATTGCCTGCTTTCCTGTCCTTGTACAAGTTCAACTTCCTTTCAAAGCACCCATAAAGTTCAGCTTTTTGTTATGAACTTCCTCTCAAAACATTGCAGAAATTCCAACTATTTGCAGGTGTCCAAGTCTGCTGAAATCTTTTTTTTTTTCAGTGTTTTAAAATATACAGAAGTCCAAGATTTTAGTACAAAAGTAAAACCTTTTGTTACAGTTGGAAAGGAGAAGTGTGCCCTCATGGACATGTTGGAAGGGAAAGGTGACCCATCATGAACAGGGTTGGATGGGGAAAGAGTAACAGGTAAAGAGTTGAAAGGGGGAAGAATGCCAACATGAAAGGCTTTGCAACAGAGAAGGTTGCCATCATGGACAGGGTTGGAATGGGAAAGTGTGCCAGAATGAACAGTCTTGGATGGAGGAACATGCCTGGAAGGGGGAAGAGTTCCAAGATGAATAGCATTGGAAGGGAGAAGTGTGTCATCATGAACAGGGTTAGAAGGGTGAAGAGTGCCAACAGGAAATGCTTTGCAACTGAGAGGAATGCCATCATGGACAGGTTTGGAAGAGGGAAGAGTGCCATCATGGACAGTGTTGGAAGGTGGAAGAGTGGAATTAATAATGGATAATAAGGAGGTGGCAGATGAACTGAGCAGATATTTTGCAGTGGTCTTCACTATTGAGGATACAAGTAACATCCCAGTATTAGCTGTAAGTCAGGAAATGGAAGGGAAGGAGGAACTCAAGAAAATTAATATCAACAGGGAAGTGGTACTGAACAAATTGTTGGAGCTGCGGGCTGACAAGTCCCTGGGTCCTGATGAACCTCATCCTAGGGTGTTAAAAGAAGTGGCTAGTGAGATAGTTGATGCATTAGTTTTAATTTTCCAAAATTCCCTAGATTTGTGGAAGGTTCCTTCAGATTGGAAAATAGCAAATCTAACTCCTTTATTCAAAAAGAGAGGGAGACAGAAAGCAAGAAACTAAAGGCCAGTTAGCTTAACATCTGTCTTAGGATCCTCTAGGGAAGAGTGATCATAGCATGCTAGAATTTCAAATTCAGTTTGAGGGCGAGAAACTGGAGTCCCACACCAGCGTTCTGGGGTTAAACAAAGATAATTACGTAGGCATGAGGACAGATTTGGCCCTAGTGGACTGGGCAGGAAAACTAAAAAGTAGGACAGTTGATGAGCAGTTTAAGGAGATGTTCAATTCCTCCCAACTAAAATATATTCCAGAGAGGAAGAAAGATTCTAAAAGGGAGAAAAAACATCCATGGCTAAGCAAGGAAGTTAAGGATAACATAAAGACAAAAACTAAAGCATACTATATTGCAAAGGCCAGTGGCAGGCTGTAAGATTGGGAAACTTTTAAAGATCAACAAAGGGTTACTAAAAGAGTAATAAAAAGAGCAAAGGTAAATTATGAAAGAAAACTAGCGCAAAATATAAAAATTGATAGCAAAAGCTTCTGTAAGTATATAAAAGCTAAGAGAGTAGCTAAAGTGAATGTTGGTCCCTTGGAGGAGAGACTGGGGAGTTAATAGAGGGCAACACAGAACTGGCGGAGACACTAAATCAGTATTTTGCCTCAGTTTTCACAGTGGAGGACACTAGTACCATCCCAATAGTAACGGGTAATGCAGAGGTTATAGAAAGAGAGGAACTTAGAAAAATCATCATCACTTGGAAAAAAGCACTGAGCAAACTATTGGGATTGAAGGCAGACAAGTCCCCAAGGCCTGATGGCCTATATCCTAGGGTCTTAAAGGAAGTGGCAACAGAGACAGTGGATCCATTGGTTATAATATTCCAAAATTCCCTGGATGTGGGAAAGGTTCCAGTTGATTGGAAAAAAAGCTAATATAATGCCAGTATTCAAAAAGGGAGGAAGGCAAAAAGTAGGAAACTACAGACCAGTTAGTTTAACATCTGTCGTTGGGAAATTGTTAGAATCCATTATTAAGGAAGTAATAACAGGACATTTAGAAAGTCAAAACGTAATCCATCAGAGTCAGCATGGTTTTATGAAGGGTAAATCATGTTTGACTAATTTGCTAGAGTTCTTCGAAGCTGTGACAGGCAAAGTGGCTAATGGGGATCCTGTAGATGTAGTTTATCTGGACTTCCAGAAGGCATTTGATAAGGTGCCACACAAAAGGTTAATACACAAGGTAAGATCACATGGGGTTAGGGGCAATTTATTAGCTTGGATAGAGGATTGGCTAACCAACAGAAAACAGAGAGTCGGGATAAATGGGTCTTTTTCTGGTTGGCAAGATGTAACTAGTGGGGTGCCACAGGGTTCTGTCCTTGGGCCCCAACTATTTACAATCTATATGAATGACTTGGATGCAGGGATAGAAGGTACTATAGCCAAATTTGCAGATGACACTAAAATAGGTGGGATAGTAAGTTGCAATAAAGAAATAAGAAATGTACAAATGGATACGGATAGGTTAGGTGAATGGGCCAGAATTTGGCAGATGGAGTTTAACGTGGATAAGTGTGAGGTTATCCATTTTGGTCAGAAGAATAGAAAGACAAATTATTATCTAAATGGAGAGAAACTTCAGAGTGCTTTGGTGCAGAGGGATCTGGGTGTCCTCGTGCATGAATTGTAGAAAGGTAGTATGCAGGTACAGCAGGTAATAAGGAAGGCAAATGGAATTTTGGCACTTATTGCTAAAGGAATAAAATATAAAAGTAGGGAAGTGTTGCTGCAACTGTATTAGTGAGACCGCACCTGGAGTATTGCGTACAGTTTTGGTCCCCTTACTTGAGGAGGGATGTAGTTGTATTGGAGGCAGTTCAGAGGAGGTTCTCTAGATTGATTCCAGGAATGAGGGGTTTATCTTATGAAGAGAGATTGAGCAGTTTAGGCCTTTACTCTATAGAGTTTAGAAGAATGAGAGGAGATCTAATTGAGGCATATAAGATGATTAAGGGGATTGACAAAGTAGATGTAGAGAGGATGTTTCCTCTTGTGGAGCAATCTAGAATGAGAGGTCATAGTTTTAGGATAAGGGGTAGCAGATTTAAAACAGAGATGAGGAGAAATTACTTCTCTCAAAGGGTTGTGAGTCTGTGGAATTCACTACCCCAGAGTGCGGTGGATGCCGGGACATTGAGTAAATTTAAGGAGGAGATAGACAGATTTTTAATTAGAAATGGATTGAAGGGTTATGGAGAACGGGCAGGCAAGTAGAGTTGAGACTGAGATGAGATCATATTGAATGGCAGGGCAGGCTCGAGGGGCTGAATTGCCTACACCTGCTCCCAGTTCTTATGTTCTTATGTTTAGGGAAAATGTTAGAAGTTGTTAGTAAAGATGTTATGGCAGAGCATTTAGAAAAATTCAAGGTAATCAGGAAGAGTCAACATGGTTTTGTGAAAGGGAAATCATGTTTAACCAATTTATTGGAGCTCTTTGAGGGAGTTACATATGCTGTGGATAAAGGGACCGAAGGAATGGTTGCTAAATTTGCTGATGACATGAAGACAAGTAGGAAAGTAACTTGTGAAGAGGACATAAGGAGGCTACAAAGGGATACAGATAGTTTAAGTGAGTATAATGTGGGAAAGTATGAAATTGTCCACTTTGGCAGGAAGAATAACAAAGAAGCATATTATGTAAATAGTGAGAGATTGCAGAGCTCTGGGATGCAGAGGGATCTGGGTGTCCTAGTGCATGAATTACAAAAGGTTAGAATGCAGGTACAGCACATAATTGGAAAGCTAATAGAATGTTATCATTTATCGCAAGGGGAATTGAATACAAAAGTATGGAGGTTATGCTTCAGCTATACAGGGCATTAGTGAGACCACACCTGGAGTACTATGTACAGTACTGGTGTCCTTATTTAGGGAAAGATGCAAATGCATTGGAGACAGTACAGAGAAGGTTTACAAGACTAATACCTGGAATAGGCGGCCTGTCTTACGAGGAAAGATTGGACAGGCTAGGCTTGTATCCACTGGAATTTAGAAGAGTAAGAGGCGACTTGATTGAAACATGTAAGATCCTGAAGGGTCTTGACAGGGTGGATGGGGAAAGGATGTTTCCCTTTCTGGTAGAATCTCAAACTAGGGGTCACTGTTTAAAAATAAGGGGTTGCCCATTTAAGACAGAGATGAGGAGAATGTTTTTCTCTCAGAGGGTTGTGAGTCTTTGGAATTCTCTTCCTCAAAAGGCAGTGGAAGCAACTTTGAATATTTTTAAGGCAGAGGTAGATAGATTCTTGATAAGCAAGGGGCTGGAAGGTTATTGGGGATTGGTGGAAATGTGGAGTAATCAGTTTAGCCATGAACTTATTGAATGGTGGAGCAGGCTCGAGGGGTCAAGTAGCCTACTCCTGCTCCTAATTTGTATGTTCGTATGTAAGAGTGCCAACATGGACAGCATTGGTAGTGGAAGAGTGCCAACATAAACTGCGTTGGAAGTGTGCGAGAGTGCGATCATGGGCAGGTTTGGAAAGTGGAAGAGTGCTGTCAATGTCAGAACTGGAAGGGGGAAGAGTGCCAACATGAACACCATTGGAAGGGAGATGTGTGCCTTCATGGTCCGGGTTGGAAGGGGGAAGAAGGGTCACAATAATATTTGGATAATTGTGCATTCTGCCAGCCTGGGTACAGAGCAACATCTGCAGTTGCCTGAAGTTTTAAATACATGCTTTCAACCAGTCACCAGGTGAGAAAGTGGGGAATAAGCAGGCATGTGGTTTTAAAAGAAGAGCCAAAATAGGGAATTTAAGAAAACAGAAACATGAGGAGTGCTGTTAGTTATTGTGATGTTTCCTGTCATGCATTGTGTGCTATCTTGTGAGTATTCTTTGTGCTTCATTAAAATGTCCCATGTGGATGGGAACATACTGTAAACAAGCTCTTTTAGTAAATAATATTCAAATACTAATCTATGTTGCTAATTGTCTGTAATTATTACATTACATCTTTAGTGATGTGCATCTCAGTTGAAGAGGCTGAACTATGATAAAATAATTAAATGAATTAAGAACAGAATTAGTAAAGGATCCTCCAAAATTTCATCAAATCCACTTTATGAAATAATGAATGTACAGCACATCATTCTCCACACTTTGGCATTCAAAAGCATAGTGTTTTCTCCTTTGGTTTCCTTCTCCCTTTCCACCCTCTGCAATGCACACTCCCCTTCCGAGAGTGAAGGTAGGTAATGTCTTCCCCCTTCCCCACTCCAAAGTCATTCCACAACCAAAGATAAGGAGTTACAGAATGTTGGCCTGTGACCTTCACACTCCTTCTCAGTTATAGAGAGCTAGTCTCAGTAATACCATCCCCACCATCTCAAAAAACAAGAGACAAGCTCTTCAACATCAAGAGGTTTGGAAAAAATCAAGAGTTGCTTTTTTTTTTCAAACATAACCAATGTAGATTGACAGTTTGTTTATAAACCTCGTGAGTAACTTATTTAATCTCTAACAGGTCTGAGTTCTTTATAAAACTTATATCACTGCATCTGAAAATGTTTTACAAAAAACATTTTAAAGATCCTACCTGTCATCCCTGTACACAGTTACTATTGGCTGAAACAGCTGCCTCCTTATCGGATGAAACCTAACCCATGTGTCCCAGCTTAATGCATTAAAAATACCTTTATCTACAGTAGAGTAACTACTATCACCACCAAATTGAGTTATTCAAAATATGATAGTGGCAGTTAAGCTAATACAAACATATGAACAATAATTGACTGATAAAAGCTTTCTGGTCCATCCAGCCTGTTCCACATTATTGTGATACCTTACGTGTCACAATAGCTACATTCCCCACCATAAACTGTAAAGATTTCATTTAGCAGTTTCAATGATGAGTATAAATCATTATTTTCAGTTGCAATATCTTGAAATAAGATGAGAGAGAGGAGGCATATAAAATTGCCAGAAAAAGCAGCAAGTCTGAAGATTGAGAGCAGTTTAGAATTCAGCAAAGGCGGACAAAGAGGTCGATTAAGCAGGGAAAAACAGAGTATGAGAGTAAACTTGCGGGGAACATAAAAACTGACTGACAAGCTTCTATAAATATGTGAAGAGAAAAAGACTAGTGAAGACAAATGTAGGTCCCTTACAGTCAGAAACAGGGGAAATTATAATGGGGAACAAAGAAATGGCAGAACAACTAAACACATACTTTGGTTCTGTCTTCACAAAGGAGGACACAGATAACCTCCCAGAAATGTTAGGGAACCAAGGGTCTAATGAGATGGAGGAACTGAAAGAAATCAGTATTAGTAAAAAAATAGTGCAAGGGAAATTAATGGGGTTAAAGGCTGACAACTCCCCAGGACCTGATAATCTACATCCCAGAGTACGAAAGGAAGTGGCCCTGGAAATAGTGGATGCATTGGTGGTCATCTTCCAAAATTCTATAGACTCTGGAGCAGTTCCTACAGATTGGAGGGTGGCAAATGTAACCCCACTATTTAAAAAAGGAGGGAGAGAAAAAACAGGGAATTACAGACCAGTTAGCCTTACATCAGTAGTGGGAAAAATGCTAGAGTCTATTACAAAGGATGTTATAGCAGAACACCTGGAAAGCATAAGCGGGATTGGACAAAGTCAGCATGGGTTTACGAAAGGGAAATCATGCTTAACAAATCTACTGGAGTTTTTTGAGGATGTAACTACTAGAATAGGAAAGGAAGAACCAGTGGATGTGGTGTATTTGGATTTTCAGAAGGCTTTTGATAAGGTCCCACATAAGAGGTTATTGTGCAAAATTAAATCACATGGGACTGGGCGTAATATACTGGCATGGATTGAGAATTGGTTGACAGACAGGAAACAGAGAGTAGGAATAAATGGGTCTTTTTCTGGGTGACAGGCAGTGTCTAGTGGGGTACTGCAGGGATCAGTGCTTGGGCCCCAGCTATTCACAATATATATTAATGACTTGGGTGAGGGAACGAAATGTAACATTTCCAAGTTTACAGACGACACAAAGCTGGGGGAGAATGTGAGCTGCGAGGACGATGCAAAGAGGCTCCAATCTGATTTGAACAAGTTGGGTGTGTCAGCAAATGCATGGCAGATGCAATGTAATGTGGATAAATGTGAGGTTCTCCACATTGCTTGTAAAAACAGAAAGGCAGATTATAATCTGAATGGTGATAGATTGGGAAAGGGGGAGGTGCAATGAGACCTGTGAGTCCTTGTACACCAGTCGCTGAAAGCAAGCATTCAGGAGCAGCAAGCAGTTAGGAAGGTGAATGGTATTTGGCCTTCATTGCAAGAGGATTTGAGTACAGGAGCAAGGATGTCTTACTGCAGTTATACAGGGCCTTGGTGAGACCACATCTGGAGTATTGTGTGCAGTTTTGGTCTTCTTATCTGAGGAAGGATGTTCTTGCCATGGAGGGAGTGCAAAGAAGATTTACTAGGCTGATTCCTGGGATGGCAGGATTGACGGATGAGGAGAGATTGGGTCGACTAGGCCTATATTCACTAGAGTTTAGAAGAATGAGAGGGGATCTCATAGAAAACTATAAAATTCTAACAGGACTAGACAGGCTAGATACAGGGAGGATGTTCCCAATGACTGGGGAGTCCAGAATCAGGGGTCACAGTCTCAGGATATGGGGTATGCCATTTAGAACCGAGATGTGAAGAAATTTCTTCACTCAGAGGGTGGTAAACCTGTGGAATTCTCGACCGCAGAAGGCAGTGGGGGCCCAGTCATTAAATAAATTCAAGAAGAAGATAGATGTATTTCTTAATGCCAAAGGGATCAAGGGCTATGGGGAAAAAGCAGTAACAAGGTACTGAGTTAGACGATCAGCCATGATCTTCTTTGAATGGCAGAGCAGGCCCGAATGGCCTACTCCTGCTCCTATTTTCTATGTTTCTATAGTTTAATATAATAATGAACATGTAGAATTATAGATACTTAATGAACAGTAGAGGTATGTTGCTCTTTTAGTACCAATAGACAACAACTTGCAATTCTACAGTACTCCTTATACAGGGACACATCTCAAAGAGCTTTACATTGAAGAGTGCAAACCAGTGGATGCTATGCAGGAGAGGAAAGTTCTGTCGATAGTGAAGTGACAAACCGTAAGAAACTTGGTGTTAGGGTGGAGGTGACATGTATGAATTTGAAAATTAGACCAAAAATTTAGGTCAACTCCCTAGGGCGCAAAACCCATCAGAGCTTGATCTTGGGTGATGGGACGCCAAATGAGGATGTGGGTTGCAGTCTTTACATGAGTTTAAGCTTGCGTAGGGGTGCAGAAAGAAGGCTGGCTACGGGACAGAGAATTTAAACCTTGAGGTGCTGATAGCATGAATGCGGATTCAAAATGGAGACAGGAACCACAAAGAATATGTTCTGCTTTAACAGCTTTAAGCAAAAAAAATTGTACTGTTTCACCCTCGTGATCATTAACTTATACCAGATTATTATATTTCCTCTGAGTATCAAGTAAGGAAAAATTATTTATATTGAATTGTGATTGTTTCATGACAACTTCATAGAATCACACAGCACAGAAAGAAGCCATTCAGCCCACTGTGCCAATGCCAGCCCTTTGAAAGAGCTATCAATTAGTCCTTCTCCCCCACTGTTTCCCCATAGTGTTATGACTGAAGTGGAAGGAGTGCACTGTTAATTCAATCCCACTTCTCCACAGGTCACAACATATAAGGGCGGCGCAGTGGTTAGCACCGCAGCCTCACAGTTTCAGGGAACCGGGTTCGATTCTGGGTACTGCCTGTGCGGAGTTTTCGCCGGGTGCTCCGGTTTCCTCCCACAGCCAAAAGAGTTGCAGGTGATAGGTAAATTGGCTGTTGTAAATTGCCCCTAGTGTAGGTAGGCAGTAGGGAATATGGGATTACTGTAGGGTTAGTATAAATGGGTGGTTGTTGGTCAACAAAGACTCGGTGGGCTGAAGGGCCTGTTTCAGTGCTGTATCTCTAAATTTAAAAATATATTTAAATTTTCCCACTTACCAAAACTGTCAATCTGTTTTTCCCCTGGAATAAAGCACACCAACCAGGTTTCTTTGATAAACAACAAAATTATCTGTTTATTATAAACCAAGTCTCAACCAATAATGAAGTAAATATACACATGAATTGAAATATTAAAGCCCCTTACTTTTATCCTAGCCCTCACGCACACGCACACACATACACATACACAACTAGTTAACCGGGAAAAAAAGGGATTTTTGTTTACAGCTGTTACAAAGAAATAGAAGAAATGTTTTTAAAACACACTCAGGCTTAAAAGAAGGTCTGGAAGGAAGTCATTTGTTTTGCCGAGGTGTCCCAAAGGTGAATAGGTGGCTGACACTAGGAATCTACCAAGTACAGTTCTTTCCAGACAATGTTGATGAACAGTCTGGGTAGGCTTTCAAGAGGCACAGCTACAGAAGGCTTCACATAGGTTTTACATCAGGTATGCAGCAACATAGGTTTCAAGTCTCAGACATTCAATGCAAGATTTCAAAGATGCCAGGTTTCTGCAAACGTTCAGGATTTCTTCAAATACAGGAGGTAACAGTAAATACATTTGACACAGGATTTGTTTTTCAAGAGAAAGATGCACATGCTGGATCTTCTGTTCTCCTGACAAGTCAATAAGCAAACTCCAACCTTCCACTTTTTAGACAAACCAACTGGCTTTTTAACAGTTCAAAATGAAACTAAAATAAAAGCAAAATACTGCGAATGCTGGAAATCTGAAATAAAAACAAGAATTGCTGGAACCACTCAGCAGGTCTGGCAGCGTCTGTGGAAAGAGAAGTAGAGTTAACGTTTCGGGTCAGTGACCCTTCTTCGGAACCCCAAAACTGAAAATGAAACCAAAACTGTTCAGCAGAAATCCTGTGACAGCTATAAATCGTGGTCTGTCATTTCCTTGTAACTGGCTTTTTCAGGGTCACAACACAACCCCCTGCTGGGTGTTTTGCAAACAGGTGCTTTCCAGTAAACATTCTGGTAACTTCTCTTCGATGCAACCACTAAGTTCAGCCTCTCCAGATAAATCAATGTCCACAATCCAACTATGATTTATTTAAACAAATTGTACAAAGAAAAATAGAAGCGCTAATGTAACAATAGCCCTGCAAAAATATTTCCCTTCAAATATTTTTCCAAATCCATTTTGAAAGTTATTATTGAATCTACAGTGCAGTGCATTCCAGATTGTAACAACTCACTACATAGAGAAAAAAATGCCAATCATCATGACAAAATATGTTGGTTGAAGTGTATGTCTCCTCAAACCTGTGCATCGTCCAAACTCAGAACACAGGTACATGGCCTAATACAAAAGTAACACCATTCCATCAAGTAACTACAAATTATTTTAAAAAGGGGTGGAATAAAACAAGAAAATGAAGAGAGATTTAATATATGTATAGAATATGAAGTTAAAAAAGGGACTTTTGGAGTAGAAGTCAAGCCCAGCTTGTTTTCTGGGAGTTGGAGTTATCTCACCTTGACAGGACATTCTGTAGATTCTGAGCCGAGAATAGGAAAGAGAGAATGAGAGAGAGGTGGCACTCGCACTCTGGCCCACCCACCCCCTACCAGCAGCCGCCATGAATTCAGCTATTACCCCCTTTTAAACATAGCGATGATGGGCATCCTGAGTCAGGTGTTAAACGGCGAAGCATCAGGTATGAATAATGGCATGTCTCAGATGCCTTATTTTTTCAGCAAACTCTAGCCCATTGAGCTGACCCTAGTGCTGGGTGTTCGAGGGTCTCACTCAGCCAGGCCCAACTCTCAAAGCAAATCACTGAGGCACCATCAACCCTCAGCTCCCGGCTTATCAAGCAGCGAATCCTGGCTCTTGCCTGCTGTTGGAGTCCAGGCTGCACTCTGGGCCATGGGTCTGTCCAAGCTGCTTGGCAACCGGGAAAGCATATATGAAGCCAGCCCCATGCTTCTAAATGAGATCTCCAACTCCTGTTCCTGGTGCCATCAACTGCTCTGCTCACACCACTCTGTGTCGCCGTGTAATGACCTCAAAAGGAAAGACTGGCAATCCAACCCCATTATTGGTCCACGCAGTCATGAAAAGAAGCAGAAACAGAAAGGTGCATTTCAAACCTGCCTGCCAAAATCCCAAAATTTAAAAGCCCATTGCGAGATCATGAATGAGGGTCAAATTTACTTTGAAATCGCAACTCTTGCAATAAATTTGCAAGATTATGGCATGTCTGTAGTCAGGTCAGACGACTCTTGTAGGTGGTCATAGAACAGAACTGGCAGCCATGGGTTAGAGTCAACAGTCTGTGTGCTCCTGGTCAGAGAATGAGGAGATACTACAACAGTGAAGTAATAATTCCACCAGGCATTATCCTCAGCAACTTCAGTCTTTGCCTGACTATTGCTCCTTCTACAAATATTTATGGTCGGCATCTCTACAGGTGGCCCGCATAACAGCCACTTCCAAGCACAATCAGCAGATGGCCAATTGTTGCAAGGATTATGGTCCAAGTTGCTTCGAGGTAAATTATTGGCTAGATCATGTAACAAGAATTCAACCAGTAAATAAAAGAGTTTAGAGCCGTTTGTGATGCCATGTGACTAACGAAAGTTGTTAGCCTGTTGCAAAAAGAATGAAACTAGACGGACCACCCGGCATCGATGAAGGCACCGGAAATGACAACGGCAAACCCAGCCCTGTTGACCCTGCAACATCCTCCTTACTAACATCTGGGGGCTTTTGCCAAAGTTGGGAGAGCTGTCCCACAGACTAGTCAAGCAACAGCCTGACATAGTCATAATCACCAAATCATACCTGTTAGACAATGTCCCAGACACTGCCATCACCATCCCCAGGTATGTCCTGTCCCATTGGCAGGAAAGAGCCAGCAGAGGTGGTGGCACAGTGGTAAACAGTTGGGAGGGAGTTGCCCTGGGAGTCCTCAACATCGATTCCGAACCCCACGAAGTCTCATGGCATCAGGTCAAACATGGGCAAGGAAAGCTCCTATTGATTACCACCTACCACCCTCCCTCAGCTGATGAGTCAGTACTCCTCCATGTTGAACACACTTGGAGGAAGCACTGAGGGTGGCAAGGGCGCAGAATGTACTCTGGGTGGGGGACTTCAATGTCCATCACCAAGACTGGCTCGGTAGCACCACTACTGACTGAGCTGGCCGAGTCCTAAAGAAAATAGCTGCTAGATTGGGTATGTGGCAGGTGGTGAGGGAACCAACTAGAGGGGAAAACATACTTGACCTCGTCCTCACCAATCTGCCTGCCGCAGATGCATCTGTCCATGACAGTATTAGTAGGAGTGACCACTGCACAGTCCTTGTGGAAACAAAGTCCCGCCTTCACATTGAGGATACCCTCCATCGTGTTGTGTGGCACTACCACCGTGCTAAATGGGATAGATCTTGAAATGGGATAGATCTAGCAATGCAAAACTGGGCATTCATGAGGCGCTGTGGGCCATCAGCAGCAGCAGAATTGTGCTCAACCACAATCTGTAACCTCATGGCCCGGCATATCCCCCACTCTACCATTACCATCAAGCCAGGAGACCAACCCTGGTTCAGTGAAGAGTTCAGGAGGGCATGCCAGGAGCAGCACCAGGCATACCTCAAAATGAGGTGTCAACCTGGTGAAGCTACAGCACAGGACTATCTGCATGCCAAACTGCATAAGCAGCGTTAAGCGTTAAACAGAGCTAAGCGTTCCCATAACCAACGGATCAGATCTAAGTTCTGGAGTCCTGTCACATCCAGCCATGAATGGTGGTGGACAATTAAACAACTAACTGGAGGAGGTGCCTCCTCAAATATCCCCATCCTCAATGATGGGGGAGCCCAGCACATCAGTGCAAAAGATAAGGCTGAAGCTTTTGCAACAATATTCGGCCAGAAGTGCCGGGTTGATGATCCATCTCGGCCTCCTCCTGAAGTCCTCGACATCACAGATGCCAGACTTCAGCCAATTCGATTCACCCGGCATGAAATCAAGGAACGACTGAAGGCACTGGATACTGCAAAGGCTATGGGTGCTGACAACATTCCGGCAATAATACTGAAGACTTGTGCTCCAGAACTTGCCACGCCTCTAGCCAAGCTGTTCCAATACAGCTACAACACTGGTATCTATCCGGCAATGTGGAAAATTGCCGAGGTCTGTCCTGTACACAAAAAGCAGGACAAGTCCAACCCGACCAATTACCACCCCATCTGTCTACTCTCAATCATCAGAAAAATGATGGAAGGTGTCATCAACAGTGCCATCAAGCGGCACTTGTTTAGCAATAACCTGTTCTGTGGCGCTCAGTTTGGGTTCCGCCAGGGCCACTCAGCTCCTGACCTCATTACAGCCTTGGTTCAAACATGGACAGAAGAGTTGAACTCAAGAGGTGGAGTGAAAGTGACTGCCCTTTACATCAAGGCAGCATTTGACTGAGTATGGCATCAAGGAGCCCCAGCAAAACTGAAGTCAATGGGAATCAGGGGGAAAACTCTCCCCTGGTTGAAGTCATACCTAGCACAAAGAAAGACAGTTGTGGTTGTTGGAGGTCAATCATCTGAGCTCCAGGACATCACTGCAGGAGTTCCTCAGGGTAAAGTCCTAGGCCCAACCATCTTCAGCTGCTTCATCAATGACCTTCCTTCCATCATAAGGTCAGAAGTGGGGATGTTCGCTGATGATTGCACAACATTCAGCACCATTTGCAACTCCTCAGATACTGAAGCAGTCCGTGCAGAAATGCAGCAAGACCTGGACAATATACAGGCTTGGGCTGATAAGCGGCAAGTAACATTCGCACCACACAAGTGCCAGGCATGGACCATCTCCAACATGAGAGAATCAAACCATCTCCCCTTGGCATTCAATGGCATTACCATCACTGAATCCCCCATTATCAACATCCTAGGGGTATCATTGACCAGAAACTGAACTGGAGTAGTCATATAAATACCGTGGCTACAAGAGCAGGTCAGAGGCTAGGAATCCTGCAGTGAGTAACTCACCTCCTAACTCTCCAAAGCCATCTACAAGGCACAAGTCAGGAGTGTGATGGAATAATTTCCACTTGCCTGGATGGGTGCAGCTCCAACAACACTCAAGAAGCTCGACACCATCCAGGACAAAGCAGCCCACTTGATTGGCACCCCATCTACAAACATTCACTCCCTCCACCACCGACGCACAGTGGCAGAAGTGTGTACCATCTGCAAGATGCACTGCAGCAACGCTCCAAGGCTCCTTAGACAGCACCTTCCAAACCCACGACCTCTACCAACTAGAAGGACAAGGGCAGCAAATGCATGGGAACACCACCACCTGCAAGTTCCCCTCCAAGTCACACACCATCCTGACTTGGAACTATATCGCCGTTCCTTCACTGTCGCTGGGTCAAAATCCTGGAACTCCCTTCCTAACAGCACTGTGGGTTTACCTACCTCACATGGACTGCAGCGGTTCAAGAAAGAGGTTCACCACCACCTTCTTGAGGGCAATTAGGGATGGGCAATAAATGCTGGCCTAGCCAGCAACGCACACATCTCATGAATGAATTTTTTAAAACTTTCCAGGGAAAACTTTCCATTTCCATGTATCACGTGGAGGGGGGAGGGAAGTTTTGGGGTGAACTGTTGCCCTAAAAGTGCACCATTTTCTCACTGCCCATTGTTTTCCACTCGAACTGCAGGGCGTGCTTAAGAGGCTTGTGCTGCTGGGGCCTCATTTAGAGTTCAAAAGAGATGGAAATAAGACCAGCATTTTCTTGCCCAACATTGCAATGCAATATCATCATAGCACCAATATAAAATGGATTTGCTTCCAAACCAACTCCTGAACTTCAGGACTGAGGTGTTTAAAATGTGTTGGAACAGGTTTCTGAGCCTTTCGGTTTGCTTTTGTTGCATTTAGTTTGGTTCATTTTAAAAAAAAGTTTCATTTAATGTTTTATTTTACTTTTCATCACTTACGTGATGACGTGCAGGCTTTGGAGAGGGTACAGAGGAGGTTTACCAGGATGTTGCCTGGTCTGGAGGGCATTGGCTATGAGGAGAGGCTGGATAACTCAAATTGTTTTCACTGGAACGACGGAGATGGAGGGGCGACATGATAGAGGTTTACAAAGTTATGAGCGGCATGGACAGAGTGGATAGTCAGAAGCTTTTTCCCAGGGTGAAAGAGTCAGTTACTAGGGGACATAGGTTTAAGGTGAGAGGGGCAAAGTTTAGAGGGGATGTGTGAGGCAAGTTCTTTACACAGAGGGTGGTGAGTGCCTGGAACTTGCTGCCAGGAGAGGTGGTTGAAGCAGGTACGATAGTGACGTTTAAGAGACATCTTGACAAATACATGAATAGGATGGGAATAGAGGGATACGGTCCCCGGAAGTGCAGAAGGTTTTAGTTTAGACAGGCATCAAGATCAGCGCAGGTTTGGAGGGCCGAATGGCCTGTTCCTGTGCTGTACTGTTCTTTGTTCTTTGTTACCATTCATTGGAGTTTCACTGTGATTTGCAACAGTCCCTGCTGGTAGAATGGGTATTCCCTTGGAAATTTAATTTGTCTGCAGGGAACTCATGGGCAAGGAAGAGTTCCACAGGAATGAGCAAGCTGATATAGATTCATACAGCAAATAAGGAAGCCATTTGGCCCATCATATCTGTGCCAATTCTTTGAAAGAGCTATCTAATTAATCCCACTCCCCTGCTCTTTCCCCACAACCCTGCACATGTTTGCTTTTTAAGTATATATCCAATTCCCTTTTGAGTCATAGAGTCATTTAGTGATATCAAGGAGCCCTAGTAAAATTGAAGTCAATGGAAGTCGGGGGTGGAATGGGGAAACTCTCCACTGGCTGGTCTCATACCTTGCAAAAAGTGGTTTTTGGAGGCTAACCATCTCAGCTCCAGGACATCACTGCAGGAGTTCCTTAGAGTAGTTTCCTTGGCCTAACCATCTTGAGCTGCTTCATCAGTGACCATCCCTCCATCATAAGGTCAGAAATGTTGGCTGAGTGACAGGAAACAGAGAGTAGTGGTGAACGGTTGTCTTTCGGACTCGAGGAAGGTATAGAGTGTGGTTCCTCAGGGGTCAGTATTAGTACCAGTTCTTTTCTTGATCTATATTGGTGACCTAGTCTTCAGTGTGCAGGGCACAATTTTAAAATTTACGGATGACATAAAACTTGTAAGTATTGTGAACTGTTAAGAAGGATAGTGATAGACTACAAGAGGACATGGACAGATTGATGGAATGGACTGGCACATGGCAGATGAAATTTAAAGCAGAGAAGTGTGAAGTGATAAATTTTGATAGGAAGAATGAGGAAAGGCAATACAAAATAAAGGATACAATCCTAAAGTAGGTGCAGGAACAGAGGGAACTGGGGGTGTTGAACGTGGCAGGGCAGCTTGAGAAAGTGGTTAATAAGACAGATGGGATCCTGGGCTTGATAAATAGAGGCATAGAGTACAAAAGCAAGGAAGTTATGGTGACCCTTTATAAAACACTGGTTCGCCCTCAACTGGAGTATTGTGCCCAATTCTTTAGGAAGGATGTGAAGGCATTGGAGAGGGTGCAGAAAAGATTTCTGGGAATGGTTGCAGGGATGAGAAACTTCAGTTACTTAGATAGATTGGAGAAGCTGGGGCTGTTCTCCTCAGAGAAGAGAATGCTCAGTGGAGATTTGATAGAGATGTTCAAAATCATGAGGGGTCTAGACAGAGTAGTTAGAGACAAACTGTTCCCATTGGCAGAAGGCTCGAGAACCAGAGGACACAGATTTAAGGTGATTGGCAAAAGAACCAGAGGCGACATGAGGAAAAACATTTTTATGCAGTGAGTGGTTAGAATCTGGAATGTACTGCATGAGAGTGTGGTGGAGACAGATTCAGCCATGGATTTCAAAATGGAATTGGATAATTATCTGAAGAGAAAATAAATTACAGAGCTACTGGGAAAAGGCAGGGGAGTAGGACCAGCTGAGTAGCTCTCACGAGAGCCAGCATGGACATGATGGGCCAAATGGCCTCCTTCTGTGCTGCAACCATTCTGTGATTCCATGATTCTATGTTTGCTGATAATTGCACTGTGTTCAGTTCCATTCACAACTTCTCAGATACTTAAGCAGTCCATGCCTGCATGCAGAAAGATCTGGACCATGTTCAGGCTTGGACTGATAAGTGACAAGTAACATTCGCACCACACAAGAGCCAGGCAATGACCAGAAATTTAACTGGACCAGCCATATGGAGTCATAGGGTCATTATGGAACAGAAGAGGTCATTCGACCCATCAAGCCCATGCCGGCTCTCTGTGGAGCAATCCAGTCAGTCCCATTCCCCTGCTTTATCCCGGTAGAGCTGCAGATTTATTTCCCTCAAGTGCCTATTCAATTTCCTTTTGAAATTATTGATTGTCTCCACTTCCACCACCCTCGCTGCATAAAAAAGTTCTTCCTCACAGTCCCCCCCATATCTCTTGCCCAAAACCATTAAATCTGGGTCTCTAGTCCTTGTACAATCAGCTATTGAGACCACCTTTTCTTTGACTACCTTATCTAAACCTGTTATAATCTTGTACACGTCTATCAAATCTCCACTCAACCTCCTTCAGTCAAAGGAGAACAACTACAGCTTCTTCAACCTAAGCTTGTAGCTAAATTTCCTCATCCCTGGAACCATTCTGGTAAATTGTCTCTGCACCCTTTCAAGGACCCTCACATCCTTTCTAAAGTGTGGTGAGCAGAACTGAACACAATGCTCCAGTTGTGGCTTAACCAGAGCTTTATAAACGCTCAGCATAACTTTCCTGATTTTGTACTCAATACTTCTATCTACGAAACCCAAGATCCCATGTGCTTTGTTAACTATTCTCTCAATATGTCCTGCCTCCTTCAGCGATCTATTCACATGAACCCGCAAGTCCCTCTGTTCCTACAAACTCTTCAGAACTGTACCATTAAGTATATATTGCCTCTCCCTATCCCTTCTCCCAAAATAGATTTCTCTGTATGAAATCCATCGTCACTTGTCTGCCCATTCTGCTAAGCTATCCATGTCCTGTTGCATTTCATTCCAGGTATCAATCTAGTAAACCTCCTCTGAACTGCCTGCAGCGCATTTACATCCTTCCTTAAATAAGGAGACCAAAGCTGCACACAGTATTCAAGATGTAGTCTCACCAATGCCCTGTATAACTGAAGCATAACATCTTTACTTTTATTTTCAATTCCTTTCGTAATAAAGGATAACATTCCATTAGTCTTTTTATTACTTGTTGTACCTGCATACTAACTTTTTGTGACTCATGCACTAGAACACCTAGATCCCTCTGCACCTCGGAATTCTGCAGTCGTTCTCCGCTTAAGTAATACTCTGCTTTTTTATTCTTCCTGCCAAAGTGAACAACTTCACATTTTCCCACATTACACTCCATCTGCCAGATTTTTACCCACTCACTCAACCTATCTATATCGGTCTGCAACCTCCTTATGTCCTCTTCACAACATACTTTCCGACCTATCTTTGTGTCATCTGCAAATTTAGCTACTATGCCATCACTCCCCTCATCTAAGTCATCGATATAAATTGTAAATTACAAATTGTACTTACAAAGCCACTTCCACAATGGGCCCCTGTACTGAAAGGCAAAAGCGAGAAATTTAAGAATTTCCATATTTCTGATATATTATATTATAGCTGAGGCCAAGTGTAGGGCATCACCAAGGTGAAGAGAAAGTGAAGTCATAATTAGTGCTGCACCAAGCCTGAATTTTAAAACATCAAGATTGTCGGGAAGAAGGATATACAGCGTTAGAGGGTAGTTACAGGTTTGGGTGGGGGGCAAGGGGGCAGTGGGGAGCAGTTCCACAGTTTTGAAACCATGGTGAAGAACGAGCTTGAATTGGAAAGTATCCAATGTGTCTTTGTTTCAACACAGCAGGAATGTAGGGAGGAGGAAGAGGGTGCAGGATAGCAAGTAAGTTCACAGCTTAAAAGGAATAGAGTTAGAACAGTTGTTAATACTTGAACACAGATGAATCAGGAATAGGCCATTCAACCCCTTGGAACCTAATGGTGGAACACAATACTTGAAGCAGGATATCTGCTTTTGCAGAGATGCATGGGAGTATCACACTGATATTTCCCAGCCAACACCACTTCTCATGTGTGGTCACTATTGTCCGCCATGCTCTCTGCGGTCAAACACAACTTGGTCTGATGGCGCTGTAGCTCAATGTAGAATGTGTGTGATACTACATGCTATTTCTTTTGCGGGCCAAATTCTAATTTTCACATAGAAATTAAATCATCGGTTCTTTCTTCCACAATGCTGTACGGAGGCACAGACCTATGTAATATCACACCCTTTGACAAGTAACGCATGTGTTAATCAGGGCAACCGGCACAGGAAATTAAAGGAAAGTTGCGTTTGACAAATTGAATAGAGATTTTGAAGAGGTGAATGATCAGAAAGATACAGAGAATGTGTCAGATGTCTTGTTATGGATTTTGAGAAGACATTTAATGAGATGTCGCACAAGAGGTATATTAGAAAAATTCAGATGTATTTTTTTTAGGTCTTTTCTTTCTTGCCTGTGTACATCCCATAATACTTACAGAAAGTAGTCTAATTCAGTAACAGGGTCTGCATTTGACCCAAGGATTCTCTCACTACACAATCACCACTTGCAGGGGTAGAAAAATGTCTAAAAAAGATCCCTGACAGATTTTGAACAAAGGATGATGGTTTCCATAAACATGGATTGCTGGAGCTACTCCCCTGGATTTAGTGGGAGAGAGGGGTTCCCAAGTGGTAAATATAGGGGTGGGGCCTATTAGGGACAAAGAGTGTGATATATGCTTAGAGGTGCAGGGCAAGGCTCAAATACTTGATGACTACTTTGTATCAGTGTTTACTAAGCAAGAGAATGCTAACAAAATATCAGTGGAAGCAGAGATGGTACAGATAATGGATGGGGGGAAGATTGATAGCCAGGATGTACTGAAAAGGCTGGCTACGCTTAGAGTGATTAAGTTGCCTGGTCCGGATGGCTTACATCCCAGTTGTGAAGGGAAGTGAGGGTGGAGATAGCAGAAGGGCTTGCCATAATTTTCCAATCTCCCTTGATACAGAAGAGGTGCCAGATGATTGGAGAATGGCAAATGTATTCAACAAGCGGTGTAAGGACATTCTTCGTAACTACAGGCCAGTCAGTTTAACATCAGTGGTGAGTGAGGTTTTAGAAACAAAAGTCAAGGAATAATTTAACAGGCACTTGGAAGGGTTTCAGTTAATTAAGGAGACCCGGCATGGACTTGGAAAAGGCAGATCACGTTTCACTAATCTAAATGAATTTTTTGATGCAGTAACTGATGAGGGGACTGCAATGGATTATGTCGATATGGATTTCAAGGATGCATTTGACAAAGTATCACATAAAAGGCTAGTTAACAAAACTGAGGCTCATGGAACAGGAGCGTCAGTGTCCAGTTGGATAAAAAAACTGGCTCAACTAATCATGGTAAATGATTGTTTTTCAACTGAAAGATGGTAGACAGTGCTGTTCCCAAGTTTCAGTGCAAGAACCACTGCTTTTTTGATATATATAAATGACTTGGATATTGGAATACAAAGTAAACTTTCAAAATTTGCCAGTGTTACCACACTTGGAAGTGTGGCAGACAATGAGGATAATACCAATTGACTGCAACAGGACATAAAATAGGCTGGCAGAATAGGGAGACAAGTGGCAGATGGAATTTAACACAGAGAAGTTTAAAGTGATGCATTTTCACAAAGGGATAGAGAGAGGCTATCTTGTATACTTAATGGCACAGTTCCAAAGAGTTAACAGGGACTCAGAGACCTGGGGGTTCAAATGCATCAATTGTTCAAGGTGGCAGGACACACTGAGAAACTCCATGGTCTGAATTTTATTTGTAGGCTGCAGGTCCTGACATTGGGATCAGAAACAGGTGTGGCATCTGTTGGGGCAATCAGCGGCTGGCCAATTCATGACCAGGAGTCACAGGGGGCATCCAGTGAGAGGACGGAGGCGGCACAGGAGGCAGCAAAGGTGACGTCAGGTGACATCACATAAGCTCCAGGCACCATACTTAAAGAGCAGACTGTCCCTGCCAACTGCTGCTACCATCAATACTGTCCCTGCCAACTGCTGCTACCATCAATACTGTCCCTGCCGACTGCTGCTACCATCGATAATGTCCCTGCCAACTGCTGCTACCATCAATACTGTCCCTGCCGACTGCTGCTACCATCGATACTGTCCCTACCGACTGCTGCTACCATCAATACTGTCCCTACCGACTGCTGCTACCATCAATACTGTCCCTGCCGACTGCTGCTACCATCAATACTGTCCCTACCGACTGCTGCTACCATCAATACTGTCCCTACCGAATGCTGCTACCATCAATACTGTCCCTACCGACTGCTGCTACCATCAATACTGTCCCTACCGACTGCTGCTACCATCAATACTGTCCCTACCGACTGCTGCTACCATCAATACTGTCCCTGCCGACTGCTGCTACCATCAATACTGTCCCTACCGACTGCTACTACCATCAATACTGTCCCTACCGACTGCTGCTACCATCAATACTATCCCTACCGAATGCTGCTAACATCAATACTGTCCCTACCGACTGCTGCTACCATCAATACTGTCCCTACTGACTGTTGCTTCCATCAATACTGTCCCTACTGACTGTTGCTTCTATCGATACTGTCCCTACCGACTGTTGCTTCCATCGATACTGTCCCTACCGACTGCTGCTACCATCAATACTGTCCCTACTGACTGTTGCTTCCATCAATACTGTCCCTACTGACTGTTGCTTCTATCGATACTGTCCCTACTGACTGTTACTTCCATCAATACTGTCCCTACTGACTGTTGCTTCTATCGATACTGTCCCTACCGACTGCTGCTACCATCAATACTGTCCCTGCCGACTGCTGCTACCATCAATACTGTCCCTACTGACTGCTGCTACCATCAATACTGTCCCTACTGACTGTTGCTTCCATCAATACTGTCCCTACTGACTGTTGCTTCTATCGATACTGTCCCTACCGACTGCTGCTACCATCGATACTGTCCCTACTGACTGCTGCTTCTATCGATACTGTCCCTACCGACTGTTGCTTCTATCGATACTGTCCCTACCGACTGTTGCTACCATCAATACTGTCCCTGCCAGCTGCTGCTTCTATCGATACTGTCCCTACCGACTGTTGCTTCCATCGATACTGTCCCTACTGACTGTTGCTTCCATCAATACTGTCCCTACTGACTGTTGCTTCTATCGATACTGTCCCTACCGACTGTTGCTACCATCAATACTGTCCCTGCCAACTGCTGCTACCATCAATACTGTCCCTACTGACTGTTGCTTCCATCAATACTGTCCCTACTGATACTGTCCGTACCAACTGCTGCGTCCATCAATACTGTCCCTCCCGACTGGTGCTTCCATCAATACTGTCCCTCCCGACTGGTGCTTCCATCAATACTGTCCCTACCGACTGAAGCTTCCATCAATACTGCCCCTGACTGACTGTTGCTTCCATCAATACAGCCCCTGACTGACTGCTGCTTCCATCAATACTGTCCCTACCAACTGCTGCTTCCATTAATACCACCCCTCCCGACTGCTGCTGCCTTTATGCAGCCCCTGACTGACTGTTGCTTCCATCAATACTGCCCCTGCCGACTGCTGCTTCCGTTAATACCATCCCTGTTTGACTGCTTAGAGCCTCGAGTGACCATGCTTTCAGGAGTGCCAGGCATTTCCTTGGGCGCCTGCATGCAGAATGGCAGAAGGAAGACCCCGGATGGCCATATGGCTCAGTGATGCCTCCTTCCAGACTCTGCTCCAGGCTGCAAGGGAAAGGTGGGGGCTCCTCTTCCCCAGGGACGGGAGGAGGAGAACAGCCTGCCTGACCAAGCAAACTGGACAGAGATAGCGGAGGAGGTCAGGAGCCATGGGGTCACCCCAAGGACCTCGATCTAGTGCCTGAAAAAGGTCAATGACCTGATCCGGTCTGCCAACATGAGCATTGCATTCAATTCCATCCATTTGGGGCTAGCTTGTTGCAGAGAGCGAGGCTGCATTTGGTGGATAGGGAGTGAACACCCAACTGTGGCAAAGGGGTTCTGGGGTTGGTAAAGGGGCCTGAGGCATGGTCACACCTCAGATTGAGGTGCCCGTCTGTCAATGCGTTCCCTTGCATAGTCCCTGGAGAGTGGCAGCATGCAGGAGGCATGTATGTTCCCCCATCATGGCTCACTCTGAGGTCTGGGGCTTTTACCCGTTGAGAGACTAATTTTTTTAATTATTGTGTCTGCAGGAAGGAGCATGCCAAGACCGGCCTTATCTCCATGTCTTCACCCTGATGGAGGAGGAGGCCATGGAACTGGCAGGGCAACAAGGTGGCTGCACATAACTGATGGCAAGGCAGGGGTACCCACCCAAGAGAGTGAGTGAACATCTCCTGGGGCACAAGGGTGTCTCTGGTGGCAAAGAGCCATGTAGCGCATGTGTTCCCCATTGCATCAATGGAGAGACACATGTGGGGTGGTATGAATGAGATGATGGGCAGACGCTACTCCTTCAATGTCTATGATTTCTCATGCAGGTCAAGATGACTGAGAAGAGAGAGGACCTGAACAGGCTGGTGGACAATTGTCCACCTGTGAGAAGGAGGACGAGGGAACCTCAGAGGATCCACCGTCACATCATTCCTCCACACCCTCCACCAGCACAGGTAGTCTCACGTCAGTGGGTGTCGCATTAGATTTGGGCACACAACCTGGTGAGCACAGCACAGACACACCAGGGCACCTGACGGAGTCTGTAGCAGCTCAAGCCACTGACAGTCGGAGGATTGTGGGAGGTCAGGCCCATTCTGAGGCCCAGGCTGTTGACATGCCTCTGGGGTTATCGGGAACATGGAAGATGCTGCAGCTACAGTGAGAGGTAAGGCAACATCTGGCAGAGATGGCAGAGGTGCCAAAGGCAATGTGTACACAAACACGAGTTCATGGACGATGGACGAGTTCATCCAATCCGATAGGCATGCTACAGCCTGCCGGACTGAACATTGAATTCAATAATTTCAGAGCATGACGGGCCCCTCACTTTACTTTTATTTTTAGTTATTTTTTCCTTTTTCTTTTTGGTGTTTATTTTATTTTAGTTTGTTCAGTTTGTTTCTATTGTGCCTACCCACTGTTTTTTTCATGTTTGTGCTTGTGGCTGTTCAGTTTTCAGTCCATCAACACCCTATCTGTACTAATGCTTTGTCTTTCAGCACACCATTAACATGTCGTTTGCCTTTGCTCCATAACCTTCTGGTCAGTTATTCTGTGACCTTGTCCTATCAACACCTTCTCTTTTGTTATCTCTTGCCCACCTCGCTTTACTTACTTAAAATCTTTTACATTTCTTATATCTGCCAGTTCTGAAGAAGGGTCACTGACCTGAAACGTTAACTCTGCTTCTCTCCCCACAGATGCTGCCAGACCTGCTGAGTATTTCCAGCGTTTCTTGTTTTTATTTCAGTATCTGAGAAGATACCTTGCAAGTTCCCCTCCAAGTCACACACCATCCTGACTTGGAACTATATCGCCGTTCCTTCACTGTCACTGGGTCAAAATCCTGGAACTCCCTTCCTAACTGCAGCGGTTTACGAAGGCAGCTCACCACCACCTTCTCAAGGGTAATTAGGGATGGGCAATAAATGCTGGCCACGCCTACATCCCATGAACGAATAAGAAAAAATGTCAGGTTTATTACTTAGAGAGATGATGGGGCAAGAACCCATCCATTGCACTATCCAGTCACTTAGTAGAAACAAGCCGAACAGTTAAACTGACCTGAAGCAGTTAAAGGGGCCACAGCTGACTGATTGCAAATGTAATGCATACAAGGGATTCAGATGGTTTCTGCACCGAATAGTAGATATCTAGAACTGAGTTACAGTCTGGAATGTAATCGGGGCGTCAGATGATTCACACAGAGGAATCAGGGATACTGAGGAATTGAAAGGTTCATAGACTGAGAGTGAAGATCAAACCATTTATTACTGTCATCTGAGCCTCAGATGACACTTCAGCAATGAAGATTGTGTTTGTTGTTTGAAAAATACATATTGTGAAGTTCAATTTGGGGTCTTTTTTTTTTACCAACAACAGCTGTCACAGTTGTCATTGGCAACCAGTGCTCTCCATTATCATGTGATTAGACTCGCTGAAGGAGTTACAGTTGCAATGTAGCTACATCTTTACAGTGATAGTTAACAGTCCATTACTGGGAAATAATTTGGTCAATGTGTAATGATACATAACTATTCAACCTCCAGTGGCCATGCTCACAAACAATCTTTTCAAGAGTGCATCTCCATCTTCCTGTAATGGCTTCTTCCCCCTTTTTTTGTACCTTACTTTTTTTTGTCTTCCTGAGACACTTATCTTTTTCCCTATGTCACTCTTTGTGTGATTGGCTGTCACATATTTTCTTGCAGTTGTCTCTGCTTCTCTCTGTTCTCCATGACTCTTCTCATTCTTTATTGCTATCTCTTTTTGTAAGAAAGTAGGAAGACATTTACTTCTAAATAAATGTAGACGACCTTGAAGTGATCAATTAATGTTGCTATGGGAACAGCTGTGAACATAGCTGCGAAGGCTTTTCAGCAATTATGCAGGAGTATCCTGAAATGTTCCTTTACCTGAATTCAGTCATATGTATTTTTTGTTACCTGTCATATAAGGATTTTTGCAATCAACTGAACCATCTGGGTGCTCAAGTTTCTCTTTCAGTTTACATTTTTTATTGTGCAGGGAAAAACCTGCCTGAGGGACGGACTAAAGGCCTATACTCTCTCATGTCCCAAGAACTATATGAACCACTGCCTTCATCCAATTCTCACAGGGATAGGGTGGAATCTGCAGGTAATATGTGAGAACAATAGGGCAATAATACTTGATGATTTTGATTGTCCCAAGGTAGATTGGAATAAAGGTAGTACGTGTGGTCAAAGTGGAAAAAAGTTTCAGAATACATTGAGAACTGCTTCCTAGATTAGTATGATTCCAGTACAAGGAGAAGAGAAGCATTTCCTGATTTAGTTCTGGGAAATTAAGTGAGGTCAGTAACTGATGTGAGAGAAGGATGGCAACTGAACAGAAATGACCACAACATAATTCTTTTTTTAAATCTTTTATGGGATGTGGGCATTGCTGGCAAGGCCAGCATTTATTGCCCATCCCTAATTGCCCTTGCGAAGGTGGTGGTGAGCTGCCTTCTTGAACCGCTGCAGTCCATCTAGTTCAGTTTAATGAAAGAATAAAAAAGGACAATGAAGCATCAAAGGCTAAAAAGGGGGCATGCAAAAAGGCGAGCATAAGATGTAAAGGCTTTAATAAGCATATAAAGAGCAAAAGGAATGTTAGAGAGGGTAGGATCACTCAGAAATGAAGGGAATCTAAATTTTTTTAATTCATTGTTACAATGTGAGTCATTGACAAGCTCAGCATTTATTGCCCATCTGTAGTAGCCCTGATAAAATTCTGCTTGAATCACTGATGTGTGTACATTGGAGATTCTCCCATAGTACTGTTACGTAGGGAGTTCCAGGATTTTGACTCGACTCCAATGAAGGAGCTGTTACATATGTCCAAGTCAGGATGGTGTGTGACATGAAGGGGCATGTGGAGGCGATGGTGTTCCAATGCACCTGCTTCCCTTCTCCTTCTAGTTGGTGGAGATACAGGGTTTGGAAGGTTCTACTGAAGGGGGCCTTGTCAAGTTGTCACAATGCATCTGTAGATAGTACACACTACCGGTGGGAAGAAGGAGGGGATATTTAAGAAGTGAATCAAGTGCTGATTAAGTGGACAGCTCTTCCTGAATAGTATTGAGCTTATAGTTGTTAGATAGTACAGAACTTGGGAATTGCTGAAAATAGAGACATGTTGTCAAAGCTTTTCATCTTGCATTCATCAGGACAATATGCAAGAATAACCAATGTAAGGGAAAACAACAACTTATACTGCATAAGAGAGTGCTGATTGGTTGGCACGTGAACTCTGATTGGTAGAGGCATTGCCATGGAGAATGCACGAGTTTACAGTCACTGACAGTTAACTGCCAAGCTTTATTTGAAATTTAAACCAGGCAGCTTGACTCTGATTGGTCAAGGCATTGCACTGAGGAATGAACCAGTGAATGGCTGTCACTTATTTTGTTCAGCAGAAACAGGCACAATGTGTGTACACGTTCTTTCTTTCTGTCTGCAAAGAACAGGGCCCTGTGTATTAATATATGTATGCGCAAAAGCACCACACTGCGAGCCCAACTGACAATCTTAAATTGGTTGTCCGCGTAATTCTTAGCACACTGCGGATTATTTAGCAAATGTTGTCCAATTGCGGAATCACATTTAATGTTGGACCCTGTGTTTTGAGTTTTGCAAGCATGGGCTGGTTGGGTACGGCCTGTACCTTGCCCTTTGCGATCAGCGGAAGGGACATGTTTGATACGATCCGCCAGTCTTTGGGACGTACAGCTATATAACTAGCATCACACTGGCATTGAAATTCATATATCACATTACTCATTTGTGTGATAGGCAGGAGGTCTTTTTGGATTGACGGCAGCATCCTGTTAGTGGCGAACACCACACATGTTGCTACTGCATAGTAGCAGCGTGAAACAGCTAACTTTACCTGTTGCTCATATTTTTGGGATACATTACCCTTCCAGGGTAATTTGAGGTAGACTGGGCAATTATCATGGCTGAAATTACATCCAACTCAAAACCAGTAACTGAATTTCCATCTGCTACTTCAAACCTTCCCCCCCACCCCCGCTTTAATTGTTTCTCCTCCTCTGTCTCTATTTGTCTATGTGTTTATCATCTCCTGTTCTTAGTAGTTTTAACTGAGTTAGAGTTTTAAGGTTAATAAACTTACACCTTTCTTGTTTAAATCGGAGAAAACCTGTCTGGTTGATTTCTTTTCAATTACAATTAGAGAGCAGTGAGCAAGGACTCACTGAGGGAAGCTAAAAACACGGCCAAACCAGGAAAAGGCTGAGAGGGGAGCCCTGAACATCTTTCTCACCTGGTCGTAACATGGTGGAGTGCCCCATCTAGCTATTCTAACATTCATGGAGGAGGAGGCCCTTAACATTGCCAGTCTGGAAGTCAACAATGGCAAGATGGGAGTCTGCCCAAGAGCGAGTGAAATGACTTTACCATCTCCAGGTGACAGGGATGGAGCTCTATCCTCCTCGGTTTTCTCCACTCCTATAAATAAGCTGTAATGGAATGCTGCACCACTGCAGAAGCAGCTGATAAAATAGGCGAATTTTCCTGACCAGCTTCTTAGAACTATAGAAAAATTACAGCACAGAAGGAGGCCATTCAGCCCGTCGTGTCCATGCCGGCCGAAAACTAGCCAGCCAATCTAATTCCACCTTCCAGCACCTGGTCCATAGCTTTGCGGGTTACAGCACTTCAGGTACATGTCCAGGTACCTTTTAAAAGAATTGAGGGTTTTTGCCTCCACCACCAATCCAGGCAGTGAATTCCAGACACCCACCACCCTCTGGGTGAAAACGTTTTTCCTCATGTCCCTTCTACTCATTCTACCAATCAGCTTAAATCTGTGTCCCCTGGTATTTGACCCTCTCTGCTAGGGGACACAGGTCCTTCCTGTCTACTCTATCTAGGCCCCTCTCCTGCAGGATGAGTTGTGGAAGGGGAGCCAAGGCAGGAACGAGTGACATCAGCTGAGGAAGAAGAAACCGAGCCAGCTCTGTCACATCAGTGAAGTGCACCCTCCACTAGCACAGACACACTTATCTCGGTGGAGCCTCATGCAGAATGGGAGGCACAGGGTGAGCAACACATCATGGAGTAGGTGAGGGAGACAGAGGCAACAGTGGGCAGTCCCCTTGGAGGATGGAGGACAGACACAGCAATGCTCAATTGGATGGTGATGCAGAGCCTTGGGTGTCACACACAAGGCGGGTCTTCCTGGAGCAGCGGCAGGAGATGCTTGTCCAAACGGCGACGTTCCCTGTGGCACTGCAGAGTCATGGGCAGAGAACTGAGGCGTCCATTCATGAGATGTGCACCATTACGTCTTAGGCATATCAGAGCATGAGCACATCCATTGAGAAAGTGGCAAACCGCTTGGAGAGCCTGTAAAGCATCATGCTGAGTGGATGTAGCAGCAGCTCACTGACAGGCACAAAATGTATTCCATGTTCTGTACCATTGATCAGTTAGTAGCACTGATGGTGCAAAGTTGGATGGAATGGATGCCAGGTGTGCCCCAGCTGGTGGTTCCCTCTGACATTCAAGGGTCCCGTGAAAGGGCTGAGACAGGCAGCGATGAGGTGGAGAGAGGGCAACCCCTCATGGGGCACCATCATTATCTGCCACCCCCTTGGACTTCTGATTGAGGCACCATCAATGCAGAAAGACCCTGTGGACGTGGTTGCCCTGAATCAGCGCAAGTGGGGCAGCCTGTTGCAGTGCCCACACTGGCATTGTGGCAACGAGGCTAACCACCACAGGCATTTCAGCCGCATCCACACACATGGGAGCAACCTGCCTCCATCTCATCCTCAACCATAGGGGCAGCCAAGAGCGAAGGGTGACGCACTGGTAATCTCACTTGGGTGGCTTTTGTCTTCCAGAAAATGACTTGATTCCAGAAAATTTGGGGAACAGTGGAAACTCAATCCTTCATGGACATCTTGGATTCACTCCCTCCCTCTGAGAAAGGTGAGTTTCTGAGCTGCTTGTCTTCCAGTATGAGGGCCCTTCTGAAGAAACATGCCTGAATTAGAGGCCTCATCCAGACTTGTGCAGGGCTTTGCAAGGCTGGTTCACCCTGCTCCATTACTTCCTCCCCCTCCTCCAAGGAAGTGTGCTGCTCCTCCACTTCTTCATTGAGGTTCACACCTCTCTGGAGGGCCATGTTGTGAAGAGGTAGCAGACCACTGCAATCGAGAAACTTTGAGTGAGTGTATTGGAAGACATCCTCAGACCGGTCAAGGCACCAGAACCACAAGGAGTCCATTGGCCTGCTCTATGGTGGTACTGAGACAGCAGCAGTTATAGTGCCTCTGTGCCACCGTCAAAGGGTTGCATATGGGTGTTAGCAACCATCTCTTCAATAGATAACCCTTGTCCCCTAGCAACCATCTACGTATTCTCTCCAGTGGAATGAACAACTGCGGCACCCGCGATTGCCTAAGGATGAAGGAGTCATGACAGCTGCCAGGATACTGAGCACAGACCTACAAGAAACACTTCTGTGGTTGCATACCAGTTGACCATTGAGAGAATGGAATCCTTTCCTGTTTATGAATGCCCCTGGCTGTTTTGCTGGTGCCTTGATGGTCACATGGGTGCAGTCAACAACCCCCTGCACTTGAGGAAGTCCAGTGACGGAGACAAATCCCACTGCCCTCTATACCTGTATTGCCCCATCAGTGGTCAACTCAATGTAATCCGATGCCCTCTCAAACACAGCATTCATGACCTCCCGTATGCTATGATGGGAAGCTGACTGCAAGATGCCAGTGAGGTCAACTGCCACCCCTGGGAAGGACACAGAGGCAAAGAAGACCAACGCCACGGTCACTTTGATGGCTACTGGCAGGGCATACAGCCACGACCGGCAAGGAGTGAGGTTGGCTTCCACTAGGACACACAACTCTCCTACCATCTGCTGCAACACAAAAGAAAAATACTGCAGATGCTGGAAACCTGAAACAAAAACAGAAAATGCTGGAAATACTCAGCAGGTCAGGTAGCATTTGTGGAGAGAGAAACGGAGTTAATATTTCCAGTCTGTGTGACCTTTCGTCAGAACTGGCAAAAGTTTGAAGTTTTATAGGTTTTGAGCAAGTGAAAGGCGGGAGGGAACAAAAGGGAAAGTTTGTGATAGGGTGGAGGGCAGGAGAGAGATTAAATAATGAAAGATATCATGGTACAAAGCCTAAGCAAAGCCTAATGGGACAAGTGACAGAACAAAAGATGTATCTGGATAAGGTGTAAATGACAGGATAATAGCCATCCGAACTCAAAGTAAAGGAGTTAAGAAAGAAACAATGGGATGGGGAGGTATAAATGAACCAGCATAAAACCCACTAAAAATGAAAAAAATGGGGGCAGAGGTTATGATTATTGAACTCAGTGTTGAGTCTGGAAGACTGTAAAGTGCCCATTTGAACGATGAGGTGCTGTTCCTTGAGCTTGCGTTGAGCTTCATTGGAACATTATAACAGGCCAAGGACAAAAAGATCTGAGTGGGAGCAAGGTGAAGAATTGAAATGAGAAGTGACAGGAAGCTCGGGCAGGTTGTAAAGGAGCCGTATGAAAGTGGGGAAGTGTTGGCGTGACTGAGGGGTTGACCAGGATGTCACAGACGGAATGGTCCCTTTGGAATGCTGAAAGGGGAGGGAAAGATGTATTTGGTGGTGGCATCACGCTGAAGGTGGCAGAAATGGCGGAGGACGATACATCGATTACGGAGGCTGGTGGGTGGAAGGTGAAGACAAAGGGAACCTTATCATGGTTCTGGGAGGGAGGGGAAGGGGTGAGAGCAAAAATGTGTGAAATAGATTGAACATGGTTGAGAGCCCTGTTAACCATGGTGCGGAGGGGGAATCCTCGGTTGAGGGAAAAGGAAGACATATCAGAAGTGCTAGTATGGAACATTGCATCGCCTGAACAGATGCAACAGAGATGGAGAAACTGGGAGAATAGAACTGAGTCCTTGCAGGAAGTGGGAGCGATGGAAGTCGATGGGCTTATAGTGAATATTGGTAGTTAGCCTATCCCCAGAAATGGAGACAGAGAAGTCGAGGAAGGGAAGGGAAGAGTCGGAGATGGACCATGTGAAGGTGAGAAAAGAGTGGAAATTGGAAACAAAGTCAATGAAATTTTCCAGTTCAGGGAGAGAGCAGGAAACAGCACCGATACACTCACCAATGTACGAGAAGAAAAGGTGAGGGGTGGGGAGCTGAGTAGAGCAGGAACCCAGGAATGTTCCACATATCCTACAAAAGGCAGGCATAGCTAGGAACCATGCGGGTGCCCACAGCAACACCTTTTATTGGGAGGAAGTGAGTGGAGTTTAAGGAGAAGTTGTTCAGTGTGAAAACAAGTTCAGCCAGGCGGAGGTGAGTGGTGGAGGATGGGTGGATGGTGTTCTGATGAAAGGCCACAGACCTGAAATGTTAACTCTGCTTCTCTCTCCACAGATGCTGCCAGACCTGCTGAGTATTTCCAGCATTTCTTGTTTTTATTTCAGATTTCCAGCATCCACAGTATTTTGCTTTTTTTACTATGGTGGTGGATGGGGACGGGTTGGGCCTCTGTTCAAGGAAGAAGTGGAGAGCTCTCAGACCAATTCTGGTGTGGGATGGAGATGTAGAGGGATTGGATGTCCATGGTGAATCAGATATGATGAGGGCCAGGAAACTGGAAACTGTTGAAGTGATGGAGAGCATCAGAAGAGTCAAGGATGTAGGTGGGAAGAGACTGGGCTAGGGGAGTAAAAATAGAATCAAGATAGGAAGAAATCAGTTCAGTGGGACAGGAAAAGGGTGAAATGATGGTCTACCAGAGCAGTCTTGTTTGTGGATTTTGGGAACGAGGCAGAAGCAGGCTGTACAGGGTTGGGAAACTATGAGATTGGAGGCTGTGGAGGGAAGATCACCAGAACAGATGAGATCAGTGACAGTCCTGGATACAATGGCTTATGTAACATCCGTGTGAAAAATCCCCAGAAATTTTAGGTTTGAAATGTGAAGGAGCTGTGCTTCCATCTCAGTAAAGAATACGTTAAATGATTTTAATGTTTATGCACATATACCACATAAAATGTCTGCATTATTTATTGTATATAAATTAGATTCCAGTTATAGCGACTGATTAAATAGCCCAAATAATCGCTGCAACCAATTTCAATATATCAAAAAGTAGCGACCCAGATTTTGCAGGGAGTTTTGATGGTGAACTGTCAGCATTTTCTGTCATTACCCCTCTGAAACTGACCGCAGCTTCAGGATTTAGCGCGAGCGCAGATTAACATGGAAATCCTGAAGTTACAGTCTATCACTCACTGCTCCGCCACAGTTTGTGCTGTGGACCATCAGCCCACACCCCGCTCCCAACAAATTCCCATCCAGAGCCAGCGAGCAGTGAAATCAGTTGATGTGGTGAGAACTAGAAACTGAACTGGAGTAGCCATATAAATACTGTAGCTACAAGAGTAGGTCAGAGGCTAGGAATCCTAGGGCGGGTGACTCATCTCCTGACTCTCCAAAGTCTGTCCACCATCTATAAAACACAAGTCAGGAGTGTGATGGAATACTCTCCACTTGCCTAGATGGGTGCAGCTCCAATAATGCTCAAAAGGCTCAACACCATTCAGGACAAAGCAGCCCGCTTGATTGGCACCCCATCTACAAACATTCACTCCCTCCACCACCGACACACAGTGGCAGCAGTGTGTACCATCTATAAGATGCACTGCAGCTCCTTAGACAGCACCTTCCAAACCAGCGACCTCTACCAACTAGAAGGACAAGGGCAGCAGTTGCATCGGAACACCACCACCTGTAAGCTTTCCTCCAAGCCACACACCATCCTGACTTGGAACTATATCACCGTTCCTTCACTGTCGCTGGGTCAAAGTCCTGGAACTCCCTTCCAAACAGCACTGTGGGTGTACCTATCCCACATGGACTGCAGCGGTTCAAGAAGTTGGCTTACCACCACCTTCTTAAGGGCAATTAGGGATGGGCAAAAAATGCCGGCCTAGCCAGCGATGCCCACATCCCACAAAATAATTTTTATAAAGCCCTTTTTCCGCTCTCACATCGCAGTTAGGAAGCCCATAAAAAATTACACCTTGTTCAATCAGGTGTACTGGGTTTTTAAAGGTGATCTGAATAATAACTAGCTGAATTGCCAACCTGCCCAAGCAAAAAATATGTGGAATGTTGTTAAATGTCTCTATTATGATTAATTACTCGATTTTCTAAACTAAATTTTTTAAATAAATAAAAAATAAAGTTTTTTCATGATATTTCAGCTTCTACATTCACCCCATATGTATGTCCCAATTTTTATTTTGCTCCATATTTAATTTTTAAAAAGTGATTTGATTTCAGTGCTTTCATTTCCTGGTTGGCTGTCTGTGAGAATTCCATAATGTGATTGGCTGTTGTACAGCTTGATGACATCACTGCGGCTCCACCCTGGGAATCCATATTAATTTATGTTACAATCCATCGCAATTCAAAGAGGTTCTCACCACAGAGATCGCTAGATCTCTCAGCATGGATCTCTTCGAGGTCAGTGGCAAGCACCTTTGTTTCACCATTGACCGCAAAATCTGGACCAGTGATTCCCCATGACGCACTGCATTGCAGAGCAGTGCCCGGTGGCACATAAAACAGCTACTGAGTCTCCCCTCCCTGATGCACTGTTGTTATAAAAAGAAAGTCAGTGCTTTTAATTTAATTTTTTCGAAACAAATCCAGCACTGAATGAAATGCAACTCAGCTCTCACTGACACTTTAAACAGATGAGCAGCTACTGACAACTTTAAGCTGACTTTCACCTTCATGGTCCTTTACAGTTAACCACTTAAGGGCAATGGGCTGAATTTTAATGTGCAGGAGCCCATTGTTTTTGGAGGAACTGAGGGATTAAAACTGAGGAAACTGACAAGAGGTCGGGAAGCTGGCTCCAACCTGCTGGCTTCTGCATTTAACTGCAACACATTAGACTGCATGCAAGCAACCTCCTCGCGAGAGGCAGGTTGTCAATTTCAATGTGTTAATCGCTCAATTACAACAATATTAACATGGCTTTTGGAATATCGCTATGGCTCAACGGGTTTCCCAGGCTTCCTGGAACTTGGTGCCAATGAAAGCAAGGTGAGAACACAACGGCAGTTGAGAAGACTGAAGACATGTGCTAGGCCCAACTATCTTCAGCTGCTTCATCAATGACCTTCCCCCATCATAAGGCCAGAAATGGGGATGTTCCCTGATGATTGCACAGTGTTCAGCACCATTCGCGACTCCTCAGATACTGTAGCAGCCTGTGCCCACATGCAGTAAGACGTGGACAACATTCAAGCTTGGGATGATAAGTGACACGTAACATTCATGCCACACAATTCCCAGGCAATGACCATTTGCACCAAGAGAGAATCTAACTATCTCCCCTTGACATTCAATGATATTACCATCACTGAATACCCAACCATCAACATCCTGGGGGTTACTATTGACCAGAAACTGAACTGCATCAACCATATAAATACCGTGGCTACAAGAGCAGGTCAGAGGCTGGGAATTCTGTGGTGAGTAACTCACCTCCTGACTCCCTAAAGCCTGTCCATCATCTACAAGGCATACGTCAGGAGTGTGATGGAATACTCTCCACTTGCCTGGGTGGGTGCTGCTCCAACAACACTCAAAAAGTTCAACACCATCCAGGGCAAAGCAGCCCACTTGATTGGCATTGTTGTCATAGTGTATTTGTTAGTATGTTAAATATAATCATTTAAATATATGTTTATGCTAATATGTATGTAATCACAGGAAGTGATGCAATATCACATGATTCAGTTCTCTTGCAGTCAGTTAGCGTGTGTACGCTGAAACAACAAGTCTTCATTAAAGCTCTGTGTTCAACCTCTATGCCTGCCCTTCAGCTTTATTTGTATTAATCTAGAAAGAGATAGTACAACAGGCACCTCATGCACCACTTAAACATTCACCCCCTCCAACACCAACACACAGTGGCAGCAGTGTGTACTGTATACAAGATGCATTGCAGCAACTCTTCAAAGCTCCTTCAACAGCACCTTCCAAACCCGCCAACTCTACCACCGAGAAGGACAAGGATTGCAGACTCATGGGAACACCATCACCTGCAAGTTCCCCTCCAAGCTACACACCATCCTGACTTGGAACTATATCGCCGTTCCTTCACTGTCGCTGGGTCAAAATCCTGGAACTCCCTTCCTAACAGCACTGTGGGTATACCAACTGCGGTGGTTCAAGAAGGCAGCTCACCACCACCTTCTCAAGAACAATTAGGGATGGGCAATAAATGCGGGCCTTGGCAACAATGCTCACATGCAGGAACAAATTTCAAAAAAGAAATATGCTAATAAGTACTGTTATGACAGAGGTGGGAGGAGTACACTATTCCACTTCTCCACTGGTCACAACATATATTTAAATGTTTACCCAGTCACGGATGCAGTCAATCATATACTCTACTCTTTATCCCAGAATAAAATACACCAACCAGATTTCTTTAATAAACAACAAAATAGTCAGTTTATTATCAAACAAGACTTATCCAGTAATGAAGCAAAGCATTAACACACAGATTGAAATATGAAAGTTCCCTTTTAAAATTCTCCCCACACACACACACTCACACTGCAAAAAATACAGGAATTCTCTCTGCAGAGGTCTTTTACCAAAAGACAAAAAAACTTTGGCCAAATACTTGTTAATTCTTGAAGAAAAAAAGAGAAGAGATGGAAGGAAGTCAGTTGTCTCTTTTGGTCTGGCATCCGGGTATACGGAGACAAGTCACTGGAATCTTTTCTAAAGTAGTTCTTTTCAGGCGGTGTTGAGAATTAATGTGGTAGATTTTTCCATATTCTCAGGAGAGGTGCAGCACCAGGAATTTTAGCTCTCCCACACAAGATCTTTGCAGGGTTTCTTCAAAGAAAGAGGTGAGCTCGGTGGTTTCTTTTTCCTTGGCAGACAAAACACCAACTATCTTCAAAACAGTTCACATCCCAACTGACTTGAAAACAATATTCAAACCCCAAAACAAAAAGCCAACATCCTGACCTCCATAAACCTTGATATGCAGCTCCTCTGTAAACATCTTCCCCAGATAACCAAGGTTTCTGTTGTTTACTAAGCCCAAAGCACATGATTTCTAGCAAAGGTTGTTTTTAAACACATCTCAGTGTCCTTTCAGTGAACTGTCAAGAACAAAGCAAAATCCAGCATTTATGAAATCTTCAGCCTTCCAATGAATCCATCTCCACAATTTAAATATGAGTCCTCAAAAAAAACTTAACAAAAATTATAGAAGCATCTTCATAACAGTACTGAAACCTCACAGCTGCTTTCTTGCCTTATTGTATGAAAAGCTTTGTTCATAGTAACAATGCTGAAAGGTAACTTCATAACTTTTGAGGTTTGTACGTCCAACCTCCACTGTAGAGTTCTGATCTAGCAGATCAACATAGGTGGTGCTTATGCTATTTAACTTTGCACCTCAAATAAGGATCAGCTACAACACCAGCAGAAGCAGCAGCACCAGCAGAAACAGGACCAGCACCAAACTACTCCTCACAGACCTGCAGCTCCATAGGAGAGAGGAGATGAGCAGGAAAGTGCAACTTGCAGGAGGCTATATCTGGCACACAGGCAGAGGAAAAGCTTCCTCGACATGTCGGAACACTGGTGTCTCAGGAGGCTCAGGGTCTCAAGTCAGTGGGTGACAAATATTTGCAGACTGTTGGAAGAAGTCCAAATGGAGCTGGTGGCCACACTTTACCAGTGACTGTCCAAGTCACCACCGCCCTCATCTTCTTTGCCTCGGCATACTTCAAGAAATAGCCTTTTCATCAACAGCCCCCAAGGTGCAGCATCTGCATCCAGCTGAGCGGAGCTTAGAGAGTCCTAGAGCCTGCAATGTTGACTTTCCACTGCTGTTCCTGTCTCCACCATCTCCTCTGCTCATTTGTGATGTGTGAGTCACCAGTTGAAAACCCAACTATCTGCCTTCCTTCCCACCGAAGTAGGTATCTGAGATGGTATTATCTGCGTGAGTCCTGTGACAGTACACATTCAAAGTGAGTGGCCTTCTCTGAGGAGTCATCATCACCATCCTGTGAGAAACTTGAGATTAAAGGGGAAAAAAAGACTTGCATTTATATAGCGCCTTTCACAACCTCCAGATGTCTCAAAGCACTTTACAGTCAATGAAGTACTTTTTGAAGTGTAATCACTGTTGTAATGCAGGAAATGCAGCAGCCAGGATGCTCACAGCAAACTCCCACAAACAGCAATGTGATAATGACCAGATCATCTGTTTTTATGATGTTGATTGAGGGATAAATATTGGCCAGGACACCAGACATAACTCCCCTGCTTTTCTTGCAAATAGTGCCATGGGATCTTTTACATCCACCTGAGCCAGCAGATGGGGCCTTGGTTTAATGTCTCATCCAAAAGACAGCACCTCCAACAGTGCAGTAGTCCTTCAGTATTGCACTGGAGAGTCAGCCTTAACTTTTATGCTAATGCCAGTCTTGAACCCAGAACCATATGACTTAGAAGTAAGAGTGCTGCCAACTGAGACATAGCTCACATGGGCCCATTGTGCACCTGATCATATTTCACTCACCGCTGACATCAAATCAACATGAGTGAGTGTTAAATGCCATGTGGCTGTCTGATATTGATTTCTGTCACATGGAGGCTGGGAGACCCTCATCTCCTCATCTCCAACAGTCAAGCACACTGAGACTCTGCTGATGTCAAGTGCCACCTCCTCTGCATCTTTTGGTTGCAAGATGGCTGGACGGCCACCTCCAGTTCTCTGCCTCTCCATCGTGTTCTGTGCTTTCTTCTGCAATGAGGGAAAGAAGAGACCTATGAGTGAGAGCAATGGCATGTGTTGAATGGATGAATGGAGAGCATTTGTTGAGGTAATTGTGAGGGAAAGGCAGGTGATAGCATAACAATGAGGGTGAGTGTCAGTGGTGGATGGACAGGTGGGAATGTGAGAAAGTGCATAGACAGAAAGGGACAGCTGCAAGGTAAGTTGATGTGAGTAGTGATGTGCTGGAGTAGGCTTGAGAAGGCAGAGTGAGGGGGTTATTGTGATACACACAACAGGATGTCAGTGAATGTGCCATTGTACTCACCTTTCCTTCCCTGCTTAGGTCATTAAACTGCATTGAATCCACGAGCATGGCACCATACTCCTGTTGCTGACCTCATGGGAAACTTTAGCCATGCCTTCTTGGTTTCACTGGCATGATTCTTCCTCCCTACGGACCCTTGACGCATGTCCCCCAGCATTATGTCCAGAGAGGTGTCACTAAAACATTCATAGAATCATAGAATCATAGAAGGTTTAAGGCACAGAAAGAGGCAACTTGGTCCATCGTGTCTATGCCGACCAAAAAACGATCCACACATTCTAATCCCACCTTCCAGCATTTGGTCCGTAGCTCTGTAGATTACAGTACTTGAGGTGCATATCCAGACTACTTTTGAATGAGCTGAGGATTTCTGCCTCAACTACCCTTTCAGGCAGTGAGTTCCAGACCCCCACCATCCTCTGGGTGAAAAGATTTTTCCTCATCTCCCCTCTCATTTTTCTACCAATCATTTTAAATATATGTTCCCTAGTCACTGACCTCTCTGCTAAGGTGAATAGACCCTTCACATCCACTCTATCCAAGCCCCTCAAAATTTTGTACACTTCAATCAGATCTCCCCTCAGCCTCCTCTGTTCCAAGGAGAACAACCCCAGCCTATCCAATCTTTCCTCATAGCTGCATTTTTCCAGTCCTGGCAACATCCTTGTAAATCTCCTCTGTACCCTGTCTAGTGCAATAACATCCTTCCTGTAATGAGGTGACCAGAACTCCACACAGTACTCATGTTGTGACCTAACCAATGAGTTATACAGTTCCAGCATAACCTCCCTGCTCTTATATTCTATCCCTCAGCTAACAAAGGAAAGAATTCCATATGCCTTCTTAACCACCTTAATCACCTGTCCTGCTACCTTCATGGATCTGTGTACATTGACTCCAAGGTCCCTCACTTCCTCTACACTTCTCAGTATTTTCCCATTAATTGTGTATTTCTTTGCCTTGTTTGACCTCCCCAAATGCATCACCTCACACTTCTCTGGGTTGAATTCCATTTGCCATTTTTCTGCCCATCTGACCAGACCATCAATATCTTCCTGCAGCCTACAGCTTTCCTCCTCGCTAGCGACCACACGGCCAATCTTCGTGTTGTCTGCAAACTTCTTGATCATGCCCCCTACAATTGTTAATATACATCACATAAAGCAGGGGACCCAGTACTGAGCCCTGCGGAACACCACTGGAAACAGCCCTCCACTGGCAATAACACCCGTCAACAATTACCCTTTGTTTCCTGCCACTGAACCAATTTTGTATCCACCTTGCTGCATTTCCCTGGATCCCATGGGATTTTTTTTTAACCAGTCTGCCATGTGGGAGCTTGTCAAAAGCCTTGCTAAAATCCATGTAGACCACATCAACTGCACTACCCTCATCTATCTTCCTTGTTACTTCTTCAAAAATACCATGCTGACTATCCTTGATTAACCTGTGCCTTTCTAAGTGACAGTTTATCCTGTCTCTCAGAATAGATTCTAATAATTTGCCCACTACTGAGGTTAGACTGGCTGGCCTGTAATTATTTGGACTATCCTTCACTCCCTTTTTAAACAGAGATACAACGTTAGCAGTTTTCTAATCCTCCGGCACCACACCTGTATTCAGTGAGGGCTGGAAAATGATGGTCAGACCCTCTGCTATTTCCTCTCTTGCTTCTTTTAACAGCCTGGGGTACATTTCATCTGGCCCTGATAATTGCATTCTGGCAATTTGTTGTTTTCTATTCCCAACTCTAGAATCCATCATATTTCATATTTGCAATGTCTGAATACTGAAGTTGAAATTGACTCATGAGTCATCATCACACCCGCTCAGGATAATTGTTCGGGAAACCTGGAAATGATATCGTAATGTAGTGGCTGTGTTAAAAAGCCACTGGCAGATGCGTTGTGCTTGTTTTCGGGTTTCCTGCTGGCTACCGGACCCCACCCACCCTGCCCATGCCCTGCAGGTGCTAGATGGTGGAAATTAATAATGCTACAACCAAGGTTCCTTCTAAGATGTGTGCTTGCACAGCCACACAGCAACTTGCAATGTAGCACAAATTGAAATAAACTGGCCGCTCATAACTTCATCAGTTCGTCGGCAGAAATTTCTAGCATAATGTAATTCATGACTTTTACAATATTAGCTGCCCATGGAAAAAAAAATAGTGCTCAGAGGAGTTCGTAGTCTGCCCAGTACAAAGAAAATTAAGAGGGAATATTGGCTACAACTCAAGCAATTACCTCACAATAACAGGAAACTGCCAGTGAAATAATAACTCCTTTTCTCCACTGCCAACTGTCACCATAAACCCGTCTCCCATGCCCCATCCACCTTCACCTCTTGGGTATTAGCCTTGGCTCAGAAATAATACTCTTGCCTCTGAGTTAGAAAGTTATGGGTTTGAAGCCTCACTGTAGAGACTTGAAAACAGACTCTAGGTTTGAGTTTGTTGGAGTTTGTTTTGGATAAGACATTAAATTGAAGCCCTGTTTGCCCTTTCAGGCAGATGTAAGAGTTCTCATAGAACTCTTTGAAGAAGAGCAAGGGAGTTTCCTCAAGTGCCCAGGACAACATTTATCCCTCAACCAACATTATAAAAAGGGGAGAGTTGGGAACCTAATTTTCTTCACTACAGAGTATTATGTAAAGAAAGTTGGTGGTGGGGGTTGGGGGGTGGGTGCAGGATTGATCAAAGAATCTATTACAGCACTGGAGAGGGATGATGTAGTTGAGGAGTTGAGGAGTCAAAGACAGAATCCATTCGCTTATAATTAAGGAACAATATTCAATATGCTATTGGGAGTATACTATTCATAAAGCATAATATATAATAACGCACCAAATCCCGTTCACCCATCACCCATTTGTTCGCTGAAAAACATTGTCTGTCAACACTTCGATTTGAAAATTCTCATCCCTATTTTCAAATATCTCTTTGGCTTCACCATCCCTATTTCTGTAACTTCATCCAGCCCCACAACCCTCCAAGTTAGCTGCACCCTTTTGATTCGGGCCTCTTGTGTGCCTCGTCGATTTTAAGGGGAGCAGTGGTCATAGAGTAATGTCACTGGACTACTAACCCAGAGGCTCAGGGACACAAACTAATTAATTAATTAATCAATTAATTAACAAACTTGGAATTTTAAAAAAAGCTAGTCTCAGTAATGGTGACCATGAAACTATTGCCGATTGTCGTAAAAACCCATCTGGTTCACTAATGTCCTTTAGGGAAGGAAATCTGCCATCCTTACCTGGTCTGGCCTACATGTGACTTTAGACCCACAGGAATGTGATTGACTCTTAACTGAACCCTGAAATGACCTAGCAAGCCACTCATTTGTACCAAACCGCGACAGAAAAGTCGAAAAAGAATAAAGCGGGACAGAAAATCCAGCATCAACTTAGGCAATGGCAACGCCACACCCTTTTCAGTCAGCCCTGCTCTTCACTAACATCTGGGGACTTGTGCCAAAATTGGGAGAGCTGTCCCACAGACTAGTCAAGCAACAGCCTGACATAGTCATACTCAGTGAAGCACACCTTACAGACAATGTCCCAGACACCACCATCACCATCCCCGGGTATGTCCTGTCCCACTGGCAGGACAGATGTACCAGAGGGATCAGCACAGTGGTTTATAATCAAGAGAGAGTTGCCCTGGGAGTTCCCAACATTGACTCCAGACCCCATGAAGTCTCACGGCATCAGGTCAAACATGGGCAAGGAAAACTCCTGCTGATTATCACCTGCCACCCTCCCTCAGCTGATGAATCAGTACTCCTCCATGTTGAACAACACTTGGAGGAAGCACTGAGGGTAGCAAGGGCACAGATTGTACTCTGGGTGAGGGACTTCAATGTCCATCGCCAAGAGTGGCTCGGTAACGCCACTACTGACTGAGCTGGCCGAGTCCTAAAGATCATATTTACCAGATTGGGCCTGCAGCAGGTGGTGAGGGAACAAACAATAGGGAAAAGCCCGCTTGACCTTGCCCTCACCAATCTATCTGTCACAGATACACCTGTCCATAACAGCAGTGGTAGGAGTTTTCTTCTTTTCTTTTGGGCCTCCTTATCTCGAGAGACAATGGATACGCGCCTGGAGGTGGTCAGTGGTTTGTGAAGTTACCACTGCACAATCCTTGTGGAGGAGAAGTCCTGACTTCACAACTGAGGCTCACCGCCATCGTGTTGTGTGGCCCTACCAAGGCATTAACGGAATTCAAATAAAAAAGTTAACACCTCCAGTAAAATAGTGGCAAGAGCTCTGGAGAAACAAGTTAAGTGTTCAAACTTTAGGAGTATCCCAGGGTGTAATATCAAGGCCTAAGTATCTCCTCAAATTGCTAGGAGAAATATTTACAAACCCCATGCATGCTGCCGATTACATATAATTTCCACCTTGGAATTTTTTTTCTAAATCTTGTTACCATGCCCTTATTCTATGATCATCATCCAATTTTAATTATTACCACTTTATCAATTTTTCTCACCAGTTTAATTTCTCCTTTTTTTCCTTTTCTCTAAGAGTGACTCTTTAGAACTGCCCTGGTGCCTCAGTAAATTATCTTACTTGCTCTTTTCTGGACTTATTTTGAGAGCAACCATATCCTTTTGTAAGTACAGCAATGCAATTTAAATAGATATTCCAAGGGTGGTCCGGCTCAACACAACAGGAGCACTTCTACAACCCATGACATGCTGTAGCCACACACTCGCAGTATCCCAGGGTGTAATCTCAATACCTAAATATCTCTTCAAAGTTCGCAGATGACACGAAAATTGATGGTGTCGTAAATAGTGAGGAGGAAAGCCTTAGATTACAGGACGATATAGATGGGCTGGTAAGATGGGCAGAGCAGTGGCAAATGGAATTTAATCCTGAGAAGTGTGAGGTGATGCATTTTGGGAGGACTAACAAGGCAAGAGAATATACAATGGATGGTAGGACCCTAGGAAGTACAAAGGGTCAGAGGGACCTTGGTGCACATGTCCACTGAAGACAGCAGCACAGGTAGATAAGGTGGTTAGGAAAGCATATGGGCACTTGCCTTTATTAGCCAAGGCATAGAATGTAAGACCAGTGAGGTTATAATGGAGCTGTATAAAACGCTAGTTGGGCCACAGTTCGAGTAAAGTGTACAGTTCTGGGCTCCACACTATAGGAAGGATGTGATTGCCCTGGAGAGGGTGCAGAGGAGATTCACCAGGATGTTGCCTGGTCTGGAGCATTTCAGCTATGAAGAGAGACTGGATAGGCAGAGAAGGCTGAGTGGGGACATGATTGAGGTATACAAAATTATGAGGGGCATTGATAGGTTAGATAGGAAGAAACTTTTTCCCTTAGCGGAGGGGTCAATAATCAGGGGGCATAGATTTAGGTAAGGGGCAGGAGGTTTAGAGGGGATTTGAGGAAAATGTTTTCATTCAGAGGGTGTTTGGAATCTGGAACACACTGCCTGAAGGAGTGGTAGAGGCAGGAACCCTCACACCATTTAAGTAGTATTTAGATGAGCACTTGAAACGCCATAGCATACAAGGCTACAGGCCAAGTGCTGGAAAATGGAATTAGACTAGGTAGGTGCTTGATGGCCAGCACAGACACGATGGGCTGAAGGGTCTGTTTCTGTGCTGTGTCACTCTATGATTCTATGATGTTCCTCTTACACTTGCTAGAATCCTTTACCGAGGATTCTTTTCCAAGTTTCGATGTAGTATAGGATATACTATTGGTATCAATGTTCCAGTGTATAATTTCAAAATGCAATCGTCAAAATTAATAATAAATACAAATAGAAAATAGGTAAAGATTAAAGATATCTTGTTTGACAATGAAGTGACTAATTAATCAAAGAAATTAAATGAAATATATAATAGTCTTTCCTAAATATGTTATTAGCTCACACTGTTTTTTTAAATTATTAATTTTAAATTTTCATTTTAAAGATAAATGACTGATGTTATTACCCAACAGCCCTTCCATTATCAGCATTGCTGCTTTATGACTTCAGCTGAGATTCACATGCTCATCACTCTTGTCCTTTCATTATCTTTAATTTATGGGTACCAGTTATGTTCAGAAGCATACATTTTGACTTGTGGGCAACGACCTTTAAACAGGTATTGTAGATTGGGAATAAAAGTTAGAAGGGCTAAATTTCAGAGTTGAATAAAGTCTGCATTTAATGGAAAAGTCAGCAGTTTTATCAACATAGCAAATCTCATTGATTGTCACACAGTAACTATCATAGTGATTCCTGACAAGAGAGCTAGGTTAATGATGTGACTGAGCTGCACGGTTAGGGCAGGAATTTCCCGCGGGCTTTGGGACCTTGAGAATGGGACCAAATGGAGGTCCCTGGCCCGCACTTGCTGGGAGCCAGACCAGCAGAGCTATTCTCCCAGCAAAGTGACTCCTGACAATGCGGAGCATGCACAGAGCAATGGTGGACGTGATCAATATGTGCTCACATTTGCCAGCCTGCCAGTACGAATGTGCGTATGTACGCGCACGACGTCACCATGCAATGACGTCCTCACCCCTCAAAAGCCATCTCCCTTCACCCGAACAGTGCCCCGTTCCCTCCCACCATCCCTGCTTCAATCGCCACTTCACCCCGCTTGATCCCCGCCACACTGCTGCCTTCCCTCAGCTCGTCGCTCCCGCCCTACTGGCTGCTCTGCCCCTCAGTCACTCGCTCCAGGCCTCTCCACTTCCCCCGTCTCAGCCATTCATTTCCGCCCTCAACGCTTTCTCCTCCCCACTCCTCCCCACCAGCTGCTTCCCCCCACCCCGCCCCCGTCAGCTGGTCACTCCAGACCTTGCTACTGCTCCCCCCCTCCACTCCTGGGCCAATCGTTCCCCACTTCTCACTCACCACCACCCCCCCACCGTCCCCACTCCACTCTCCAGCCGCTCGCTCCCCGCTTCCCCTCACCCTCCCTCCAGCCACTAGCTCCAGGATGCGCTGCTTCCCTCTTGGCCACTCGCTCCTACGTCGCCCCGTCACCCCTCGCGGCCCACCTTGCTTCTTCAGGCAGCACGGCAGAAAATAATCGAATGTGGGAGCGAGTGGCCAAGAGGAGGGAAGCGTCATGGCCTGGAGCTAACGGTTGGAGGGGGTGGGGGGGATGTGGGGAGCAAGCAGCCGGAGGTGGGGGGTAGCAGCAAGGCCAGAGGGAGTGGCTAAGGGAGGGCAGCGGGGAGTGAGTGGCAAGACAACCAGTGCAGGAGGGGGTGGCAAAGAGAAGCACAATGGCAGGAGGGAGCAGGGAATTGTTGGGGGTGGGATGGAGGCGGCGATAGCAGCCATTAAAGGGACTTTCGGGTTGAATTTGCTTTTTGTGATAAATTGAGCAGCGCCATCTTTAATCCTGGCCGCTGCCTTAAAAGTCACAGACCACCCATGGGAAACTTCCCCAGTGGCAAAGATGTGTTGGGGACCCGTCCCGACAAAGCTCCCCACTATTTTCCAGGCGCTCCCACCCCCAAGCCCACCACCACAGGTCCAAGAAAATTCAGACTGTGCGGAAAGGGAGGGAAAGAGACTGCACTTTGACCTATCTCTGTGACATCATTTCAAATAAAAATTACAGATTAATTGAGCACTAAATGATTGCTTTAAGCTTGGAGCAGGGGGCTGAGAAGATAGATTGTCCAGTGAAAATGCTGAATTTTTAAAAAATTCCTCAGCCCTCAGGATAGCTGATTGGAAGCAAGCTTGATTTTCCTCATAGTCTCCCTTTGACTGAATAGTCATGTGTATTACCTATATCCAGGACTGCCAGATTCAATGATCATTGTTTAACATGCTTCAGTATTAAAGGCCATTTGACAACTGTATGCCAAGATACTGAACCTCTTCTAGTTCCCTTCCGTAAGCCAACTGTTTCTTCTGCCTATTTAGGAATTGGATACCATTCTGAATAGATACTGCATAAATTATACTTTACTGATCACTCCAGGTTGTAAATCACAGAATCACAGAATTGTTACAGTGCAGAAGGAGACCATTTCGCCCATCGTGACCCGCACTGGCTCTCTGAAAGAGCAACTCCCTCACTTCCATTCCCTCTGCCTTTTCCCCATATCCCTGCACATTCTTCCTTTTCTTATAACAGGCTAATTCCCTTTTGAATGCTTCAATTGAACCTGCCTCCACCACGTTCTCAGGTAGCGCATTCCAGACCTTAACCACTTTTGCTTCTCTTACCAAAAACTTTAAATCTGTGCCCTCTTATTCTCGATCCTTTCACAAGTGGGAACAGTTTCTCTCTATCTACTCTGTCCAGACTCCTCATGATTTTGAATACCTCGATCAAATCACCTCTCAGCCTTCTCCAAGGAAAACAGTCCTAACTTTTCCAATCTATCTTCATAACTGAAATTCCTCATCCCTGGAAACAATCTCGTGAATCTTTTCCGCACTCTCTCCAATGCCCTCACGACTTTCCTCAAGTGCGGCACCCAGACCTGGACACAATACTCCAGCTGAGGACAAACTAATGTTGTATACAAGTTCAACATAACCTCCTTGCTCTTGTACTCTATGCCCCTATTAAAAAAGCCCAAGATACTGTATGCTTTATTAACTGCTCTCTCAACCTGTTCTGCCACCTTCAATGATTTATGCACATATACACCTAGGTCCCTCTGCTCCTGCACCCCCTTTTAGAATTGTAGCCTTTATTCTATATTGTCTCTCCATGTTCTTCCTACCAAAATGAATCACGTCACATTTCTCTGCATTGAACTTCATCTGCCACCTGTCTGCCCATTGCACCAACTTGTCATGTACTTTTGAAGTTCTACACTATCCTCCTCACAGTTCACAATGCTTCCAAGTTTCATATCATCTGCAAACTTTGAAATTATGCCCTGTACAGCAAGATCTAGGTCATTAATATATATCAGGAAAAGCAAGGGTTCCAAAACTGATCCCTGTGGAACTCCACTACAAACCTTCCTCCAGCCCGAAAAACATTCATTAACTACTACTCTTTGTTTCCTGTCACTCAGCCAATTCAATATCCATGTTGCTACTGTCCCTTTTATTTCATGAGCTACAAGTTTGCTCACAAGTCTGTTGTGTGGCACTGTATCAAATGCCTTTTGAAAGTCTATGTAAACCTCATGAACAGCATTGCCTTCATCAACCCTCTCTGTTCCCTCCTCAATAAACTCCAGCAAGTTAGTTAAACATGATTTTCCCTTAAGAAATTCATGCTAGATTTCCTTAATTAACTCACATTTGTCCATGTGACTATTGATTTTGTCCCGCATTATTTTTTCCAGATGTTTTCCCACCACCGAAGTTAAACTGACTTGCCTGTAGTTGCTGGCCTAACATTTACAACCTTTCTTGAATAAGGGTGTAACATTTGCAATGCTCCAGTCCTCTGGCACTAGCCCTGAGTCGAAGGAAGATTGAAAAATTATGACCAGTGCCTCAACGATTCCCACCCTCCCTTCCCTCAGCATCCTTGGATACATCTCGTCTGGCCCTGGTGCTTTATCCACTTTAAGTACAGACAGCATATCTAATACTTCCTCTTTATCAATATTAAAACTCTCTAGTGTCTGACTTACCTTCTCTTTCAACATTGCCTGGGTTGAATCTTCTTCCTTGGTAAAGACAGATGCAAAGTATTCATTTAATATCCCAGCTATGCCCTCTGCCTCCATGTGTAAATCCCCTTTCTGGTCTCTAATCAGCCCCACTCCTCCTTTTAACACCCTTTTACTATTTATATGCCTATAGAAAACTTTGGAATTTCCTTTAATGCTAGCTGCCAGTCTTTTATCATGCACTCTCTTTGCTTCTCTTATTTGCTTTTTCACTTCCCCTCTGGACCTTCTATATTCTATATTAGGTGGAGGCAGTGGTGTAGTGGTATTGTCACTGATATTGTACCCAGCGATCCAGGGTATTACTCAGGGGACATGGGTTCAAATCCCACCACAGCAGAAGCAATCAATAAATCTGGAATAAAAAAGCTAGTCTAATGATGACCATGAAACCATTATCGATTATTGTAAAAATTCATCTGGATCACTAATGTCCTTTAGGGAAGGAAATCTGCTCTCCTTACCTGGTCTGGCTTACATGTGACTCCAGACCCACAGCAATGTGGTTGACTGTTACATGCCCTCTGAAATGGCCTAGCAAGCCACTCAGTTGTATCTAACCGCTACAAAGTCAGTAAAAAGGAATGAAACTGGACGGACCGCCCAGCATCGACCTAGGCACCGGAAACGACAATGGCAAAACCCAGCCCTGTCGACCCTGCAAAGTCCTCCTTACTAACATCTGGGGGCTTATGCCAAGGTTGGGAGAGCTGTCCCACAGACTAGTCAAGCAACAGCCTGACATAGTCATACTCACCGAATCATACCTGACCAACAATGTCCCAGACACTACCATCACCATCCCCGGGTACGTCCTGTCCCACCGGCAAAACAGACCCACCAGAGGTGGCAGCACTGTGGTATACAGTCGGGAGGGAGTTGCCCTGGGAGTCCTCAATATCGACTCTGGACATGAAGTCTCATGACATCAGAGCAAACATGGACAAGGAAACCTCCTGCTGATTACCACCTACCGCCCTCCCTCAGCTGATGAGTCCGTACTCCTCCATGTTGAACACCACTTGGAGGAAGCACTGAGGGTGGCAAGGGCACAGAAGGTACTCTGGATGGGGGACTTCAATGTCCATCACCAAGAATGGCTCGGTCGCACCACTACTGACCGAGCTGGCCGAGTCCTAAAGGACATATCTGCTAGTCTGGGTATGCAGCAGGTGCTGAGGGAACCAACAAGAGGGGAAAACATACTTGACCTCATCCTCACCAATCTGCCTGCCGCAGATGCATCTGTCCATGACAGTATAGGTAGGAGTGACCACCGCATAGTCGTTGTAGAGATGAAGTCCGGCCTTCACATTGAGGATGCCACAACCTTCGTGTTGTGTGGCATTACAACCATGCTAAATGGGATAGATTTCGAACAGATCTAGCAATGCAAAACTGGGCATCCATGAGGCGCTGTGGGCCATCAGCAGCAGCAGAATTGTACTCAACCACAATCTGTAACCTCATGGCCCGGCATATCCCCCACTCTACCATTACCATCAAGCCAGGAGACCAACCCTGGTTCAATGAAGAGTGCAGGAGGGCATGACAGGAGCAGCACCAGGCATACCTCAAAATGAGGTGCCAACCTGGTGAAGCTACAACACAGGACTATCTGCATGCCAAACTGCGTAAGTAGCATGCGATAGACAGAGCTACGCGATCCCATAACCAACGGATCAGATCTAACTTCTGCAGTCCAGCCACATCCAGCTGTGAATGGTGGTGGACAATTAAACAACTAACTGGAGGAGGTGGATCCACAAATATCCCCATCCTCAATGATGGGGGAGCCCAGCACATCAGTGCAAAAGATAAGGCTGAAGCATTTGCAACAATCTTCAGCCAGAAGTGCCGAGTTGATGATCCATCTCGGCCTCCTCCTGAAGTCCCCAGCATCACAGATGCCAGACTTCAGCCAATTCGATTCACTTCGCGTGATATCAAGAAACGACTGAAGGCACTGGATACTGCAAAAGCTATGGGCCCTGACAATATTCCGGCAATAGTATTGAAGACCTGTGCTCCAGAACTTGCCATGCCCCTACCCAAACTGTTCCAATACAGCGACAACACTGGCATCTACCCGGCAATGTGGAAAATTGCCCAGATATGTCCTGTACACAAAAAGCAGGACAAGTCCAACCCGGCCAATTACCGCCCCATCAGCCTACTCTCAATCATCAGTAAAGTGATGGAAGGTGTCATCAACAGAGCCATCAAGCGGCACTTGCTTAGCAATAACCTGCTCAGTGACGCTCAGTTTGGGTTCCACCAGGGCCACTCAACTCCTGACTTCATTAAAGCCTTGGTTCAAACATGGACAAAAGAGCTGAACTCAAGAGGTGAGGTGAGAGTGACTGCCCTTGACATCAAGGCAGCATTTGACTGAATACGGCATCAAGGAGCCCTAGCAAAACTGAGGTCAATGGGAATCAGGGGGAAAGCCCTCCGCTGGCTGGAATCATACCTAGCGCAAAGGAAGATGGTTGTGGTTATCGAGTCATAGAGTCATAGAGTCGTACAGCATAGAAACAGGCCCTTCGGCCCACCGCGTCTATGCTGACCATAATGCCTATCTATACTAATCCCACCTGTCTGTATTAATTCCATATCCCTCTATGCCTTGCTCATTCAAGTATCTGTCCAGATGCCTCTTAAATGTCGTTACTGTTCCTGCCTCCATCACCTCCTCAGGCAGCTCATTCCAGATACCCACTATTCTTTGTGTGAAAAATTTACCCCTTTGATCCTCTTTGAGCCTCCTCCCTCTCACCTCTCACCTTAAATCTATGCCCTCTAGTTTTATTCACCCCTACCATGGGAAACAGACTCTAGCTATCTACCCTATCTATGCCTCTCATAATTTTATATACTTCTATCATGTTCCCTCTCAGCCTCCTTTGCTCCAGGGAAAACAGACCCAGCCTATCCAATCTCTCTTCATAACTCAAGCCCTCCAAACCAGGCAACATCCTTGTGAATCTTTTCTGCACCCTCTCGAGCTTAATCATATCTTTCCTGTAGTGCGGCGAACAGAACTGCACACAGTGCTCCAAATGCGACCTAACCAATGTTATGCACAACTGTAACATGACGTCCCAACTCTTGTACTCAATGCCTCGGCCGATGAAGGCAAGCATGCCATACGCCTTCTTCACCATCCTGTCTACCTGTGTTGCCACTTTCAGGGAACTATGTACTTGCACCCCAAGGTCTCTCTGCTCACCAACACTCCTCAGGGCCCTGTCATTCACTGTATATGTCCTGCCCTGGTTTAACTTCCCAAAATGCATCACTTCACACATGTCTGCATGAAATTCCATTAGCCACTCCCTTGCACACTTTCCCAGTTGATCTATATCCTGTTGTAACCTCAGACAACCTTCTTCACTGTCCACGATACTACCAATTTTGGTGTCATCTGCAAACTTACTAATGCCCCTTACATTCACATCCAAGTCATTAATATATATGACAAACAACAGAGGGCCCAGCACTGATCCCTGCGGCACAACAATGGTCACCGGTCTCCAATCTGAAAAACAACCCTCCACTACCACCCTCTGCCTCCTATCACCAAGCCAATTTTGTATCCAATTGGCTAGCTCACCCTGGATCCCATGTGTTCGAACCTTCTAGACCAGCCTACCATGCGGGACCTTGTCATAGGCCTTGCTAAAGTCCATGTAGACAACGTCCATTGCCCTGCCCTCGTCAATCCTCTTTGTCATCTCCTCGAAAAACTCAATCAAATTTGTGAGACATGATTTCCCACGCACAAAGCCATGCTGACTATCCCTAATCAGACCATGTCTTTCCAAATGCATATAAATCCTGTCTCTCAGAATCCCTCCCAATAACTTTCCCACCACTGATGTAAGGTTCACTGGTCTGTAGTTCCCTGGCTTATCCCTGCTGCCCTTCTTAAATAAAGGCACAACATTAGATATCCTCCAGTCTTCCGGTACCTCACCCGTGGCTAATGATGATACAAAAATCTCTTCCAGGGCCCCAGCAATCCCCTCCCTTGCTTCCCATAGCATCCTGGGATACACCTGGTCAGGCCCTTGGGATTTATCCACCTTAAGGTGCTTCAATACCTCCAACATCTCCTCCTTTGTAATGTTGATATGCTCCAGGATATCGGTGTTCCCTCCCTTGAACTCACTAGCTTCCATGACCTTCTCCTCGGTAAATACGGATGAGAAATATTCATTTAAGACCTCGCTCATTTCCCGTGGCTCCACTCATAGATTGCCACTCTGATCCTTAAGGGGACCTACTCTCTCCCTAGCTACCCTTTTACTCTTAATATACTTATAGAATCTTTTCGGATTCTCCTTTATCTTATAAGCCAGGGAAATCTCATGGCCCCTTTTCGCCCTCCTAATTTCCTTCTTAAGTGTAATCCTACATCCCCTATACTTCTCAAGGGACTTACTTGATCCCAGCTGCCTATACCTGACATATGCCTCCTTCTTTGTTCTGACCAGAACCTCAATATCCCTCGTCAATCAAAGTTCCCTGAACTTGCCAGCCTTGCCCTTCCATCTAACAGGAACATGTCGGCCCTGAACTCTTCCTATCTCACTTTTAAAAGCCTCCCACTTGCCAGACATCCCTTTACCTGTAAACAGCCTCTCCCATTCAACTTTTGAAAGTTCCTGTCTAATGCCATCGAAATTAGCCTTCCCCCAATATAGGACTTCAACCTGAGGACCAGTCCTATCCTTTTCCATAACTATCTCGAAGCTAATAGAGTTATGGTCACTGGTCCCAAAGTGCTCCCCCACTGACACATCAACCACCTGCCCATCCTCATTTCCTAAGAGGAGGTTGAGTGTAGCCCCTTTTCTAGTAGGGCCATCCACATACTGCTTCAGAAAACTATCCTGGACACACTTAACAAATTCTTCCCCAACTGATCCCTTCGCACTAAGGCAATCCCAGTCAATATTAGGGAAGTTAAAATCACCTACTATAACAACCCGATAATTCCTACAGCTATCTGTGATTTCCCTACATATATGCTCCTCCACTTCCCTCTGACTATTGAGGGGCCTATAGGATAATCCCATCAAAGTGATCACCCCTTTCTTATTTCTAAGTTCTACCCAAATGGCCTCGCTGGACATTCCCCCCAGGATATCCTCTCTAAGTACTGCCGTGATGCTCTCCCTAATCAATAGTGCAACTCCCCCTCTTCTCTTACCTCCACCTCTGTCACGCCGGAAGGATCGGTACCCCGGAACATTGAGCTGCCAGTCCTGCCCATCCCTCAACCACATTTCCGTAATAGCTATAATATCACAATCCCATGTACCGATCCATGCTCTGAGTTCATCTGCCTTACCTGTTAGCCATCTTGCATTAAAGTAAATGCAGTTTAGCCTACCAGACCTACCACGCTCCCTGTCCTGCCCCTGCCCGGCCTGCCTACTGGACTTGCTTGCTTGAACCTCTACATTTGCCTCAACTATCTCATCTGAGAGACTATTACTTTGGGTCCCATCCCCCTGCAAGACTAGTTCAAACCCTCCCGAGTAGTACTTGCAAACCTCCCCGCAAAGATATTGGTCCCCCTCCAGTTTAGATGCAACCCGCCCTTCTTGTACAGGTCACCTCTGCACCAGAAGAGATCCCAATGATCCAAGTAGCTGAAGCCCTCCTGCCTACACCAGCTCTTCAGCCACTCATTCATTTGCCTAATCCTCCTACTCCAACCCTCACTAGCACATGGCACAGGGAGTGATCCTGAGATTACAACCCTAGAGGTCCTGCTTTTTAACCTTCTGCCTAACTCCCCATATTCACTTTGCAGGACCTCATCTCTCTTCCTGCCGATGTCGTTACTACCAATATGGACCACGACCTCTGGCTGCTCACCCTCCCCTTTCAGAATGTCCTGCAGCTGGTCTGAGACATCCTTGACCCTAGCACCAGGGAGGCAACATGCCATCCTGGAGTCTCGTTTATGGCCACAGAAACGCCTATCTGCACCCCTTACGATAGAATCCCCTATCACAATAGCTCTTCCAAGCCTTTTCCTCCCCTGCTGTGCAGCAGAGCACTCCGTTGTGCCATGAACTTGGCTTTTGCTGCTTTCCCCTGGGAGGTCATCCCCGCCCAACAGTATCCAAAGCGGTATATCTGTTTGAGAGGTGGGATGGCCACAGGGGACTCCTGCACTACCTGCCTGCACCTACTGCTCCGTCTGGTGGTCACCCATCTCTTTTATGCCTGTGCAGCCATTACCTGCGGTGTGACCATCTCACTAAATGTACTATCCATGACTTCCTCAGCATCGCGGATGCTCCACAGTGAATCCATCCGCAGCTCCAGCTCCGTAATGCGGGTAGTCAGTAGCTGCAGATGGAGACACTTCCTGCACACTTGGTCGTCAGGGACACTGGAAGGTTCCCTGATTTCCCACATAGCGCAGGAGGAGCATATCACAGGGTTGAGCTCTCCTGCCATGACTTACCCTTGGGTTAATTAGTTACTCCCTTAATTAAAAAATACTAATTGTACTAGGGGCCTTGTTCTACCTTCAGTCTAAAGTCCTTAAAAATAAACACTTTAGTCGTACCCACCTTATCGCCAGAGATGTTTTTTCCAACAAAAGTAAACAACTTTCCCCTTTTTTTAAGATATTCTAACAGCTGCTACTCACCAACCAATCACCTTGCAGCTCTCCTCTGACATCAGTGTTTGCCTTTTTTTTTTCAAAACTCCGGCGCACTGGAAGATCCTCTCCGCTCCACTCCCGGAAGGTAAGAGACTGGGCCTCGATCCTCGGGGTCGATTTATCGGCTCATTTGCCGGCGTTCTCCCCACAAGTCCACTCAGGTTGTTGGAGGTCAATCATCTCAGCTCCAGGACATCACTGCAGGTGTTCCTCAGGGTAGTGCCCTAGGCGAAATCATCTTCAGCTGTTTGATCAATGACCTTTCTTCAATCATAAGGTCAGAAGTGGGGATGTTGGCTGATGATTGCACAATGTTCAGCACCATTCATGACTCCTCAGATACTGAAGCAGTCCCTGTAGAAATGCAGCAAGATTTGGACACTATCCAGGCTTGGGCTGATATGTGGCAAGTAACATTCGCGCAACACAAGTGCCAGGCAATGACCATCTCCAACAAGTGAGAATCTAACCATCTCCCCTTGATATTCAATGGCATTACCATCGCTGAATCCCCCACTATCAACATCCTAGGGGCTACCATTGACCAGAAACTGAACTGGAGTGGCCATATAAATACCGTGGCTACAAAAGCAGGTCAGAGGCGAGGAATCCTGCGGCGAGTAACTCACCTCCTGATTCCCCAAAGCCTGTCCACCATCTACAAGGCACAAGTCAGGAGTGTGATGGAATACTCTCCACTTGCCTGGATGGGTGCAGCTCCAACAACACTCAAGAAGCTCAACACCATCCAGGACAAAGCAGCCCGCTTGATTGGCACCCCATCTACAAACATTCCCTCCCTCCACCACCGATGCACAGTGGCAGCAGTGTGTACCATCTACAAGATGCACTGCAGCAATTCATCAAGGCTCCTTAGATAGCACCTTCCAAACCCAAATGTTATTTGCCACTTATCAGCCCAAGTCGGGATATTGTCCAGGTCTTGCTGCATTTCTACACAGACTGCTTCAGTATCTGAGGAGTCGCAAATGGTGCTGAACATTGTGCAATCATCAGCGAACATTCCCATTTCTGACCTTATGATTGAAGGAAGGTCATTAATGAAGCAGCTGAAGATGGTTGGGCTTAGGACACTACCCTGAGGAACTCCTGCAGTAATGTCCTGGAGCTGAGATGATTGACGACACCTTCCATCACTTTACTAATGAATGAGAGTAGACTGATGGGGCGGTAATTGGCCGGGTTGGACTTGTCCTGCTTTTTGTGTACAAGATATTCCTGGGCAATTTTCCACATTGCCGGGTAAATGCCAGTGTTGTAGCTGTACTAGAACAGCTTGGCTAGGGGCGCGGCAAGTTCTGGAGCAAGGTCTTCAGTACTATTGCCAGAATATTGTCAGGGTCCATAGATTTTGCAGTATCCAGTGCCTTCATTCGTTTCTTGATAAAACGTGGAGTGAATCAAATTGGCTGAAGTTTGGCATCTGTGGTGCTGGGGACATCAGGAGGAGGCCAAGATGGATCATCACCTCGGCACTTCTGGCTGAAGATTGCTGCAAATACTTCAGCCTTATCTTTTGCATTGATGTGCTGGGCTCCCCCATCTTTGAGGATGGGGATATTTGTGGAGCCACCTCCTCCAGTTAGTTGTTTAATTAGCCCCCACCATTCACGACTGAATGTGGCAGGACTGCAGAGCTTAGATCTGATCCGTTGGTTATGGGATCGCTTAGCTCTGTCTACTGCATGCTACCTACGTTGTTTGGCACACAAGTAGCCCAGGGTTGTACCTTAACCAGATTGACACCTCATTTTGAGATATGCCTAGTATTGCTCCTGGCATGCCCTCCTGCACTCTTCATTGAACCAGTGTTCGTCCCCCAGCTTGATGGTGATGGTAGAGTTGTGGATATGCCGGGCCATGAGGTTACAGATTGTGGTTGAATACAACACTGCTGCTGCTGCTGGCCCACAGTTTTGCCCGGTTTTGCATTGCTAGATCTGTTCGAAATCTATCCCATTTCGCACGGTTATAGTGCCACACAATACGATGGAGGGTATCCTCAATTTGAAGACGAGACTTTGTCTCCACAAGAACTGTGTGTTGGTCACTCCTACTGATACTGTCATGGACAGATGCATCTGCGGCAGGCAGATTGGTGAGGACGAGGTCAAGTATATTTTTCCTTCTTGTTGGTTTCCTCACCACCTGCCGCTTACCCAGTCTAGTAGCTATGTCCTTTAGGACACAGCCAACTCAGTCAGTAGTGGTGCTACCGAGCCACTCTTGGTGATGGACATTGAAGTCCCCCACTCAGAGTACATTCTGTGCCCTTGTCACCCTCAGTGCTTCCTTCAAGTAGTGTTCAACATGGAGGAGTGCTGTTTCATCAGCTGAGGAGGCGGCAGTAGGTAGTAATCAACAGGAGGTTTCCTTTCCCATGTTTGACCTGATGCCATGAGACTTCATGGGGTCTGGAGTCGGTGTTGAGGACTCCCAGGGCAACTACGTCTCGACTGTATACCACTTTACCGCTAACTCTGCTGGGTCTGTCCTGCCAGTGGGACAGGACATACCCGGGGATGGTGATGGCAATGTCTGGGACACTATCTGTAAGGTATGATTCCATGGGTATGACTATGACAGGCTGTTGCTTGACTAGTCTGTGGGACAGCTCTCCCAACTTTGGCACAAGCCCCCAGATGTTAGCGAGGAGGATTTTGCAGGGTCGACAGGGCTGGGCTTGCGGTTGTCATTTCAGGTGCCTCGAACGATGCTGGGTTGTCCATCTGGTTTCATTCCTTAATGACTTTGTTGTGGTCAGATACAACTGAGTGGCTTGCTCAGCCATTTCAGAGGGCATTTAAGAGTCAACCACATTCCTGTGGGTCTGGAGTCACATGTAGGCCAGACCAGGTAAGGACAGCAGATTTCCTACCCTCAGGAACATTAGTGAACCTGATGGGTTTTTACCACAATCAAGAATAGCTTCATGGCCATCATTAGATTATCCCTTTTAAATTCAAATTCCACCTTCTGCCATGGTGGGATTCGAACCCATGTCCCCCAGAACAATAATCTGGACCTCTGGGTTACTAGTCCAGTGACAATACCACTACGCCTCCGCCTTCCTGGCTAACGTGGTTGCGTCACGTATTTCAGTAATCTTAACCAGGATAGAGTGATTAGGGCAATAAACTTACATCTTTTTTGTTTAAACCTAAGAAAACCTGCCCTGTTGGTTCATTTTGCAATTACAATTAGAGAGCAGTGAGCAAGGACTCACTGAGATGTTAAACTAAAAACACTGTGTTTTCAAAGTTAAACCCAGTTACAGCCAAACCAGGAAAGGGCCAAGAGGGGAGCCTGAGACCCCTTCCTCACCCGGTCGTAACAGAAAGAACACCTTGAAAAATGTCAGCTGATCAGAGAGAGCCAGCAGGCGTTTGTAAAGTGTAGGTCTTGCCTACTGAACCTGATTGAATTCTTTGAGGAGATGACTAAAGTAGAGGACAGGAGAATGTTTATCGGTTATTTATTTTCCAGAAGGTATTTGATAAAGTCTCTCATAAGAGACTGTTAGTTAAAGTTGAAGCTCATGGAATTGAAGTAAATTATTAACCTGATTAGGAAATTGGCTGAGTGAAAGAAGACAAAAAGTAGCGATAATTGCAGGTACCCTAATTGAGAGGAATTTAGAAGGTTAAGGGATTTGATTGACGCTTTCAAGATATTAAGGCAAACAGTTAGGTTAGAGAGAGAAAATATATTTCCATTGGTTGGAGAGTCTATGACTAGGGGACATTGTCTAAAAATTAGAGCCAGACCTTTCAGGATTGAAATTAGGTAAAGTTTCCACACACACAAGGTAATGAAAGTTTGGAACTCTCTTCCACAAATGGCAATTGATGTTGGTGAATTGTTAATTTTAAATCTGAGATTGGTAAATTCTTGTTAACCAAAGGTATTAAGGGATATGGGGCAAAGACAAGTATATGGAGTTAGGATGCAGATCAGCCGTGATCTCTTGAGTGGCAGAACAGGCTAAATGGCCTATTCCTGTTCCGATGTTCCTACTCTATCTGGAAGTTTACTTCACACATTGATCACCAAAATTGATTGTTTGTCTTAAAAGTACCCCTCTTTAGCTTGAACCTGTGTCCCTTTGTTCCACCCTCCCAGTTCAATTTAAATTATATTTCAGGTTAATTTTTCCTATATCCATATCAAATGTATATATTTCTGTAAGGTCACCTCTCAGCTGCCTCCTTTCCAGGCTGAAAAGCCCAGGTTACTCCAGTGATTTCTGACCACTCATATACCTGACACTAGGGTGCAGCATTGTGGCTCTTCTGTCGGCTGCATCCGGCAGCTGAATGTCTTTTTTCTTGACAAGCAGGACTGAATGCATTATTCAAGGTGCACTATAAAATCTGCCCATTATCTCCTCTGTCCCATATTCTACTATTTTGACTACGCAGTTTATCGGTTTTGATTGCTGCTCTGCATTGTTTGGACATGGCTGGCACTGAGTTTATTAAGATTCTTAGGTCTCTCCCAGTTTCATCATCAGCTATTTCAAGATCATTCATGTAGTATGCCTATGATCTAGTTTTCCTTCCTACATGGAACATTTTATACTGTTTGCATTAAAGTTCATCTGCTAATGTTTGACCATTTACATTCTGTATTTTTTGAGCTGCCTCTTCTAATTCCACTCCCCTTTTTGTGGTTGGATGTAATCTGTAAATTTGACTACTTTGCATTGAGTTTTTGAATCCGGTCCGTTTATGTAAATTATAAACAATAGTGGTCCCAGTACTGAGGCCTGAGGCACCTCACTCACTACTTCCTTCCCCACCCACTCTGACATGACTGCTCGAATAAGTACTTCAGCTGTATCTAATCCATTCCAGGGAGTACTCTGAATCCCAACAGCTTTGAGTTAATTAGCATTTCACGTGGAACTTCATCAAATACCTATTGGAAGTCTAAGTGGACAATGTCATAGGGCTTAGCACAGTTTCTTTGGTCGCCACTACATTTGATAGCTCAAATACCATGATCTTCTCACATGGACGATATGAAAGCCCTGGAAAAGATTCAGAGAACAACTACTCGATCAATAATTATTCTAGGCCCTTTGGTTACCCAACGCAAAGACCTGGAGTTTTTTACTTTGGATAAGCATAGATTTTGAGAAGATAATAAGAGGTCTTTAAAACAATTAAAGGATTTGACATGGTCCAAGTGGACAGGCGTTTTGAATTAGATAGTTTAGGAAGGACCAGAAATAGAAGTAAAAGTTAAAAACGTATAGAACAAATGTAAACTGGTAGGAGGTACTTCTTTTCACTGACAGGCAACAACCTCTGAAACAAGTTGCTGGTACTCAAACTGAGTGTGGATTCTCTGCAAGCATTCATAGGAAGCTGGATGAAATCCTGAGACTGGAGAACATATCTTTGTACAGAAGGCAGGTGAGTATTGCAGAACGTGCCCCTGAATTATCAAGATCTCCTGGATCTTGTTAGATTGCCTTCAGAGGTTGGAGAGGAATTGCCCGTTGTTCCTTCCTAAATTGGCCTAACATTTTTTTCTCTGTTGTTTTGCCTCTTTCAGGTGATTGTGTGGCTGTGCGGAGGAGTGAAGGACAGAGGTAATGGGGTACCAAAGTCGAATTGGAAGAATTTGATGGAATCAGCCAATCTATTCCTGTCAACTTTTTTACATTCATGTGAATTTAAATGCGCAGATGGTCTTTCATTGGCTGTACATTTGTTTACTTAAAAAAAAGTGTGGATTTCTTTATTCCATTTCTTAAATAAAACATGTATTGGTAATACATTAAGTGACTTTACTGTTACATAATATTACTTCTTGAATTATTTTAATAGCTTGCAATTTCAATGTGGCGGTTCCAATACATACTTCAAAATTGATTATGAGCAAAATATTGCCATAGCTTTAATGTGGTGATACTTAATACTTGTCATGAAGGTGCTTTCCATTATTAATATTTTTTTGAGGACTTGTGTTTAAAAGACTGTGGAAAATACCTGAGAAGATGCCTGGACTTTTTTTTTAAGGGTCACTGGAAGGACACTTGGGACTTTGTTTTAAAAATGCACTTTCTGGAAGTCACATGTCTTAAGCTAATTAAACAGCCAGAGCCTTATGGACTATGAAACTGTTTGGACTTAGAGAAGTCACATGTTTGGATTTATGACTGTCAGAAGTTTTGGTTTCATTTTTGGATATTGTTTGGAGTTCATTTGGTGTGTATCCTGCTAAGAGAGAAGCCACCCAACTTATCCTTTTCCACCTGCTTTGGAAAATCTTCTGAGAATCCAGTGTGAGAGCTGGAGAAACTGATGCAGCATTTCTCCTGAGAAGCTTCTGGGAGACTTTCTCTCGACATCTCCTGAATGAACTGCTTCTGAAAAGATCCCAGTGACAACCGTATGTGTCTATTCACACCTGTCTATGTGTACCAGGACGCCAGACCAAAAGTTATCTGGAACATTCCGTATCTTATCCATTTTCTTCAAGAATTGACAATAACTTGGCCAAAGTATTTTTTTTATTAAAGTTGATCTCTGCAGAGCCAGTTTTTTTCATTTTTGTTTATTTTTTTTTGTAACTGGTGTGTGTGTGTTAGGATACTTTAGAAGGGTAGATATTTATACTTCCATATTTCAAACTGTGTGTTAATAAGCTTTGCATCTTTATAGAATAAATCTTGTTTTATAACAAATCAACTATTGGTGGCCGAGCTTTCAGTTGCCTAGGTCCCAAGCTCTGGAATACCATCCTTACACCTCTCCACCTCTTCATCTTGCTTTCCTCCTTTAAGACACTCCTTAAAACCTTCCTCTTTGGCCAGGCATTTGATCATCTGACCTAATATCTCCTTATCTGGCTCAGTATCTTATTTTGTTTTGTAATGCTCCTGTGAAGCATCTTGGGATAATTTATTGCAGTAAAGTCATTATATAAATATGAGTTGATTTTGTTTCACTCTTGGGATGTGAGCATTGCTGGCATAGCCAACATTTATTGCCCATTTATAATTTCCCTTGAACAGGTGGTGGTGAGCCACCTACAACTAAGTAGCTTGCTCGCTTATTTCAGAGGGCAGTTAAGAGTCAAATGCATTACTGTGGGTCTGGAGTCACATGTAGGCCAGACTGGGAACATTAGGACATTAGTGAACGAAATTGTAGTGTATAGTTCATTTATTGTTCATTTGATATGTTGCGTATTGTTCATTTAAGGCCACCATACATGTTTGGTTTAGCATGTGCAGTGTGCCACTAGAGGGAGTTGATAATATAGGTTCAAGTTTACACTAGCAATCCGGGGGGGGGGGTGCGAGGGGAATTTTGCACTCTCTCCTGTGGCAGTTTGGAGGTGGGGGGAACTTGTAATGGGGTGGGATGGTGCCACCTTCCGCCTCCGCTGAAATTAAGTGAGGGACAGGAAGGCCTGTGAAATACCGTCCCGCCCCGCTGCCAATTGAGGCCTTTAAATGGGCAATTAATGCCCAACTAAGGGCCCCAAACGCGGTCCCTTGCTCTTATAGAGGGTGATGATATTGGCATCGCGCATATCCTGTGGTACTGCTCTCTCATCCCAGCACAGGCAAAGCAGTTCGTAGAGTGCTGAAGGTACAGCAGGCTTGGCAATCTTGATTATTTCAGGGGTAATGCAGTCCTTCCCAGGGGCTTTTCCACTGGCTAGAGAATCAACGCAGTGACTGCAACAACTACCGTGGAATCTCCCTGCTCAGCATAGTGGGGAAAGTCTTCGCTCGAGTCACTTTAAACAGGCTCCAGAAGCTGGTTGAGCGTGTCTACCCTGAGGCACAGTGTGGCTTTCGAGCAGAGAGATCGACCATTGAAATGCTGTTCTCCCTGCGCCAGATACAGGAGAAATGCCGCAAACAACAAATGCCCCTCTACGTTGCTTTCATTGATCTCACCGAAGCCTTTGACCTCGACAGCAGACGTGGTCTCTTCAGACTACTAGCAAAGATCAGATGTCCACCAAAGCTACTAAGTATCATCACCTCATTCCATGACAATATGAAAGGCACAATCTCACAAACAGGATCATGACTTGTCCAAGCAATGCTTCCACTGTGGCAGTTCTTATCCACACCAGACAGTATGCCCTGCTGCTGGCAAGCAATGTAAAGATTGTGGGAAACTCAACCGTTTTGCGTATGTTTGCCACTCATCAGCAAAATCAACTGTTAAGACTAATACTACCAAAATGGTGAGAGAATGTAGCTAATATAGAGATAGATGATCCTGAATATACTTTTGTGTTCTCTTCCAGATACAGCAACCAGTGTGATAGTGACCATTGGCTGCTCGAAAGTAGATGCTGTCATAGATACAGGAACATCTGTTAATGTCAAGGGAGATAAAATGTTCAACAAACTTCAGGACCACCCCATACTTTGCAAACCAGGGAATACAAAAATCTTCCCTTACAACAATAGCAAACCACTGAAAGTTCTTGGGATTTTTGAAATGCCAGTCACATTCAAAGACACCAAAATGAATTCTGTATTCTATGTCATCTCTGGAGAAAGGGACGTGCTCATCTGATTTCACACAGCAACAGATTTACGCATGATTGCAGTCACATACGCAATTCCTAGACATACCAACAACGTTCTTGAACTGCATGCTGACCGCTTCACGGGTATTGGCAAACTGAAGGTTGCTAGATGCAAGCTGCATGTAGATCCCAAGGTGTGTCCAGTCGTGCGTTAACATAGACAAATACCATTCCATGTCAAAAAGCAGACAGAGAAGGAACTTCAGCGCTTGGTTAACTTTGACATCATTGAGAATGTTAGGGATGAACCCAGACGTAGGGTCTCATCTACACAAGTTGTCAAGAAACCCAAGAGTGAGAAAAAGGCAGAATTTGCGTCGCTATGTGGCCATAAAGCCAAGCAATACAACGAGAAAGACATTTGACACCAACAACTGACAATATCATAGAGAAAGTGAATGGTACCAAACATTTTGCTAAACATGACCTCAATGCAAGCTACTATCAAATCAAGAAGAATCATGTCGTACAGCGTTCTGCACTCACATTGGGCTCTTTTGATACAAGAGGCTCAACTTTACAGTCAACTCTGTAGCTAAGGTATTTCAGCACATGATTCAGTCTGCACTGCAACGACTTGAGGACACGTTGAATATCAGTGATATTATTCTCGTTTACGGTTGCACTGAAAGTGAACTCGAGATACGCCTATATGCATACCTAAAACTTCTTAGAGAATGCAATCTCACCCTGAACAAAGACAAGTGCCTGTTCAATTAAAGCAGAATCGAATTCTTCAGTCATGTATTCAGTTGTGATCCACGGAAAGGCAAATCATTGCAAATGCTGCAGATCCTAAGAACATGCATGAAGTCCGGAGTCTGCTTGGACTCATCGCACACTGTAGTCATTTCACTCCTAACCTTGCTATGCTGTCTACCCTCCTAAGCAATCTGACAAAAACACCACCAATTGGGAGTGGATTAAATCGCAGAAACAGGTTATACACCAGATCAAACAATGATTGTCAGCAAGTTGCACAAATGCCTACTTCAACCCTGAGAAAACCACCCAGATAGTCATGGATGTGAGCCTGGTTGGCTTTGGGGCAGTTCTCATGCAGAAAGACAAAGCAGGTCACCCATCAATCGTTGCGAATGCAAGCAGATTGTTAATGCCCGTAGAACAACAATATTAAGTATCAGCCAGGAAAGCTTAACCCAGCGGATTAACTTTCAGGGCCTCTTTTGCCGACAAGCAGTCCCACTCTCAAACAACATCTTAACAATGTGAGCCTAAACGCAGTGCCAAACTCACATTAAGTGACATCAAAGTGACAACAAAACAAGATGAAGTGTTGCAGCAATGTATGACAGCTATGGAATCACAAAACTGGAAAAAGATATGATTGAGAGAGCATCTACAAACAAAGTCACTCACACTGCAAGGTCTTCACAATGTTTGAAATGAGCTCACAGTTGCAACCACATCTGATCTCGTATTATGCAGCAACTGTATTGTCATTCCACAGTCATTGAGAGAGTATGTTGTAGAAATAGCACGAGGGTCATCAGGGAATTGTCAAAATGAAGCAACTTCTTCAGGAAAAGGTAAGATTCCAGGTAATTGACCGCACGGTGGAGCACAAAATCAGTCAGTGTTAGCCATGTCAAGCAAACACAATGTCAAATCTTCATGAGCCACTCAATATGTCTGAGCTACCTGCCGGCCCATGGACTGAAATTAGGTAGACTTCACAGACTTCACTTGCTGTCACTGACAACTACAGCAAATTCCCAGTTGTACCTCAGTGAAAGCAGTCATCCCAAAGCTGGACCAGATTTTCGCATTGCTTAGAGTCCCTTGTCATGCTGATGAGAAGTGCAATGACAAAAATACAGAACCAAATTAGAACAATTTTTAAAAGACTGATACATGTGCTGTCAACAAAATGGAGGGCAAGACACATGACCCTCAGCCTCTCTTGCACTCAAATCCACATCCGTTTCCACTAAGACTGAAAACCAATTAACTGCATGGAAATGTGACAGATAATCACGCCTGGATGTGAGCTGTACTCAAAAACAATGAGACAAGACATTTCTCAGACTTCTCATCTCCAAACAATCTCCATTACTATGGGGTGTGAACCACCCTCATCTCCTCAGAATGGAGCCATCATCAAGGCTATTATACAGCCCAGCTAGGACTGAAACCTGAAGTCGCATGGGCAAAACAAACCCTGGTAAAATTCACCTTAAAAGGTAAATTTTTTGAGTAACAAAGTGGGGAGTCTTTTCAGGACAGAACTAGAGACACAACATCAGTCTGGTCTGTCCTCAGCCACATAGTACAACAACAAAAAGCCATTTTGTATTCCAGCAAGGCTGGAGGTCAGTCAGAGGTCAGTTCCAGCCAATACAGTTGAACCCTGCTGAGACAAAGTTGGAAGCTAACTACAGCAGAGACAAGAAAGATGCCTTTGTAAAAATGACTCTTCTACCGGTGAGAATTGACCGAAGACATGAGCACCATCTTCAACCCAAAGTGAACCACCAGGAGACTGCAACAACCCAGCGATTACCAAACAACAAGCAAACAGGCCTGTAACTTTAAAATGCACCTCCCATTATTCCTGAAACAACAGACTTTTACAATCTGAACACTGAACACCTCTTACTCTATACTTTTCTATCTATCTTCTCTTGAGAGTGCAAGTGAGAGTGGATGCATGCATGAGTGGTATTGCAAACATTTTCAGGGTACGAGTATTATTTAATAAATATTTAATCTGCTGTTGTAAACTTACAAGAAAACCTGCCGCTGTCTATTTATTTGGTAGCTAACACAAGGGATTAAAACACTAGTAACAAAAAAACACTGCTGTAGTCAGTTGAAAGGTGAACAGTGGAAACCAACCACGTCATCACCCACCTGGCCATAACGCCCTCAAATGGTGAGATGTGACAACGGACCCCCATTCAACAGCAATAAGTTCAGTAAATTTGCGAACTACCTAGGCTTCACTCACTGAAAAATCACACCCTGTTGGCCAAGACCGAATGGAGAAGTTGAGAGATTCATGCACACCTTGAAAAAAGTAATCTGTGCAGTTACTACTGAGAGCAAGTGGTGGAACCAGGAATTGTATTGTGCTCTTTGCAATTACAGAGTGAATCCTCACTCGACCACTGTGAAGCCTCCAGCTATGCTCATTTTCAAACATCCTATGAGCACATCCTCCTGAACTATCCCGCAAAGCTAAAGATCAACACGTACGCAAGCCTGTTCAAGGACAGAAAGATCACATGAAAGCAGGCACAGAGTGAAACATGAAATTCAGAACTACACTGCTGAAGCCAGGAGACAAAGTGTTTATAAACACTTTTGTTGGTTTTGTTGGAAAGCAAACAACTCTGTATGACATTTAGCCATTTGTTGTGACCAACACAAAAGGATCACTGATCACTGCTAATCATGGTTCGCAAATCATCACACAAAACACGTCATTCTTCGAAGTGTTGCAAACACCATCTGCAAGCATTGCGTTTGATCCAGACGTCGACACTTCAGATGAAGCACATGAGTTAAATGATACAACACCTGATGTCACCCACGTCGATATCTGACTCATGAGCAGAAACGTCCGTCATACTTAAGCAATTATGTTACAAACTGAAGTAATGTCCAAACAGAACAATGTAAGAAAACCATTGAAATTCTCATTTACCAAGAAGGGGAAGAATGTAGTGTATTGTTTATTTGAGGCCACCGTACATGCTTGGTATGGCATGTGCAGGGTGCCACTAGAGGGAGTCGATAGTAAAGGTTCATTTTAAAGCAGCAATCCAGAACATACGAACAAATGAATTAGGAGCAGGAGTAGGCCATTCGGCCCCTTTGTGTCTGCTCTGCCATTTAATAGGAGCATGGCTAATCTGATTGTGGCTTCAACTCCACTTTCCCGCCTACCCTGATACCCTTTACCTCCCTTGTTAGTCAAGAATTTATCTACCTCTGCCTTAAAAATATTCCATGACTCTGCTTCCATCGCTGTCTGGGAAGAGAGTGCCAAAGACTCACAACCCTCTGAGAGAAAATTCTCCTTATCTTAGTCTGAAATGGGCAACCCCTTATTTTTAAACTGTGTCCCCTAGTTCTAGTCTCTCCCACAAGGAGAAACATCCTTTCAGCATCCACCCTGTCAAGTCTCCTCAGGATCTTATACGTTTCAATAAGATCATCTCTTACTCTTCTAAACTCCAATGGATACAGACTAAACATGTCCAACCTTTCCTCATAAGATAACACTCCCATCCTTGGTATCAGTCAAGTGAAACTTCTCTGCCCTGCCTTTAATGCATTTATATCCTTTCTCAAATAAGGAAACCAAAACTGTACACAGTACTCCAGATGTGGTCTCAAACATACCCTATACTACTGTAGCAAAACATCCCTACTTTTATATTCCATTCCCCTTGCAATAAACAACAACAGTCCATTTGCCTTCCTAATCACTTGCTCTATCTGCACACCAACCTTTTGTGAATTATGTACCAGGACAGCCAGATCTCTCTGTACCTCAGAGTTCTGCAATCTCTTTCCAGTTAAATAATATGCTGTTTCACTATTCTTCCTGCCAAAGTGGATAATTTCACATTTTCCCACGTTATATTCCATTTGCCAAATTTGTGCCTACTCACAAAACCTATCTATATCCTTTTGCAGACTCCTTATGTCCTCTTCACAATTAACTTTGCTACCTATCTTTGTGTCATCTAACTCATTGATATAGATAGTAAATAGTTGAGGCCCAGGCCCTGATTCCTGTGGCACTCCACTAGTTACAGCTTGCCAACCCAAAAAAGACCCATTTATCCCTACTCTCTGCTTCCTGTTAGCCAACCAGTCCTTTATCCATGCTAATATGTCAGCCCCTACATCATGAGCTCTTATTTTGTGTAGTAACCTTTGATGTGGCACCTTGTCAAATGCCTTCTGGAAATCCAAGTACACCACATCCACAGGTTTCCCCTTTATCCACATTGTTTGTTACTTTGTCAAAGAACTTAAATAAATTAGTCAAACATGATTTCCCTTTCATAAAACCATGTTGTGTTGACTCTGTCTGATTGCACTGAGATTTTCTAAGTGCCCCGCTTTAACCTGCTTAATAATAGATTCCAGCAGTTTCCCTATGACGGGTGTTAAGCTAACTGGATTGTAGTTTCCTGCTTTCTGTCTCCATCCTTTCTTGAATAGAAGAGTCACATTCGCTATTTCCCAATCAGATGGGACTTTTCCAGAATCTAGAGAATTTTGGAAAATTAAAAACAATGCATCGACTATCTCAGCGGCCACTTCTTTTAAGACCCGAGGATGAAGTCCATCAGGACTTTTAGTTCTAATCATTTTTTCAGTACCCTTTCCTTGCTGATTGTAATTGTTTTAAGTTCCTCCCTCCCTTTCACCTCCTGATTCACAATTACATCTGGATTTGTATATTTGTATCCTCTACAGTGAAGACAGTTGCAAAATATCTGTTCAATTCATCTGCCATCTCCTTTTTTCCCATTATTAATTCCCCAGATTCACTCTCAGAGGACCACTGCTCATTTTACTTACTCTTTCCTTTTTAAATACCTGTTCTTACGACCAAAGTGGGAGCAATACACTGTCAATTCAGTCCAATCACTCCACAGGTCACAGCATATTATTAAAGTTTTCCCATCTACCAGAAATCAGCCAAATTAAACACTTTATTAACCCCCAGAATAAAATACACCAAACCAGGTATCTTTAGACAACCACAAATTTACTATTTATTGAGAAATTAAATCTTAAACAGTATTAAGATAAATTTATGTCAAAAGACCTTATAACTTCTTATTTAACCTAACTCCCCATGCACACAGACATACATTCAAAAACTAACAGTCAACCAGTTTTAAAATAAAAGGTGTTTCTTTGGAATAGAAATAAGTAGCTCGGATGTAAGTCCTGGTAAGTTACATTCCTGGTTGATGTGGTGTCCCAGAGTAGAGTAATCAGATGCCACTCGAAGTCTCCAGGTGAATTCAACAAAACAGTCTTTAATAGATAGGCATTTAAAGTGTTTCAGCTGCAGCAGGCATCACACAGTTCTTTCAATGAGAAGCACAGCAATAGGTCTACTTGGATTTTAAAATCGGCAGTCTTTAGGTAAAAACTTTACCAAGAATTCCAGCAAACACAAACAGGCAATAGAGAGTGTTACTTCTGTAACAGACTTCATAGAGTTTCAAAGTAAAAATGGAATTTACTACATCCAACAATGCAAATCATTCTTTTTCAGGGGGGTTTTCTCCTTAGGCAAACATAGTCTGAGCTCAATGTAGATTTTCTCTGCTGAGATATAGACAGCTTCCTTTTAGTGCACAGCATGCTTCGTTTGTCTCCAGATCAGACTGCTTTTAGCCAGTTTCTACACATAGTTAAAAGTTACAGTACACCATGTGACCCCCTCTTTCTCCTGCTGCATCCCAGGAAACAGGTGCAGCTGGCACACTCTGCCCCCTTAGCTTTTAAAGGCACACTGTTTTTAAACAGTGTATTAAAGGCACATTGTTTAAAACAGAGAAATGAACTACACTTCAATGGCACTTCCGCCCTTGGCGAAATGAAACACCATTCTTAAAAATGTGTTTCATTACAATGCAAAAAATAGAAACAGGAAATAAAGATGCTAAAACACTTTCTCACATGCATGCCCCTATTCATTCTACTGATAAGTAACAGAATTTTTCTATGTACTATTGCCATCCATGTAACTTGACAACGTTAAATTCATCGGCAATAACATTGTTTTCCCCGAAATATGTACAATTTTCAAATGATAAGGCTGCAACAACAAACTCCATCTAAAAATTCCAGCATTTCGGTTACTAACATTAATGGGTTATGGTCAGTGTATGTTAGTATTTCTTTATAGTCTTGGCGGACATATACATCAAAATGTTTGAGAGCCAGCAAAAGTCCTAATGTTTCTTTCTCCACAGTGGAATACTTCTCTTTGATGGCAATTTAGTTTTCTTGAGAAATATCCTACTGGCTTTTCTATGCCCGATTCGTCATCCTGCAATAGGACTGCACCAAACCCCAGGTCGCGAGCATGAATCGCTATTTTGAATCAGCTAACACTCTTTCATTAGTTAAGATTGCCTTTAGCTTTTCAAAAGCTGCCTGGCATTCATCTAACCATACTACTTTGTTTTACTTTTTTTGTAGCAAATTGGTTAATGGAGCAACTACAGTACTAAAATTCCGTACAAATTTCCTGTAAAAACTGCACAACCCTAAAAACCTCATTATTTCTCGTTTAGATTTAGGGATAGGGAACTCTACTAAGGCCTGTGGCTTTGCCGTTTTTGGCAATACTTGTCCTTGCCCCGCTATATGTCCGAGGTAAGTTACTCTTGCTTTTCTGAATTCGCTTTTTTCCAGATTTATCACTAAGTCCACTGCTTGAAATTTTTTATACAGAATTTTTAGCTGGTTTAAGTGTTCTTGCCAAGTGTTACTATATATTAGTACATCATTGAGATACACTACACAGTTGGGAACACTGGCTACCACCTAATTCATTAATCTTTGAAAAGTGGCTGGGGCATTTTTTTAGCCCAAATAGCATCACTTGGCACTGATAGAGACTGTCTGGTGTTACAAAAGCTGATATCTCTTTGGCTCGAGGAGTCCAAGGAACTTGTCAGTATCCCTTTAACAAGTCGATCTTGGTAAGAAACATAGTGCTGCCCACTCTGTTGATACAGTCTTCTAAACGCGGAATTGGGTAGGAGTCTGCCTTCGTTACTGCATTGACTTTTCTGTAGTCTATACAAAATTGGGTTGACCAGGCAGGTTTAGGTACTAGAACTATTGGTGAACTCCAGCTGCTTCGACTAGGTTCGATCCAGTTGTTTTCCATCATGTATTGGATTTCTGCTTTTACTTGGGCCTGTTTGTCCGGACTTAAGCAGCAAGGCTGTTGCTTTAAAGGAACGGATACCCCTATATCCGCATCACGTGTGGCTAAGGTTGTACATCCTGGTTTATCCCTACAGACATAGAAACATAGAAAATAGGAGCAGGAGTAGGCCATTCGGCCCTTCCAGTCTGCTCCACCATTCATTATGATCATGGCTGATCATCCAACTCAGTAACCTGTTCCCACTTTCCCCCCATATCCTTTGATCCCTTTCGCCCCAAGAGCTATATCTACCTCCTTCTTGAAAACATACAATGTTTTGGCCTCAAGTGCTTTCTGTGCTAGCGAATTCCACAAGCTCACCACTCTCTGGGTGAAGAAATTTCTCCTCATCTCAGTCCTGAAAGGTTTACCCCGTATCGTTAGACTATGACCCCTGGTTTGTTGGATTCCCCCACCAACGGGAACATCCTTCTTGCATTTACACTGTCAAGTCCTGTTAGAATTTTATAGGTTTCTATGAGATTCCCCCCTCACTCTTCTGAACTCCAGTGAATATAATCCTAACCAACTCAATCTCTCTTCATACGTCAGATCCGCCATCCCAGGAATCAGTCTGGCAAACATTCACTGCACTCCCTCTATAGCAAGACCATCCTTCCTCAGATAAAAAGACCAAAACTGCACACAATATTCCAGGTGTGGCCTCACCAGCGCCCTGTATAATTGCAACAAGACATCCCTACTCCTTTATCCTCTCGCTATGAAGGCCAACAAACTATTTGCCTCTTTTACCGCCTGTTGCACCTGCATGCTTACCTTCAGCGACTGGTGTACGGGAACACCCAGGTCTAGTTGCATATTCCCCTCTCTCAGTTTATAGCCATTCAGATAATAATCTGCCTTCCTGTTTTTGCTACCAAAGTGGATAACCTCACATTTATCCACATTATACTGCATCTGCCTTGTATTTGCCCACTCACTCAACTTGTCCAAATCACCCTGAAGCCTCTCTGCATCCTCCTCACAACTCACCCTCCCACCCAGTTTTATGTCATCTGCAAATTTGGAGATATTACATTTAGTTCCCTCATCTAAATCATTTATATTGTGAATAGCTGGGGTCCCAGCACCGATCCCTGCGGTACCCCACTAGTCACTGCCTGCCATTCGGAAAAAGACCCGTTTATTCCTATTCTTTGTTTCCTGTCTGCCAACCAATTTTCTATCCATTGTAATACACTACCCCCAATCCCATGCGCTTTAATTTTACACGCTAATCTCTTATGTAGGACTTTGTCGAAAGCCTTCTGAAAGTCCAAATAAACCACATCCACTGGCTCCCCCTCATCAACTCTACTAGTTACATCCTCGAAGAATTCTAGTGCATTTGTCAATGATTTCCCTTTCGTAAATCCATGCTGACTCTGTCCAATTCTACCACTGTTCTCCAAGTGCTATGCTATAAAATCTTTGATAATGGACTCTAGAATTTTCCCCAGTATCGACGTCAGGCTGACTGGTCTATAATTCCCTGTTTTCTTTCTACCTCCCTTTTTAAATAATGGGGTTACATTAGCTACCCTCCAATCTGTAGGAACTGTTGCAGAGTCTATAGAATCTTGAAAGATGACCACCAATGCATCCACTATTTCTAGGGCCACTTCCTTAAGTACTCTGGGATGTAGTTTATCAGGCCCTGGGGATTTATTGGCCTTCAATCCCATCAATTTCCCCAACACCATTTCTCTACTCATACTGATTTCCTTCAGTTCCTCCCTCTCACTAAACCCTGTGTTCCCCAACATTTCTGGTATGATATTTGTGTCCTCCTTTGTGAAGATAGAACCAAAGCATGCATTTAGTTGGTCAGCCATTTCTTTGTTCCCCATAATAAATTCCCCCATTTCTGACTGTAAGTGACCTACATTTGCCTTCACCAATCTTTTTCTCTTCACATACCTATAGAAACTTTTACAGTTAGTTTTTATGTTCCCCGCAAGCTTGCTCTCGTACTCTATTTTCCCCTTCTAAATCAATCCCTTGGTTCTCCTTTGCTGAATTATAAACTGCTCCCAATGCTCAGGTCTGTTGCTTTTTCTGATGAACTTGCATGTCTCTTCCTTGGATCTAATGCTATCTCTAATTTATTTTAAATGTTGTGAAAAGCCTGGTTAGGTCTTCACATTGTTTTGCTTCTAAGTAAAAAAGCATGTTGTCCAATTTTCCTGATAGTTGGAGGTTCAATCTGAGAATTGTCTAGGCCTCTTTCTGCCTTATCCTCACTATCCTTTTCCTTCTCAACAGTCCTGATTACCTGACATACCTGTTCTGGCTTACCCTCCTCCCTGCGATAATATTGCTTTAACATATTGATGTGACACAACCGGTTCTTCTTCTGGCTATCATGGGTGTCAATTAAATCAACCTTACCCACTCTTTTAAACATTTATATGAGCCAGTGAACCGTGCTTTTAATGTTTCACCCTGTAATGGTAACAACACCAATACTTCATCCCCTGGTTGAAAATTGCTGGTCTTTGCATTCTTGTCTGCCCATTTTTTCATATTGGCTTGGGATGCTTTAAGGTGTTCCTGGTACTACAAAACTGCTTCACGTCCTTTGTAAGGCCTGGCCAGTAAAAATGTTGGCTTATTCGTGATTTCGTCTTCCGAATTCCCCTATGTCCTGCAAAAGGAAAGTCATGTGCTAACCTCACTAATCCCTGGCAATATTTAGGTGGTACCACTATCTGTTCAACAACTGTCCAGACTTTGTCCGCAGGTCTATGAGACGGTCTCCATTTTTTGCCTCAGCTTCTGTCAGTGCCATTCTATATAACTCTGGATTAGCTTGCTGTGCTGCAATTATAGAAGACCTGTTAAACATCTCATTTGGATTATCTAAATCTCCAAATAAGTTTTCAGATACTCAGCTATCTGTTTGTGGTACCACTTTTACTCCGACAATGGAACTTGTTTAGCCATTGCTCAGGTGACTACACACGCAGGAAATATTCCTGGAACTTGTTCCTGTAATTGTTCCATTTCTTTAACTCCAGTTGGTTCCTCTGTACTTATAGGAGAAACTGATACTTTTCATCCGGCCAAATCATTTCCTAGGAGTAGATCAATTCCATCTACTGGCAAACTGTGGACAACTCCTACAGTTACCATCTCAGATATTAAGTCACACGCTAAGTGCACTTTACATAAAGGTACGGATATATACTCCCCACCAATTCCATGAACTAAACCTTTAGCGTTCAAGGCACTCTCTGGTGGAAATGTTATATCTTTCCCCAGCAAGAATGTTTGGGTTGCTCCTGTATTCCTGAGTATAATGATAGTTTTTCCTGCCTCACTTAAAGGATATGGAGTTACTTTCCCCTTTGACAAAAATTCCTTATAAGTTTCGGGTATCTTATTCTTAACCTCTATACTCACTTCGGTTTTTGTATCTGGTTTCACAGCTGCCATTAAAGCTGCAGCCTGGTCTGCTGGACATTCAGTCAGAGCTACTTTCCCTGCATTAGTTTTGTGTACCCCAACAAGTCCTATAGGTTTACCTCGCAATTTCCAGCATTCTGAATGAAGATGACCCATTTTGTGGCAATGATAACACTTTGGCTTGCGGACCTCACTCCTTCCCTCAGTACCTTCCTTTCTGACCTGAGGAGGTGATCCTGGGGCCTTCCCAGCTGTCCCTTCATGTCCCCGGCTATTTGCCTTCTTTTCACTCTCCCACTTTTTATCCTTCTCGGGTTTATGGGGGTGATGGACAAAAGGTTTTGGCTTATTCACAAGCTCAAAATCATCAGCAATTTCCGCTGCTTGCCTAACTTTCAAAACTTTCAGGTTATCTACATGAGTTCTTGCTACTGAAGGAACTAAATTTTTAAACTCTTCCAAGAGAAACAATTCCCTAAGGTTCTCATATGTGGTTTCCATCTTTAATGCCCACATTCAACGGTCAAAATTAATTTGCTTCACCTTCTCAAATTCTACATACATTTGCCCAGCCAATCTCCATAAGTTCCAAAACTTCTGACAGTAAGTTTCAGGGACTAACTCATATGCAGCGAGAATAGCCTTTTTTGCCATCTCATAATCTGCAGAAGCCTCTTCAGGAAGCATGGCATAAACTTAATGAGCTCTGCCTATCCACCTGCTTTGCATAAGCAGTGTCCAGCTTTCCTCTGGCCAATTCACTTGTTTGGCTATTTTTTCAAAAGATATGAAAAATGCCTCTACGACCCTTTCCTCAAACTTAGGAAGAGCTTGTATGAAGCTTTTTGCTGGATCCTAGGCTGAATTCAGATTCTTCCTGAGCAGAACTTTCCCTGGATTCAAGACTACCCCTTTGTCTTAGTTCCATCTCTTTTGACCTAAATTCCCTCTATTCTCTTTCACTTTCTCTCTGAAGTTCAAGTTTTCTTAATTCTTTCTCAGCCTCAAGTTTTGCCATTTCTTTTTCCTGCTTATGTTTTTTCATTTCAAAATGAATCCTAGCCAATTCCACTGCATCACTCTCTGGCTTACTAGCTTCTTTTTCCTCCAATTCCAGATGTTGGGCTATTAGGTCAATTATCACTGTTTTTTTGGCACCTGATTTCAATTCTAACCCCAATTTTGCTGCCAATTCTTTTAGTTTATTCTTAGTAAAGTTATCAAGTCACTGAGGGACACATTCTTCTTTCCCAGAAACCCTGTTGCAACTTCCAATGCCTTTCTGATGATACAGCCTTTACCCTTATATGCAAGAAACCCGGTACCTTTTATTATAATAAAAACAAGAAATGCTGGAACCACTCAACAGGTCTGGCAGCATCTGTGGAAAGAGAAGCAGAGTTAACATTTCGGGTCAGTGACCATTCTTCGGAACACTGTTTCGGTTTCTTTTATTTTTCTCTTTCAAATTATTACTCCCCTTATAATTAATGTAACTGGTGTTAGATTTGGATCCCGATAATCGAACCTCAATTAATATGATCCCAGATGTGAGAGCAATTAATATGATATCCCAGACGCAAGCCACCAATTAATATGTTACGACTGAGGCGGGAGCAATACACTGTCAATTCAGTCCAATCACTCCACAGGTCATAGCATATTATGAAAGTTTTCCCATCTACTGGAAATCAGCCAAATTAAACACTTATTAACCCCCAGAATAAAATACACCAAACCAAGTATCTTTAGACAACAAAGAATTAACTATTTGTTGATAAACTAAATCTTAAATACTATTAAGATAAATTTATGTCAAAAGACCTTATAACTTCTTATTTAACCTAACTCCCCATGCATACACACATACGTTCAAAAACTAATGGTTAACCATTTTTTTTTAAAAAGGTGATTCTTAGGAATAGAAATAAGTTACTGTGTTGTAAGTCCTGGTAAGTTACGTTCCTGGTTGATGTGGTGCCCCAGAGTAGAGTAATCAGATGCCACTCGAAGTCTCCAGGTGAATTCAACAAAACAGTCTTTAATAGATAGGCATTTAAAGTGTTTCAGCTGCAGCAGGCATCACACAGTTCTTTCAATGAGAAGCACAGCAATAGGTCTACTTGGATTTTAAAATTGGCAGTCGTTTGATAAAAACTTTACCAAGAATTCCAGCAAACACAAACAGGCAATAGAGAGTGTTACTTCTGTAACAGACTTCGTAGAGTTTCAAAGTAAAAATGGAATTTACTACGTCCAACAATGCAAATCGTTCTTTTTCAGGGTTTTTTTCTCCTTAGGCAAACACAGTCTGAGCTCAATGTAAATTTTCTCTGCTGAGATATAGTCAGCTTCTTTTCAGTGTACAGCATGCTTCGTTTGTCTCCAGATCAAACTGCTTTTAGCCATTTTTTACACACAGTTAAAAGTTACAGTACACCTTGTAACCCCCTCTCTCTCTTGCTGTGGCCCAGGAAACAGGTACAGTTGACACACTGTGCCCTCTTAGTTTTTAAAGGCACACTGTTTTTACACAGAGTCTTAAAGGCACACTTTTTAAAACAGAAAAACAAGTACACTTCCATGAGACTGTAGAAACTCTTACTATCCGTTTTTATAGTTCTAACTAGCTTTCTCTTGTACTCTAATTTCTCCCTCCTTATGAATCTTTTCATCATTCTTTGCTGTTTCTCTGCCCAACCTTCTGACCTGCCACTCATCTTTGCAGAATTATAGAGTCATAGAGTGATACAGCACTGAAACAGGCCCTTTGGCCCACCGAGTCTGTGCTGACCAACAACCACCTATTTATACTAATCCTACTTTAATCCCATATTCCCTACCACATCCCCACCATTCTCCTACCACCTACCTACACTAGCTCAATTTACCTATCAACCTGCAAGTCTTTGGCTGTGGGAGGAAACCGGACCACCCGGCGGAAACCCACGCGGTCACAGGGAGAACTTGCAAACTCCGCATAGGCAGTACCAAGAACCGAACCCGGGTCACTGGAGCTGTGAGGCTGTGGTGCTAACCACTGCGCCACTGTGCCGCCCCAAATTATATGCTTTTTCTTTCAATTTGATACAATCTTTAACTTCCTTCATTAGCCATGGATGTAACGTCCATCCCTTAGAGTCTTTCTTTCTTACTGGAATGTATCTTTACTCAGTTTTCTGAAATATCTCCTTAAATATCTGTCACTGCATCTCTACTGACCTATCCCTTAACCTAATTTGCCAGTTTACTTTAGCCAGCTCTGTCTTCATGGCTTCATAATGCCCTTATTTAAGTTTAAAACACTAGTCTTAGATTCACACCTCTCTCTCTCAAACTGAATGTGAAATTCAATCATATTATGATCACTGCTACTGAGGGCTGAGGGGCACCTTCACTGTGAGGTCATCAATTAATCCTGCCTCATTACACAGTACCAGATCTAGTATAGCCTGCTCTCTAGTTGGCTCAAGAAACTGTCCCAAAAACACTCTATGAACTCATCCTGAGAAAAGGATTGCATGGATACTGGACTTTATGTTTTTTTTAAAAGAGGTCATCATATGGTCTTTTGGATTGGTCTGTAAACAACCCCAAGTGGAAGTTACCTGTCTTCAGATAATTACACAGCAGGGGCTTTTTGATTTTGGGGAGATATTTCTGGAGAATTGACAGGTCAAGATTTATAGGAGTCAGGAGGCTTGACTCTTGAGATATTGTTTTGGTTTCACTTTGGACAATTAGTTGGAATCAACCTGAAAGACAAAACCCCAACTCAGCCTGTTGCATCTCTTTGAAAAGCCTGCCAGTTTTGCCATTACTTTGAGAAGCTCTTAGAAGTAAGTGTAAGAAATAGAGAAATTGATGATGCAGTCCTCCTGAAAGGCCTGCCTGAAATCCCGTTTGCCGCATTTGTCCTGAGATGCTGGAAAAACCTGCCGAATAAATCCTCGACGCTGCCTGAACGAATTGCTCCAGAAAAGTATCGCAGTGACGGCCGACTACATGTATTTGGGATGCTAAACCAAAAAAATGACATCTGACATCTTTCCATATCTTCTCTTTTTTATCTTCACGAATTAGCAAGTATTTGGCCAAAGTATTCTTTTCTTTTGTAACAGAGCCCTAAAGAAAAAAATCTCTATTTTTTGATTAACTGGAATGTATGTGTGTGTGTGTGTGTGTGTGTGTGAGGGGTTAAGGTAAAAAGGAAACTTTCATATTTCAATCTGTGTGTTAATGCTTTGCTTCACTCAGCTGATTAAGTCTTGTTTTATAATAAACTGATAATTTTGTTGTTTATTAAAGAAACCTGTTTAGTGTATTTTATTCTGGGATAAAAATAGAGTCTATGATTGACCCAATCAGTAACTGGGTAAATATTTAAATATATGTTGTGACCAGTGGAGAAGTGGAACTAGAAAAAACAGTGCACTCTTCCAGCCTTGCTCGTTACACAACTCAGAGGTCAGCAGGGCTAGGGGTGATAGTGGAACTTGGTGTGAGATAGGATATGGTCAGTAGAATTTTAGATGAGTTGAAGTTTATGGAAGATGGGGAGCTGGCCCGGAGAACATGCCAATAGTCGAGTCTAGAGATAAGTAAAGAATGGATGAGGGTTTCAGCAGTAAATATGGGCTCAGGCAAAGGTGGAGCCTGGTGATATTACCAAGGTGCCAGTAGGTTATCTTTGTGGTGGAGAGGATGTGGGGTTGGAAGCTCAGTTTGGGGTTGAATAGGACAGTGATGTTGCAAACAGTTTGGTTCAACCTGAGACAGTGGGATGGAATCAATGGCAAGGGTACGCAGTTTGTGGGTGGGGGCTGCAGACACTAACTTCAGTCTTTCCAATGTCAATCTGGAGGAAATTGCAGCTTATCCAAAACTGGATGGCAGGGAAGCAGTCATAACACTGGCAGTGAAGGGGGAATGAAGAAAGGTGGTGGAGAGGTAAAGCTGGGCAATGTGAATGTACATTGGAAGGTGTCTCCAAGGGACAGCATAGAGATGAGGAAGAAAAGAGGCCAAGAATAGATTCTTGGGGGTTTTCAGATATAACAGTGTGAAGGTGGGATGAGAAGACATTGCTAGAGATCTCTGGCTACAATCAGATAGGTAAGAGAGGAACGAACTGAGGGAAGTCCCACTGAGGAGGATAATGAAGGTGTGGCAGCAGAGGAGGATAGTATGAGTGACCATGTCAAAGGCTGCAGAGAGGTTGAGAAGACAAAGACAAGTAATGCACCATGGTTACAGTCAGAGAATGTTATTCATGTCTTTGACTAAAACCTCTGAGTGGGGCAAAAACTTTATCTGAAGGATTCAGACAGAGAATTATGGGGGAGATGGGAATTGACTTGGGAAGTGACAAAATGTCTTGGAACTTTGAAAAGAAAAGACAGTTTGGAGATGGGCTTCTAGTTTGCAAGGACAGATAGGCTGAGGGTGGGCTTTTTTAGGAGGGATTGATGACAGCAGTTTTGAAAGGGTGGGCAGTACCTGAAGAGAGGGAACCGTTTACAGCTAGAATGGAGACCAACATTGAAGGTTGTGTGGTCAGGGGTTCAGTAGGAATGGGATCAAGTGAGGAGGAGGTGGATCTCATGGAAGAAATGAGTTTGAAGACGACATGCGGAGATGGCAGAGAAACTAAAAAGACAGGTTAGGGTAAGGGGTTTTTAGAGAGGTTTGGCTCAGTGGGCAAGGGGTAGGGAGAAGCAGCAGAGGAAGCTGAACAGATGCCCTGTTTCCTGGTGATAAAGAAATTGATGAGTTTCACGACTTTTTAGAGGTTAGGGTGGAAGGAAAAAGAAAGAAACTTTTCGGAGGTGTTTTGATAGTGGAGAAAAGGAGTTTGGGTTATCTTTTCCCTGCAGATTGGCGGACAGCTTTGTCATAGAAGTAGATCTTGCTGTGGTCTAGCTAGATCTGGCGATGGCTGGCTAAGCCAGTTGTGCATTAGATCTACTCAACTTTGACTTGAGGAATGGGAATGGAAGCCAAACTGTGGGAACAATCAGGATGGGGGATCAGAGCATCAAAAGTGGAGGTGAAGGAGCAAAGCAACATCTTCAGCAATATTTTCATTAATGGAAGGCCGAAGACTGGGAAGTTGGGAGCTTGAGAGTGAATTTGACAACATCTTGAGGGAAAGTTTTTCCAAAAGGCAGGTGTGCTGGCCAATATTTATCCCTCAACCAGCACCACTAAAACAGAATGCACTTTTCATCCTTCCACCAGGTCTTCAATTATTTATTAGTATCACTTAGCAGGCTCTCCTGCTCTCCTGTTTGCATCATGCAGGCATCAAGAAATTGGGAAAAGAAAAAATCATTCAGGCTGTCTAGATCAACAATGTTTAAAACCAGACTGCTTTGATTTCCCTCCTTGCTTGGAACAAACAATGTTTCCTGCTGGTGCCTGCTGAGCCAGGAGTTTCTTCCATATTCTAAACATTTAAAAAATTGGAACTGTTGATGTAATGGGGAGGTGAGTACAGAGGTGATTGTCAGCACTATGTAATGTATCCACATTGTCATGGTAATATCGAAACAATTTCTTTCCCATTTTTAAGATGATGATTGTGCTCTATAGTACGTCACCAGGACAAGGCTTGTTGTCCGTCTGGTTGATGTAAGAATGGTCCATTTCTAGTGTTAGAAAGAAGAAAATAAAGAAAGATTTGCATATATATAGTGCCATTCATGGTCTCAGGATATCCCAAATTGCATTACAGCCAATGAAGTACTTTTGAAGTATAGGCACCGTAATTACGTAGGAAATGCAGCAGCCAATTTGGACACAGCAAAGACCCACAAGTGTGGAAAAATCTGGATCATGTGTTTTCGTGGTGGTGGTTGATGGATAAGTATTGTCCAGAGCACTGGGGAGAAAACCGCAACCCCCCACCACCCCACCCCGCATGCCGCCAAGGTCTTATTTGAAATAGTGCCCTGGCTGACACTCGTACATTTTACTTTGTGACAGAGATTTCTCTGAGTGAATTCTGGTCCTTGCTACATCCACTGCTGATCTTTGAATAAAAATAAGCAAATGGTATTAGCCTAACTGAACATCTATGACTAATAGACCATGTAAGTAATCTTTCTGACACGCTGAAATTTGTCTGACAGATCTTTACCTAATTAAAACAAATATTGATTCACAGTATCCCAACTGCTGCCTAGGCTTACATCAAGGACATTTGGACACTGTATTGAATGTTAGACTGAAAAGTTAAATATAAACGTTCCAAAAAACATAAAACTCCAAAAGCAGCCAAATCTCTCTCAGAAAAATTGTTGTTATTAATACTGAACAGACAATCAACCCTTCAGAGACAGTGGCCACAAAATTTTGTTGCTTGATGCCCGTATTTTCGGTGGTACAGATGCTGCTTCAACTCCAAAATGGTATCCGCGTCACACACGCACAGTTCTAGTACTGGACATGCCGGACGCCGTTTTGACAGGTCATTGGCATGGACACAGGGAACATGCGGCAGAAGTTCGCAGAGTAGGGGATTGTGATATCAGTCAGCGCGTCACACTGATTTGACACCAGCAGTGCCATTTTCGATTTCAATGAGCCCTCTCTTAACCTCACACAGCTGAACATGCATTCAGCAACAGGAAGGTCCTCTCACCAGTGCTGCTTAAAGGGATCATCAACCACTTTGAGATAAGTTGCTGATTGATTTCTACTGGCTGTTGCTGAGTTAATACAAGGTTTGGAGGTTTGTACTGCTACTTAAAGTTGCTGAGGTCTACAGGGAGTGGTGTGGTACATGGTGAAGGCCTTGGTTCTCACGTCAAGGGTTCTGCTCAGACCACTTGCTCCCAGACATGGGTGCAGTAGTTTCTATCCCTTTTGGTCTGTGGCATTACAGGGAGAATGAGCAGAGGTGACACAGAGGAGCACAAGCTATATGAAGATGGGGGTGGAGAAGGGCTCTCAGCAGGAGACCATATCTGCCCAGAGTCTTCAGGGAGCAATTCTCCTATCTCAACATCAGTGAAGAATAGACTGTGCAGCATCTCTGTTTCACTAAGGAGCTGCTCACTGAAATCTGCCACATAGTGGAGGAAGACCTGCAGCCCCAGATTATGGCAAGGGCAGCATTGCCAGTGGCTGTAAAGGTGATCATGGCTTTGAACTTCTTCATGTCAGGATCTTTCCAGGCAGGAGCAGGCAACATATCCAACATCTCACAATTAGCCATCCCCTTTGTATAAGGGAGGTCACTGATGCTCTGTAAGCAAAGAGAGGGGAATACATTGCATTCTCTCTTTCCAGACAGAAGCAATTGGTGCACACACGCAGAATAGAAGGGTTTCCCATGGTGCGGGGTGGCATTGACTGCACACGTCACTTAGTAAATTCTGAGACGTGTGACAACTGCAAAGGGTTCCACTCCCTCAATGTCTAGCTGGTGTGATGCTCAGGTAAAGTGCAGTGATTGAAACTACAAGAACTCAACCTGAAGAGTTATAAAATGGACTTTTATTTTACAAAAGTGGATGATGTGCTTCAAAAAATGTCCACAGAAGGTCACAAAATTTAGCCTTTGTATATTCACACTGTTTGGTGAAGATAAAAGAATACATTCAAAGCTAAGACGTGCCAATTACACCCATCTTGAACCCATCAAGAGACATTTTTGAATTGAATGGGTTCTTCTGAAACAAAGAAGGTGTGAGGTAGCCACATCCTTAGCCATTGTCAGTCACCACAGGGAGGAAAATCTCTGTCTCCCAAGAGAGGCAAGATATGAGCAAAGCAACTCCTGACACCTCATCCAGTGCGCCGACGTCAACAGAGCGCTCCCAGCTACGCACATGTGCAGAACAGTCTCTTGCTGTCAGTAACATGCTGTGCATGCATAACATACGTTCCTGCCAGGACTAATTCATGCATAATTGCAAAAATGTCATCGCGCAGCCATACTGGAAGTTCTTCCAGCCGTACCATCCGGCGGGAACCCGACATCCCCCCCTCCTCCAGTTTCTCGCTCGCAGTCTCCCTCCCATCCTCTGCCTATCCCTATCTTGCCACTCTCTCTCTCTCCCCAACTTCCCCTGTGGGGAGCAGGAGCGGGAGGGAGTGGGGGCTGGGGAAGCAAGAGGGAGCGGGGGAGAGAAGTGGGGCGGGAAGAAGTGGGAGGGAGCGGCTGATGGGGATGAAGCAGCGGTGGGGAGTGAGTGGCCGATAGGTGGGGGGGGGGGGGGGTTGACGCGGGGAGCGAGTGGCTGAGGGAAGGCAGCAGCAAGGCCGGGAGCGAACGGCAGGCAGACAGGCGCAGGAGGCAGCACCGGGGATGAGAAGCGGGATATTGTTTTGGGTGGGATCGCAGCAATTGAATGTAATTTGTTTTTTGTGATAAATTGAGCAGCGCCATCTTTAATCCTGGCAGCTGCCTAAAACGTCGCTGTGACATGAGACTGCATGTCGCATGTGCAAGTACTGCGCCACCTAGTGGCTGCATTGTCAGCAAACGCAGCCAGTTGTGAGAGACCTTTAGCTTTAAAAGTAGCTCTCTGGAGAGAGAAAGCATCACCAAAGCTTGTCCAGCTGAGAGCTGAGAGAAAATCCAGCAAGCCAAAAAGGAAGGCACCCCGTTGTGAATTCTACATTTCATTACATTCGGGCAGCAGTGATTTAGAAGTGATCCCCTGTCTTCAAACGGAACTTTCAACCAACAGAGAAGTCTACAAACACCTTAGGCCTGCAACTAAAGAGAAATTGACTTCCGAGAAGAATCAACAGGTTTACCATGAACCCTGAAACCCTACCTCACTTCAAATTACTTACCCCTTTTCCTCTCTATTTGTCTCTTCTTGTGTGTGTGTGTGTCTGCGAGAGAATGCGTGAGTGGGTGCCATTACGACAATTTCGGGATAAGGCACATTGCTCAATAAATAATTAATCTTCTGTTTTAAACGTACAAGAAAACCTGTCGCTGTCTGTTTATTTGACAAATAAAACGCAAAGGGGTTAAAAACCGAACAACAAAAACACTTGCTGTGGTCAGGTAGCAGTTGAACAGTGGGAACCACCCATACCCCTCAGCATGTGGCCATAACATAGGAATGCAATCATACTCAGCACATCTGCAGATCAATGTCCGGTATCCTGGCAGCAGTCCTGTTGCCTTTATTCTGCACCTGATTCCTCTACCATCAGCATTTGAGCCATCACAAGAAACCAGAGGGTGTCAACTGGACAACAAGTAATATCAGTTGACCAGGTGATTCATGACTCCAGTACGCAACCCACACACACATGGGGAGTATGTATATCATCCAACAGACCTTTGAAGTACTGAATCAATGCTTCCACTGCCTGGACCACTCTGGAGAAACCCTGCAGTACTCTCCAGAATGGGTGTCATGATTCATCATGGTCTGCTGCATCCTCGCCGTCATGACAGAACAGCCATTGTCACCAGATATAGAGCAAACAGCTGAGGAGGAGGAGGAAGGGAGGAGGCAAACAACACAGCCCCTGTCCAGCTGGACTGTTCGTGATCAGCTCATCTGACTGTGATACCAGTGAATTCAACCCCAATTCCCCATTCACCAACAGTCCCACACCTTACCATCCCTCTGTTACTGACCATCACAGCATCCTTTTGGCCAGAATGCAAAAATAAAAGATATCACAAAACTAACATTCCAAACCAAGGTTACCAAACAAACCATTAAAAATTCCATACAAAAGTCAACTAATCACCATGGTGCATTTCTTGATGCTTGTCTACTATATGCCTTTGCCTGTTCTAGTCCTCCTATGCAGCCGTACTTCAGTGGCTGCAGTATGGCTGGTGGAAGGACGCTGACTTTTGGTGGGGGAGACTGCAATTGGCTTTGCAGGATGACCTCAAACAGCTCTGGCCTAGAAGACCTTGGCATGAGCAGCAGCAGTCTGGGCTGCCTGGCTGAAAGGCAACAGCAAGGGCATTGGCAGAGTGGCAGTGATGATAGGATGAATGCTGCCATCCTTAAAAAGGACAGCAGGTTTGTGGTCCACTGTGTTACGACCACTCCCTTAGAGTGGTGTCTCAGCAACCCCAGCAATGTGTTGGAGGACAGATTACTAGACTGCTGTGAGACCCTGCAAGCCCCTTTGAGCACTGGTATCAACAGTCATGATGGCAGTCGTCTAAGCCTTTGTGAACTAAGAACATCAGAAATAGGAGCAGCAGTAGGCCATTCAGCCCCTCGAGCCTGCTCAGCCATTTAATAATATCATGGCTGATCTGATTGTGGCCTTAACTCCACCTTCCTGCCTGCCCCCATAACCCTTGATTCCCTTGTAGATCAAAACTCTGTCCAACTCAGCTTTGACCCAATGACCCAGCCTCCACTGCTCTCTGGAGAAGAGAATTCCGAAGGTTAATCTCTGAGAGAAGAAATTCCTCCTGATCTCCGTCTCAAATGCTCCCTAGTTCTAGATTCCCCCATGAGGGGAAACATCTTCTCAGTATCTACCCTGTCAAACCCCTTCAGAATCTTATATCTTTCAATAAGAGCACCTCTCATTCTTCTAAACTCCAATAAGTATAGGCCCAACCTGCTCAACCTTTCCTCATACAACATCTTTTTCCTAAGAATCAGCCTATGAACCTTCTCTGAAATGCTTCCAATGCAAGAATACCCCTCCTTAAGTAAGGAGACCAAAACTGTACACAGTACTCGAGGTGTGGTCTCATCAATGCCCTGTACAGTTGTAGCAAGACTTCTCTACTTTTTATACTTCATCCCCCTTGCAATAAATGCCAACATTCCACTTGCCTTCCTAATTACTATTGTACCTGTAAGCTAGGTTTTTGTGATTCATGTATGAGGATACCCAGATCCCTCTGTCTCTCAGAATTTTGCAGTTTCTCTCCATGTAAATAATACATTCTTCCTGCCAAAGTGGACATCCTCACATTTTCCCACATTATACTCCATCTGCCAAATTTTTGCCCACTCACTTAACCTACCTTTATCTCTTTGCAGATACTTTGTGCCCTCCTCACAACTTGCTTTCCTACCGAACTTTGTATAGTCTGCAAATATGGCTACAATACACTCAGTCCTTTCATCCAAGTCAATAATATAGATCGTAAATAGTTGAGGCCCCAGCACTGATCCCTGGAGCACTACACCAGCTACAGTTTGCCAACCTGAAAATGCCCCATTTATCCCGACTCTCTGTTTCTTGTTAGTTAGCCAATCCTCTATCCATGCTAATATATCACCCCCAACACCATGAGCTATTACCTTGTATAGTAACCTTTTATGTGACACCTTATCGACTGCCTTTTGGAAATCCAAATACACTACATCTACTGGTTCCCCTTTATCCACCCTGCTTGTTACATCCTCAAAGAACTCTAATAAATTTGTCAATATAACCATGTTGACTGCCTGATTGCATTATAATTTTCTATATGTCCTGCTACTACTTCCTGAGTAACAGATTCCAGCATTTTCCCAATGACAGATATTAGGCCAAGTGGCTTATAGTTTCCTACTTTCTGTCATCCACCCCACCACCCCCCCCCCCACCCCCCACCCACCACCACCACACACTTTTTCTTGAATAGAGGTGTTACATTTGTGGTTTTCCAACCCACTAGGACCTTTCCAGAATCTAGGGAATTTTGGAAGATTACAACCAATGCATCCACTATCTCTGCAGCCACTTCTTTTAAGAACATACGTCCAGGGGACTTGTTAGCCTTTAGTCTCCTTAATTTTCCTCATACTTTTTCTCTAGTGATAGTGATTGTTTTAAGTTCCTCCCTTCATTTTGCCTCTTGATTTTCTGCTATACTTGGCATGCTTTTTATGTCTTCTACTGTGAAGACAGAAAGACAGATACAAAATACGTATTCAAAGTCTCTGCCATTTCCTTGTATACCATTATTAATTCCCCAGTCTCATCCTCTAAGGGACCAATACTTACTTTAGCTACTCTCTTCCTTTTTTATATATTTATAGAAGTTGTTCCTGCCTGTTTTTATATTTGTTGCTAGTTTACTCTCATACTCCCTCTTTACTTTTTTTAGTCATCCTCTGCTGGTTTCTAAAATGTTCCCAATCTTCTAGCCTACGACTAACCTTTGCAGCATTGTATGCCTTTTCTTTCAATTTGATACCATCCTTACTTAACTTCCTTAGTTATCCACGGATGGTGCATGCTTCTCATAGAGTCTTTATTTCTCAATGGAATATATCTTTGTTGAGAGTTATGAAATATCTCCTTAAATATCTGCTACTGCTTCTCTACTGTCTTACCTTTTAATTTATTTTCTCAGTCCACTTTAGTCAATTCTGTTTTCATACCCTTGCAATTGCCTTTATTTAAGTTTAAGACACTAGTTACAGAATCAAACTTTTCACCCTCAAACTGAATGTGAAATTCTAGCATGTTATGATTACTCTTGCCTAGAGGATCCTTTACTATAAGGTAAATTATTAATCCTGTCTCATTACACATTACCAGGTCAAAATAGCCTGCTCCTGGGTTGATTCCAGAACATATTGCTCTCAGAAACTGTCCCTAATACACTCTATGAACTCATCCTCAAAGCTACCTTTGCTAATTTGAGTTTTCCAATCTATATGAAGATGAAAATTGCCCATGATTATTGCAGTATCTTTCTTAAAAGCCCACATTATTTCTTGATCTCACTGCAGCACTCAGACATTGGGTGGCTTCTGCCTGTGCTGCAATGGAAACTGAGACATCGGCCATCAGACACTGCATCATGGTTGGGTCCACAAGTGTGCGAATGGAGTTGGACACCACTTCCATGCTGGAAAGTATAGGCTCCAAGTGCTGCACTAAGCCCTGTGCCAAGTTGGTGCTGGTCTCCTCCCTTCTCCTTGACATCGGACACAGGTCTTCTGACAGGTCTGCCAATGCACCAAGCATTTTGTTGTGCTTACCCATCAGCCATTGTCTGTAGGCCTGCCCCGTTGAAGTCCTCATCTGAGTTCTCTGCCGCAGAATTCATGTGCAACCTCACCCTCCGGTGAGCTGGCACGTGCACTGCCCTTGTCCCTTGCCTTGTAGAACACTTGTATCTGATGTCTCACCACATGCAGATCCCACCTCTAAGCTATAGTCTAAACTATATGCAATGTCAGTATCTGAGCTGGTGGCTGCAAGTATGAGAGTGAGTGACGGTGTTTCATCTTCCTTACTGTTTTCCTGTTCTTCCATCTCTTGCTCTTCCACCACTACCTGGTATCTGGTATCTGAAAGGAGAAAGGCACAAGAATAGAGTTGTGGTGTGGCGAGGTGGGGAAGTAAGAGGTGCATGCTGATATTATCTTCAGCTTGTAAATCGGAAGAGATTGTGGGATGAGGAGGGAAGTGGGATGTGAGAAGAAGGATTAGGTATGAGCATTCTGTCATCTTTGATGCTTTCAGCCCTGCCACTTGCCACGGCCCTGGTCATAGCCGCTCCAATAATGGTGAATATTGTGTCATGCAGTTGCATCTGTTCCCTGCTGGTTAGTTCTTTTTTATTCATTCATGGGATGTGGGTGTCACTGGCAAGGCCAGCATTTATTGCCCATCCCTAATTGCCCTTGAGAAGCTGGTGGTGAGCTGCCTTCTTGAACCGCCACAATCCTTGGGGTGTAGGTACACCAACAGTGCTGTTAGGAAGGGAGTTCCAGGACTTTTACCCAGCAACAGTGAAGGAACGGCGCTATAGTTCTAAGTCAGGATGGTTCCTTATTCCTGAGTTATGTGCCACCTTATCCTGCAAGAGATACAGAAGTGTCAGTGAGTGAGGTGCAATGAGTATGGGTAATGTGTCTATCATGACTGAATAGCTCACAGTGTGTACAAGCTGTGAGATGTGATTGCGAGGCTTGCAGCAATGTTAACTGTGTGAGGGTGAGATGAAGCTATGAATGTAAGGTCTGAGTTGTGATTGATGGTGATTGTTGGTAGTGATGGAGGTGTGGTGCATTGAGCAGCGTGTGAGGCTAGTGGTGCAGTTGGTGGGAGATGGTATTCTTGTGGCACTGCATCCTGGTTCTCTTGGCTACACTGTTGGCATTGACAGTGATGGCTATCTGCTCCCATTGCCTTCTCAGTCTCTGTCTGGAGGGCTTCCTGATCCCCTGTGACCTCTCTCATCTTGTCCAGCTCCTGCACCAAAGCCTCCAGAGAATTTTGGAGCACACTCTCTCCCCTATTGCACCATAGTCACTCATCTTGAAGTTCAGACACTCTTCCCCAGCCCCGCTCTAGTCAAAATGCACCTCCCTTTTAAGAGGTGCAGGCTGGCTTTAAGTAGTGCAGCTTAGCATGGAATCTAAACTGTTACAAATTTGATGGATATATAAGAAATTTCGCTCAAGTTCAGCATCAATAGTTTCTGCCACTTCTGTAAGAAGATCTCACCTCCTGTATAATCCTTTAATGCTCAATATCGAGTTAAATAGCATAATTTGATGAGTGTAACTGGATATTGTATACTCTGCTCTCTCGTTGGCTTCATCAATTGCATTCTGCTGTGTTTTGAAATATGGATTGAAAAGATGATCCAGTAAGATAAGGTGAACTATAAACTCGTGAACTATTTTATTTTACATCAAATGGATGAATGAGCACAATACCGTTTACCAGTGAGATTCTTCTATATCCCTACCACTGCTTATGCCATATAAAATAATAAATACATAACCTTCTATTTATTAAACATAACTCACCTATAAGCTAACTACTCTGGTCTAGCTAACCCCTAACTTCCTCAGTTACGGTTTTATGTCTCAATTGGAGTCTTTTCATCTCCTTGACCTATTAAAGAATGAGATCACTATGAGGGGGAGTTTTATGCTGTCCCCCGCGGTGGGTTTGGAGACGGGGGAAGCATAAAATTGGGTGGTATGGTGGCAGGGGAAGACCCCGTCACCTTTCCCCCTCTGCCCAAAATTAATTCCTGTTGACCACCCGACACCCCCTCCCCCATGATCCCCACATGCGAGACCCCTCTCGCCCTGACCTACCTGTGGCTTGGGTCCAGCACTGCTCCTGAGCCTTGGGTAAGTGTGCCTCTGATTGGCCGGCAGCTCTCCGAGGGCGGGACTTCCATTGCCAGGGTCCTTGATCTTGTGGATTGCCTACCACTGTCCACTTAAGTGCCTAATTGGAACTAGATTCGGTGGCACTCCCACATAACAGGCGACATGGGGTTCTTGGCATCACTTTTTTGGAACATCGAGAACCCTGTCGCCAGGATAAAATGGCAACCTATGTCTCCAACTATTTCAGACTGTGCTGCCCAGAGAGATACAGAGAAACAGACAGACAAGTGAAGACTCTGTGCAACAAGGAATGACTTGCTATACTAGCAATCAAAGTAATCACCTTGAGTATTAAACGACAGGGGAGCCTAGAGTTTTGGGGGCAGGCAGGAAAGTGGAGCTAAGGCCACAATCAAATCAGCCATGATATTATAGAATGGCGGAGCAGGCTCGAGGGACAGCATGGCCTACTTCTGCTCCTATTTCATATGTTCTTGTGTTCTTATGAATGAAAAAGCACACCTTTGGTATGAAAGTTCATGGTACCTCTCTGCATTACCTGAGTTTCTGTGACTAACAGTATATCAGAATTATGTTAGAACTGTACTGAAATCTTGGACGTCTAACAGTGACTATTCAGTGTATCACTGGTAGGCCTCTGGCATTAAAGCTGTCTCTTTCTGACAGAAGTACAAAATCCATGCAACTTCTCCTTGACAAGCAGGCTGGTTGTGATGTCAAGCATTGTTACTTTTCCTGATGATGTTCTGGGGTCACCTCTGGGAGTTGGCACTGTCACCTTCTTCCTTTCTTTGTCTTACTTCTTCCTAGTTTAGCCAACTTGGCTTGTGCTGTAATTTTCTCGGTGGACTATTATACCTTTGCTATTTTAGCGCTTAGATCATATGCTATTTGTATTTGGTGTTCTTAATGTCTTGCCTCTCTCTCTTTGCACGAATCTTTTCCTAAACGTCATTGTATCAAGGAAATCATTCTCAAATCTTCTTTTGAATGTCATAAACCTATCCTTAAACAAACAGTGCCTGACCTTACATAGGATTACATCATGGTAACTCTCTAGTCCCTTCTCCCTCATGCTTGTCTAGCTTCCCCTTTAAAGCACCTATACTATCCACTTCAACCACTCCCTTTAGTAGCGAGTTCCACATTCTCACCATTCTTTGCGTAAAGAAGTTTCTTCTGAATTCCCTATTGGATATCTCGGTGACTATCTTATATTGATGGCCTCTAGTTATGCAAGAGGAAACACTCTCTCTGTATCCACTCTATCAAAACCTTTCTTAATTTTAAAAACCTCTATTAGGCCACCATTCAGCTTTCTTTTTTCATGAGAAAAGAGACACAGCCTGTTTATCCTTTCCTGTTATACCCACAGATTTCTGGTATCATCCTTGTAAGTCTACTCTCTAGTGCCTCTACATCATTTCTATAATATGGCAACCAGAACTGCAAGCAGTACTCTAAGTTTTGTCTCACCAAGGTTCGATACAGGTTTAGCATAACTTCCCTACTTTTCAGTTCTATCCCTCTAGAATTAAAGTCTGATTTTATAATGGCCTTGCTAACTTGTGGCACAACTTTTAGTGATTAGTGTATTTGTACTCTTGAGATCCCTTTGTTCCTGAATCCCATCTAGACTTGTACCTTCCAAGTAATAAGTGACCTCCCTATTCTTCCTACTAAAATGTACTATTTCACATTTATCGGTGTCGAACTTCATTTGCCAATTATTTCCCCATTCTGCAAGTTTATTAATGTTCTCTTATAATTTGTTGCTGTCCTCCTCAGTAGTGACTATCCACACTCTCCATCCCCTCAAATTTGGTGTCATTGCAAATTTAGAAATTGTGTTTATGATTCCAAAGAAATATAAATTGTGAACAACAGTGGTCCCAAGACTGATCCTTGTGGAACAGCACTTCCCACCTTCTGCCACTCTAAATAACTCCCCTTTACCCCTATTCTCTGCTTTCTGTCTCGAAGCCAACTAGCAATCCAATCTGCCACTTGTCCTCTGACACCACATTCTCAGACCTTATTCATTAGTCTATAATGGAGAACTTTATTGAAGGCCTTTGAAAATCCAGATAAGCTACATCTACTACATTACTACAGTAGAAAAGAAAATCGTGCATGGTGTAAAATGCGCAGCCAATTCGCTATCGCCTGACTCACTTTACTGAAGTTCAATTTCACCCCCAGTGAGTTCTTGAATTTAGTCACTTGAAGTGGAAAGACCAGAGGGATGATTTTGTTCTCTTTATTGCCTTCTTTACAACCACAAACAGAATGGTAGCTATTAGAAAATGGAGCAGAATTTGGTCCCGTCCACTTAGCCACTTTCCAGGGTCGCCCAATTCTCCTGAGGTGGGAGGGGAAATTTCCGGCTGCAGCAAACTCTTACCTAAAACAGGCACATACCTCAGTGCCTAGCTAAAGTGTTTTTTTTTACTTATTTTAGTGCTTCTATAAGGTGCTCCACTAATGGCTGCAGCGTGCAAGAGGTAGGCTTCTGAGGTTCAATCAAATGCTCTTGAGATGCTCATAGCTGGTGACATCTCGAAGCATAGGCTTGAAAGGATCCAGTTGCAGCCTGCAATAACACAGCATCTGCCGCAGCAATCTGGCCCAACCTGTTTGGGTACATGATGACAAATATTGGTTGAGATGGTTTTAAAACTGCAGAGGCATCATCATGAGAGACAGAATCATCCTCCTGTCCTATTACATGATTGCCCTGCTACTGGACTGCAGTACAGCCTATAGATTTACAGGAGAGTTAACTCCAGAAGCTTACAAGCCAATTGAAGCCCCATCCATTTGATCTCCTAGCCTGTCCAAGGCAGAGAATACATTGAGCCCAAGACCTGCTTGGTTCCAGTAAGAGAATTCCTGAGTAATGTACACTTGGGGTCACTGACTGCTTCAAGTGCAGAGGGGAGAGCTCAGCTACAAAGCACCTAGTAGTGATCACATGTACCATGCAGAGTGTCGATGCTATGCCTTGAAAATCCCATGCAAGCAAGTAGTGGATTCCACACTGGCCAATATGGTTTGGACACTCCCTGGCAGGCAGTCCAGTGCACTAAGCAATTATTGGTACTCATAAATGGTCTCTTTTTAAATGCATCTCTGTTCCATTCAGCAGAGCTAGAATGCGAGTTGACCCTCTGGTTAAGCTTATCTCATAACCTTCCTGGCTACTTCTGCCTGCTCCCGCTCGCTTGTGCTTAGTGAATTCCCCCAGTGCAGTCCCCTCAGTCACTAAGTCAAATAAGATGCTGATTTACAAGGTGATGCTTGGCATGATAAGAGCAAGTGATGGTACATCATTGTCTAGGCTTGAAGAAAAGACATATACATACAACTTCCACAACCTCAAGGCATCCAAAAGTGCTTTACAGCCAAAAGTGGAGTTTGCTTTTAAATGTAGTCACTGTTGTAATATAGGAAACACAGCAGCCAATTTTTGCACAGCAAGCTCCCATAAAAGCAATATGATAATGGCCAGATAATTTGTTTTAGTGCTGTTGAATAAAGGATAAATGTCGGGCAGGACACTTCAAAATAGTGCCATGGGATCTTTTATGTCCACTTGAAAGGGCAGACAGGGCTTTGGTTTAACATTGTATCTGAAAGACAGCACCCCTGATGGTGCAGCACCCCCTCTGTACTGCACTGGAGTATCAGCCTAGATTTTTGCACTCAAATCTCTGGAATGGAACTTCAACCCATAGCCTTCTGACACAAAAGTATCTGAGTACCAACTGAGCCAGGGCTGACAGGTTTACAGCTTCACTTTATCTGCTGGACCTAAAGAAAGGGGAGAGGAACTAGAATTAGAATATAGTTTTAATGCCAAGCACATGCCAAACCACTACTGGGACTGGGCCACATCAGGGTGTCATGTTCAGGATCAAAGAGAGAGGGTATGTTTGCAAGAATTAAACAGGAAGAGCAGAGATAGGTGCTAACACATCTTTCTGTTACGGGCTTCCAACTTCACCATCTCCAATGTTGATTGATGTATCTTCTCACAGAATTTTAATAGTAGTGTTTCCATAGGGATGAATGTGAGAGAGAGTGGCAGGACTTCTACCTGTAATGGTTGTCTTGCTCCTGCTGTCATAAAGGTAGATAAATATCTGCTATCGGCAAAGACCTTCAATCCTCGACATGTGTGAACCAAGTTACCACAGTGTGCATGATGACAGGGAGTAGCAGCAAGTTTAACCAAGAGGGAGAAATAGTTGTGAATGAAGTAGCAGTTTTTGAAGGTCAGAGTGAAAACCAAAAAAGGTTGTTAGTTAGTTAGAGATACAGCACTGAAACAGGCCCTTTGGCCCACCGAGGCGGTGCCGACCATCAACCACCCATTTATACTAATCCTACACTAATTCCATATTCCTACCACATCCCCACCTGTCACTATATTTCCCTACCACCTACCAATACTAGGGACAATTTTATAATGGCCAATTTACCTATCAACCTGCAAGTCTTTGGCATGTGGGAGGAAACCGGAGCACCCGGAGGAAACCCACACAGACACAGGGAGAACTTGCAAACTCCACACAGGCAGTACCCAGAATTGAACCCGGGTCGCTGGAACTGTGAGGCTGCGGTGCTAACCACTGCGCCACTGTGCCGCTTCCCCACCAATGAGCAATCACAAGGATCATCGACCTGAAATGTTAACTCTGATTCTCTCTACACAGATGCTGACAGATCTGCTGAGTATTTCCAGCATTTTCTGTTTTTATTTCAGATTTCCAGCATCTGCAGTATTTTGCTTTTGTAAGGTCAAGTGGGGCTGAGTAGAAAAAGTATGAGATGTACAGGTGAGTATTTCCTTGCCACTTTGGGTGAGATCATTACATTTCTTTCTGTGATGCAGCAAAGACCTGATGCAAATTGTGCTCACATTCACATGCTGTGCCAACTTTTACCATGGCCAATCAGCAACTTGCCTTGGCACCTACCTTCCCTCCTCACATGACATTGCTCTCTCAGCATCTCCACAACTGTATGTGAAGACCTCAGAGTCCTTCTGGAACTCTTCCTGCATCAGACATCTTCCTGCAACTCTACAATTACTTCCTGCTTTGGTCACAAAAAAATACACCAGCTGCTGCAAGCACTTAAGAACCTGCAGCGTGTCAAATTTATTTTGTTATAATTTATTGTAATTTGCCACTAGTAAGACCAGAATTTATTGCCCATCCCGAGTTGCTCTCAGAATCACAGATCACAGATTTGTTACAGCACAAAAGGAGGCCATTCGGGCTGTCATGTCTGTGCCAGCTGTATGAAAGAGCAATTTACCTAGTGCCATTCCCCAGCCTTCTCTCCATAGCCATTGCACATTCTTCCTTTTCAGATAACAATCCAATTCCCTCTTGAATACCTCAAATGAACCTGCCGCCACCACACTCCCAGGCAGTGCATTCCAAATCCTAACCAGTCATTGTGTGAAAAAGCTTTTCCTGATGTCGTCATTGCTTCTTTTGCCAATTACCTTAAATCTGTGCCCTCTTGTTCTCGATCCTTCCACTAATGGGAATAGCTTTTCCCTATCGACTCAGTCCAGACCCCTCATGATTTTGAACACTTCTATCAAATTTCCTCTCAGTCTTCTCTTCTCTAAGGAAAACAGTCCTAACTTCTCCAATCTATCCACATAACTGAAGTTTCTCAACTCCAGAACAATTCTTGTGAATCTTTTCTGCACTCTCTCTAATGCCTTCACATCTTTCCTAAAGTGTGACACCCAAAAATGGACACATTCCTCCAGTTGAGGCCGAACCAGTGTTCTATACAAGTTTAACGTAACTTCCTTCTTCCTTGCCTTTGTACTCTATGCCCCTATTAATAAAGCCTAGGATGCTGTATCTGTAATTACATCTGTAATTATAGGTGACTTTAATCTGCACTTAGATTGGGCAAATCAAATTAGTCACAATACCGTAGAGGAGGAATTCTTGGAGTGTATACAGGATAGTTTTCTGGATCAATATGTTGAGTAACCAACTAGAGAACAGGCCATCCTAGACTGGGTATTGTGTAATGAGAGAGGAATAATTAATCTAGTGGTGCGAGACCCCTTGGGGATGAGTGACCATAATATGATAGAATTCTTCATCAAGATGGAGAGTGACGTAGTTGATTCTGAGACTAGGGTCCTGAATCTTAGTAAAGGAAACTACGAAGGTATGAGGCGCGAGTTGGCTATGACGGATTGGGAAACATTACTTAAAGGGATGACGGTGGATAGGCAATGGCAAACATTTAAAGAGCGCATCTACGAACTGCAACAATTGTTTATCCCTGTCTGGCGCAAAAGTAAAACGGGAAAGGTAGCCAAACCATGTCTTACAAGGGAAATTAGTGATAGCATTAGATCCAAGGAAGAGGCGTATAAATTTTCCAGAAAAAACAACAGACCTGAGGATTGGGAGCAATTTAGAATTCAGCAAAGGAGGACCAAGGGATTGATTAAGAAGGGGAAAATAGAGTACGAGAGCAAGCTTGCGGGGAACATAAAAACTGACTGTAAAAGTTTCTATAGGTATGTGAAGAGAAAAAGATTGGTGAAGACAAATGTAGGTCCCTTACAGTCAGAAACAGGGGAATTTATTATGGGGAACAAAGAAATGGCTGACCAACTAAATGCATGCTTTAGTTCTGTCTTCACAAAGGAGGACACAAATATCATACCAGAAACGTTGGGGAACATAGGGCTTAGTGAGAGAGAGGAACTGAAGGAAATCAGTATTAGTAGAGAAATGATGTTGGGGAAATTGATGGGATTGAAAGCCGATAAAACCCCAGGGCCTGATGGTATGCATCCCAGAGTACTTAAGGAAGTGGCCCTAGAAATAGTGGAAGCATTGGTAGTCATCTTCCAAGATTCTATAGACTCTGGAACAGTTCCTACAGATTGGAGGGTAGCTAATGTAACCCCACTATTTAAAAAGGGAGGTAGAGAGAAAATAGGGAATTATAGACCAGTCAGCTTAACAGTGATAGTGGGAAAAATTCTAGAGTCCATTATCAAAGATTTTATAGCATAGCACTTGGAGAACAGTGGTAGAATCGGGCAGAGACAGCATGGATTTACGAAAGGGAAATCATGCTTGACAAATCTACTACAATTCTTCGAGGATATAACAAGTAGAGTTGATGGATGGGGGGGGCGTTGGGGGTGGGGAGCCAGTGGATGTGGTTTATTTGGACTTTCAGAAGGCTTTCGACAAAGTCCTACATAAGTGAGTAGTGTGTAAATTTAAAGTGCTTGGGATTGGGGGTAATGTATTGCGATGGATAGAAAATTGGTTGGCAGACAGGAAACAAAGAGTAGGGATAAATGGGTCTTTTTCCGAATGGCAGGCAGTGACTAGTGGGATGCCACAGGGATCGGTGCTAGGACCCCAGCTATTCACAATATATATTAATGATTTAGATGAAGGAACTAAATGTAATATTTCCAAATTTGCAGATGACACTAAACTGGGTGGGAGGGTGAGTTGTGAGGATGATGCAGAGAGGCTTCAGGGTGATTTGGACAAGTTGAGTGAGTGGGCAAATGCATGGCAGATGCAGTATAATGTGGATAAATGTGAGGTTATCCACTTTGGTAGCAAAAACAGGAAGGCAGATTATTATCTGAATGGCTATAAACTGAGAGAGTTCCCAGTCGCTGAAGGTAAGCATGCAGGTTCAACAGGCGGTAAAAAGGCAAATGGTATGTTGGCCTTCATAGCAAGAGGATAAAGGAGTAGGGATGTCTTGCTGCAATTATACAGGGTCTTGGTGAGGCCACACCTGGAATATTGTGTGCAGTTTTGGTCTTCTTATCTGAGGAAGGATGGTCTTGCTATAGAGGGAGTGCAGTGAATGTTTGCCAGACTGATTCCTGGGATGGCGGATCTGACGTATGAAGAGAGATTGAGTTGGTTAGGATTATATTCACTGGAGTTCAGAAGAGTGAGGGGGGAATCTCATAGAAACCTATAAAATCCAGAACCAGGGGTTATAGTCTAAGAATACGGGGTAAACCTTTCAGGACTGAGATTAGGAGAAATTACTTCACCCAGAGAGTGGTGAGCCTTTGGAATTCGTTACCACAGAAAGCAGTTGAGGCCAAAACATTGTATGTTTTCAAGAAGGAGTTAGATATAGCTCTTGGGTCTAAAGGGATCAAAGGGTATGGGGCGAAAGCGGGACCAGGTTACTAAGTTGGATGATTAGCCATGAACATAATGAATGGTGGAGCAGGCTCAAGGGCCGAATGGCCTACTCCTGCTCCTATTTTCTGTGTTTCTATGTATGCTCTATTAATCACACTCTCAACCAGTCCTGCCACCTTCAATGATTTATGCACATAAACCCAGGTCCCTTTGCTCCTGCACCCCCTTTAGAATTGCACCCTTTATTTTCTATTGTCTCTCCGTGTACTTCCTATCAAAATGAATCACTTCCCATTTCTCTGCATTAAATTTCATCTGCCACTTGTCCGCCCATTCCACCAACCTGCCTATGTCCTTTTGAAGTTCTACACTATCCTCCTCACAGTTCACAATGTTTCCAAGTTTCATTCCATCTGCAAATTTTGAAATTGTGTCCTGTACACCAAGGTCTAGGTCATTAATATATATCAGGAACAGCAAGGGTTCTAACACTGATCCTTGCGGAACTCCACTACAAACCTTCCTCCAGCCCGACAAACACCCATTAACCCCTACTCTTTGTTTCCTGTCACTCAACCAATTTCATATCCATGTTGCTACCGTCCCCTTTACTACATAACCACGCAGTGGTTAGCACCGCAGCCTCACAGCTCCAGGGACCCGGGTTCGATTCCGGGTACTGCCTGTGTGGAGTTTGCAAGTTCTCCCTGTGTCTGCGTGGGTTTTCTCCGGGTGCTCCGGTTTCCTCCCACAAGCCAAAAGACTTGCAGGTTGATAGGTAAATTGGCCATTATAAATTGTCACTAGTATAGGTAGGTGGTAGGGAAATATAGGGACAGGTGGGGATGTTTGGTAGGAATATGGGATTAGTGTAGGATTAGTATAAATGGGTGGTTGATGTTCGGCACAGACTCGGTGGGCCGAAGGGCCTGTTTCAGTGCTGTATCTCTAATCTAATCTAATCTACATGAGCTATAACTTTGGATTTTGAAGGGGAGGGGGTGTAGGGAGGCCTTGAATGTTCCAAACATTTCTAAATCCAGATCTGAACCAGGGTCAAACTTGCCCAACAGTTCCTCGCAGCTACTAACTTTAAAATGTATTTCCAAATTCAAGCGAGGAAGCATGATGTTTCTTTGGTCAACCTTGGTTTCTAGCACCACAGCTGCTCTCCACTGAAAGCAATGAGCAGCAGGGTAGATGAAAATCCAACACAACATGAAGGAAAATTATGCTACTTTATCCCACCACAGAAATGACAACCACTGCAGGAACCATATGGACCAGCTGGATAACTGAACATAAAAACATAAGAAATAGGAGCAGGAATAGGCCATTCAGCCCTTCGAGCCTGCTGCACCTCGCAATGATGATCATGGCTGACCTTCTACTTCAACACAATTTTCCTGCACTATCCCTATAACCCTTGAAGTTTTTAATATGTAGAAATCTATCTATCTCAGTCTTGAACACACTCAATGACTGAGCCTCCACAGTCCTCTGGGACAGAGAATTCCAAAGATTCACCATCCTCTGAGTGAAGAAATTCCTCCTCATCTCAGTCCTAAATGGCTTCTCTCTTATTCTGAGATTGTGTCCCCCAGCTCTGGGCTCCCCAGCCAGAGGAAATATCATTCCTGCATCAACCCTGTCGAGCCCTGTAAGAATTTTGTATGTTTGAATGAGATCACCTCTCATTCTTCTAAGCTCCAGAGAATAAAGGCCCAGTCTATTTATTCTTTCCTCATAGGACAATCCCTCCATCCCAGGAATTAGTTTGGTAAACTTTCATTGCACTTCTTCTATGGCAAGTATATCTTTCCTTAGGTAAGGAGACCAAAACTGCACACAATACTCCAGATGCTGTCTCACCAAGGCTCTAAATAATTGCAGTAAGACATCTTTACTCCGATATTCAAATCTTCTTGTAATGAAGGCCAACATATCATTTGCCCTCTTAATTGCTTTCTGTAACCTGCATGTTAGCTTTCAGTGACTCATGAACAAGGACACTCAAGTCCCTTTAAAATTCAACACTTCCCATTTAAGAAATACTCTGTATTGCTACTTTTCCTACCAAAGTGGATAACCTCTTCCGGGACAGGTGGGACATGTACAAGAAGGACGGGTTGCATCTAAAGTGGAGGGACACAAATATCCTGGCTGCGAGGTTTGCTAGCATCACTCGGGAGGGTTTAAACTAATGTGGCAGGAGGGTGGGAATGAGAGCAGTAGGACAGCAGGTGAAATAAGTGAGGGGGAACTAGTAAATAAGGTCAGTAAGACTAAGAGGAAGAGCAGGCAGGGAGATGTTGCTGAGCACAGCGGGACTGGTGGTCTGAAGTGCATTTGTTTCAATGCGAGAAGTATAACAGGTAAGGCAGATGAACTTAGAGTTTGGATTAGTACTTGGAACTATGATGTTGTTGCTATTACAGAGACTTGGTTGAGGGAAGGACAGGATTGGCAGCTCAATGTTCCGGGATTTAGAAGCTTCAGGCAGGATAGAGAGGGATGTAAAAGGGGTGGGGGAGTTGCATACCGGTTAAGGAGAATATCACAGCTGTACTGCGAGAGGACACCTCGGAGGGGTCATGCAGCGAGGCAATATGGGTGGAGCTCAAGAATAGGAAGGGTGCAGTCACGATGTTGGAGGTTTACTACAGGCCTCCCAACAGCCAGCGGGAGGTAGAGGAGCAGATGTATAGGCAGATTTTGGAAAGATGTAAAGGTAACAGGGTTGTAGTGGTGGGTGATTTTAACTTCCCTTATATTGACTGGGACTCACTTAGTGCTAGGGACTTGGATTTGGGCAAAATTTGTAAGGAGCATCCAGGAGGGCTTCTTGAAACAATATGTAGATAGTCCAACTAGGGAAGGGGCCGTACTGGACCTGGTATTGGGGAATGAGCCCGGCCAGGTGGTCGAAGTCTCAGTAGGGGAGCATTTCGGGAACAGTGACCATAATTCCGTAAGTTTTAAGGTACTTGTGGATAAGGATAAGAGTAGTCCTCGGGTGAAGGTGCTAAATTGGGGGAAGGCTAATTATAACAATATTAGGCAGGAGCTGAAGAATTTAGATTGGGGGCGGCTGTTTGAGGGTAAATCAACATCTGACATGTGGGAGTCTTTCAAATGTAAGTTGATTAGAATCCAGACAGGCATGTTCCTGTGAGGAAGAAGGATAAATTTGGCAAGTTTCGGGAACCTTGGATAACGAGGGATATTGTGAGCCGAGTCAAAATAAAAAGGAAGCATTCATAAGGGCTAGAAGGCTGGGAACAGACGAATCCCTTGAGGAATATAAAGACAGTAGGAAGGAACTTAAGCAAGGAGTCAGGAGGACTAAAAGGGGTCATGAAAAGTCATTGGCAAACAGGATTAAGGAAAATCCCAAGGCTTTTTATACGTATATAAAGAGCAAGAGGGTAACCAGGGAAAGGGTTGGCCCACTCAAGGACAGAGGAGGGAATCTATGTGTGGAGCCAGAGGAAATGGGTGAGGTACTAAATGAGTACTTTGCATCAGTATTCACCAAAGAGAAGGACTTGGTGGATGATGAGTCTAGGGAAGGGAGTGTAGATAGTCTCGGTCATGTCGTTATCAAAAAGGAGGAGGTGTTGGGCGTCTTGCAAAGCATTAAGGTAGATAAGTCCCCAGGGCCTGATGGGATCTACCCTAGAATACTGAGGGAGGCAAGGGAAGAAATTGCTGGGGCCTTGACAGAAATCTTTGTATCCTCATTGGCTACAGGTAAGGTCCCAGAGGACTGGAGAATAGCCAATGTTGTTCCTTTGTTTAAGAAGGGTAGCAAGGATAATTCAGGAAATTATAGGCTAGTGAGCCTTACGTCAGTGGTAGGGAAATTATTGGAGAGGATTCTTCGGGACAGGATTTACTCCCATTTGGAAACAAATGAACTTATTAGCGAGAGGCAGCATGGTTTTGTGAAGGGGAGGTCGTGTCTCACTAACTTGATTGAGTTTTTTGAGGAAGTGACGAAGATGATTGATGAAGGAAGGGCAGTGGATGTTGTCTATATGGACTTCAGTAAAGCCTTTGACAAGGTCCCTCGTGGCAGACTGGTACAAAAGGTGAAGTCACAGGGGATCAGAGGTGAGCTGGCAAGATGGATACAGAACTGGCTCGGTCATAGAAGACAGAGGGTATCAGTGGAAGGGTGCTTTTCTGAATGGAAGGCTGTGACTAGTGGTGTTCCGCAGGGATCAGTGCTGGGACCTTTGCTGTTTGTAGTAAAAAAAATTATTTGGAGGAAAATGTAGCTGGTCTGATTAGTAAGCTTGCGGACGACACAAAGGTTGGTGGAGTTGCGGATAGTGATGAGGATTGTCAGAGGATACAGCAGGATATAGATCAGTTGGAGACTTGGGTGGAGAAATGGCAGATGGAGTTTAATCTGGACAAATGTGAGGTAATGCATTTTGGAAGATCTAATACAGGTAGGAAGTATACTGTAAATGGCAGAACCCTTAGGAGTATTGACAGGCAGAGAGATCTGGGCGTACAGGTCCACAGGTCACTGAAAGTGACAACGTAGGTGGATAAGGTAGTCAAGAAGGCACACGGCATGCTTGCTTTCATCGGTCGGGGCATAGAGTATAAAAATTGGCAAGTCATGCTGCAGCTGTACAGAACCTTAGTTAGGCCACACTTAGAATATTGCGTGCAATTCTGGTCGCCACACTACCAGAAGGACGTGGAGGCTTTGGAGAGGGTACAGAAGAGGTTTACCAGGATGTTGCCTGGTCTGGAGGGCATTAGCTATGAGGAGAGGTTGGATAAACTCAGATTGTTTTCACTGGAACGACGGAGGTGGAGGGGCGACATGTTAGAGGTTTACAACGTTATGAGTGGCATGGACAGAGTGGATAGTCAGAAGCTTTTTCCCAGGGTGGAAGAGTCAGTTACTAGGGGACATAGGTTTAAGGTGCGAGGGGCAAAGTTTAGAGGGGATGTGCAAGGCAAGTTCTTTACACAGAGAGTGGTGAGTGCCTGGAACTCGCTGCTGGGGGAGGTGGTGGAAGCAGGTATGATAGCGACATTTAAGAGGCATCTTGACAAATACATGAATAGGATGGGAATAGAGGGATACGGTCCCTGGAAGTGCAGAAGGTTTTAGTTTAGACAGGCATCAAGATCGGCGCAGGCTTGGAGGGCCGAATGGCCTGTTCCTGTGCTGTACTGTTCTTTGTTCTCACATTTCTCCACATTGTATTCCATCAGCCAAATTTTTGCCCACTCACTTAGCCCCTTGAAGTGTCTTTGCATCCTCCTCACAACTCACATTTCCACCCAGTTTTGAGTTATCTGCAAACTTGGAAATATTACATTTAATCCCCACATCCAAATTATTGATATATATTGTGAATAGCTGGGGCCCAGGCACTGTTCCTTGTGGTACCCCACTAGTCACAACCTGCCAATTTGAAAATGACCCATTTTTTTCCTAATCTCTGTTTTCTGTCGTTAACCAGTTCTCAATCCATGCCAGTATATTCCCCCAATCCCATGTGCTCTAACTTTGTTTACCAACATCTTGTGTAGGACCTTATCAAAAGCTTTCTGAAAATCTAAATATACCACATCCACAGGTTCTCCCTATCTCTTCTGCTGGTAGCAACCTCAAAAAACTCCAACAGATTTGTTAAACATGATTTCCCTTTCATAAATCTATGTTGACTCTACCAAATCCTACCATTATTTTCTAAGTGTCCTGTTATCACAGCCTTTATTATAAATTCTAGCATTTTCCCGATGACTAATGTTAGGCTAACAGGTCTGTAGTTCCCTGTTTTCTCTCTCCCTCCTTTCTTAAATAGTGGGGTTACATGTACCACCTTCCAATCTTCAGGAACCATTCCAGAGTCTTTAGAACTTTGAAAGATGACCACCATTGCATCTACTACCTCTACAGCCACCTCTCTCAACACTCTGGGATGTAGATCATCAGGTCCAGAGGATTTATCTACTTTAAGTCCCATTAATTTCTTTGGTACTTTTTTTTCCTAATACTAATGTCTTGCTGTTCCTCGTTTACACTAGTCCCTTGATTCTCCATTATTTATGGGAGGTTTTTAGTATTTTCCTCCGTGAAGACAGACACAAAGGCCGGAATTTTACAGTAGGTGGACGGGAGCCAGCCACCAACTGAAAAGTCGGTTGCGAACCCGCTTCTGTCTCGCCTGGGGATCCGGCCCGTAATTTGCGGGTCCCCAGGCTTCAACTGGTGTGAAGTTGGACTCCCATCCGCTTGAGGTTGGACGTCCCACTTAATACAGATGGCCGGCCAATCAGCGGGCTGGCATCTCTTAGTCCCAGCAGCGCCACTGGGAGCGTTGGCCACTGCTGGGACTGCAGCCCAGCAAGACAACAAGATGCTTGGGAGGTGGGAGGGAAGCTAAGGTTTGGTTGCCTCCCCGGGGGTAATCGGTCGGGCCCCAGCGAGGCAAGGGTGGTTGCCTGGGGGGAAGGGGATGTGCTGGGTCTTGGGGGTGATTGGGGTAGCGGGGGCGGCCCTCCATCAGGCACAGGGTGCCTGATCATGAGGGCCATCATGGGATGCTTGGAAGCCGCCTGTTTCCGTCAGGCGGCTTCACCCGGCTCCGGGACGCCCGCTTGCCATGTGTAAAATCCATGTGGAGGCGGGCGAAGGTTCTTAAGTGGCCGTTAAGTGGGCCATTTTCGCTGCTGCCGCCCTGCGTAAAGTGGCGGTGGAGGCGGGAGCAGATTGGGAAGGTCTCTCAGTGCCTCCCGCTTGATTTTACACCCCCCCCCCCACCACCATCCCACTCATCGGGGTGGCATAAAATTCCCGCCAAAGTATTTGTTTAGTTTCTCTGCCATTTTCCCATTCTCCACTATATAGTCTCCTGACTCTGCTTGTAATGGACTCACATTTGTCTTTGTTAATCTTTTCCTTTTTACATACCTAGAGAAGCTTTTACAGTCTGTTAGATATTGATAGAGAGAGATACAGCACTGAAACAGGCCCTTCGGCCCACCGAGTCTGTACCGACCATCAACCACCCATTTATACTAATCCTGCATTAATCCCATACCACATCCCCACCTTCCCTCAATTCTCCTACCACCTACCTACATTAGGGGCAATTTACAATGGCCAATTTACCCAACCTGCAAGTCTTCGGCTGTGGGAGGAAACCGGAGCACCCGGCGGAAACCCATGCAGTTCTGTTTCTCGCTAGTTTACTCTCATATTCTATTTTCCCTTTCTTAATCTTTTTCCTGGTCCTCCTTTGCAGAATTCTGAAATGCTCCCAATCCTCAGGCCTAACATTTTTGGCAACTTTATATGTCTCTTCCTTTGCTCGAAAACAATCCTTGATTTCTTTCGTTAACCACGGTTGGAACACTTTCCTTGCTGGGTTTCTGTGCATTAAAGTAAAGGAATGTATTTTTGTTGTAAACTATGTCGTAGTTCTTTAAATCTTAGCCATTGCCTGTCTACCATCATAATGTTTAACATAGTTTCCAAATCCACCATAGCTAATTTGCCCCTCATACCTTCATAGTTTCCTTTGCTTAGATTTAAGACCCTAGTTTAAGACTGAAGAAGGGAAATCACCTACTAAAATGGATTTGAGAAATATAGCCAGCATCATGCATATAAACCCTCCTGGAAAAGAGTATTTGTTATGTATTCTGAACATACAATATTAACAAGGAATTTGATAAAATTTAGATAACTTTTGTCAGGTTAAGAGATAAATGAATAGGTTTGCTGATGCACTCTGAACCTCTTTGAATTAGTTCCAGTGTAATCAGAGATATGGTAATTTATTGAAGGATGTAGGTTTAGAACGTTTGGACATTTAATGTTCTCTTGAAATTAATTTTCAAAAGGCAAATAGTTTTACTGATTAAAATGTGGTTTTCATCTACATGAAATGTAGAAACATTGAATGAAAAAAGCATCATCATCATTGTGAGTAGCAGATCATTTCAAGTCTCTTATTCTTGCTGCGAAGTCTATCATTTCTCTTAAGGCTTTGGCTAGTGCCACATTGACTGAACTGACTATAATCCCAGAAGGTCTGGTAATTGTGTTGGGGTTTTCATCAATTTCTTGACATTCACTGTAATCCCACCCACACAACAGATGAGTTGTCACTTTACCCTGACATGACAGAAGGTATGTACGCTCTGTAGCCAGCAGCATGTCATACTAATAAAGTAACAGTGAGTGGAAATATTCTCAGGAAGAATGCAACAAAATGAAGTGCCATTCTAAATGTCCTCAGGGCAACAGAGGCTAAGCATCAATGATGTTCTTTGGTATATTGTGTCATTCCAACTGAACTTTAAGAACCTCATGAATTTCAGATGAGACGTTAAAACAAGGTCCTCTCAGGTGGGCGTTAAGGATTGCACAGCACTATTCGAAGAAGAACAGCGGAGATCTATCTGGTGTCCTGGCCAATACCTATCCTTCAATAAATATAACTAATACGAAATCTGATCATTATCCCATTGCTGATTTAGGAAGCTTGCCGTGCACAGATTGGTCGTTGCATTTTCGACATTACAATGGTGACCACACTTCAAAAGTAATTAATTTCTGCATCCTAAGGTATGAAAGGTGCTATATAAATGCAAGTTCTTCCTTCTTTGTTTTCTTGAGAATTGGGATGTTCAGACAAAGCATTACTGTGGTCAATTTTGATCAGGTAATTCCTTTTCTTCATCGCCTTTCCAGGTTTCTATTCACAAATATAAAAGCAAAATACTGCAGATGCTGGAAATCTGAAATAAAAACAGTCAGTGCTGGAAATACTCAGCAGGTCTGGCAGCATCTGTGGAGAGAGTTAACCCTTCAGGTCTGTGATCTTTCATCCATTCCATTCACAAGTATTTAGATCACTTGAAATTTGTTGGATATTTTTTATGTGGGCTGGAAGTCCCCTAATGATTTTAAGGCAACAATTTAATAGTTTAAAACATAGCTCATTTTTATTTTTTAAATGGTGAATGTTTGGGCTGCTCTATCTTAGATATAGAGGAATAAAGAAATGGCTGACCAACTAAATGAATACTTTGGTTCTGTCTTCACAAAGGAGGACACAAATATCATACCAGAAATGTTGGGGAACACAGGGCTTAGTGAGAGAGAGGAACTGAAAGAAATCAGTATTAGTAGAGAAATGGTGTTGGGGAAATTGATGGGATTGAAGGACGATAAATCCCCAGGGCCTGATGGTATGCATCCCAGAGTACTTAAGGAAGTGGCCCTTGAAATAATGGATGCATTGGTGGTCATCTTCCAAGATTCTTTTGACTCTGGAACAGTTCCTACAGATTGGAGGGTAGCTAATGTAACCCCACTATTTAAAAAGGGAGGTAGAGAGAAAGCAGGGAATTATAGACCAGTCAGCCTGATGTCGGTAGTGGGGAAAATTCTAGAGTCCATTATCAAAGATTTTATAGCAGAGCACTTAGAGAACAGTGGTAGAATTCGGCAGAGTCAGCATGGATTTACGAAAGGGAAATCATGCTTGACAAATCCACTAGAATTCTTCGAGGATGTAACTAGTAGAGCTGATGAGGGGGAGCCAGTAGATGTGGTTTATTTGGACTTTCAGAAGGCTTTCGACAAAGTCCTACATAAGAGATTAGTGTGTAAATTTAAAGTGCATGGGATTGGGGGTAGTGTATTACAATGGATAGAAAATTGGTTGGCAGACAGGAAACAAAGAGTAGGGATAAATGGGTCTTTTTTTTCCGAATGGCAGGCAGTGACTAATGGGGTACCGCAGGGATCGGTGCTGGGACCCCAGCTATTCACAATATATATTAATGATTTAGATGAGGGAACTAAATGCAATATATCCAAATTTGCAGATGACACAAAACTGGGTGGGAGGGTGAGTTCTGAGGAGGATGCAGAGAGGCTTCAGGGTGATTTGTACAAGTTCAGTGAGTGGCTAATGCATGGCAGATGCAGTATAATGTGGATAAAGGTGAGACTATCCACTTTGGTAGCAAAAACAGGAAAACAGATTATTATCTGAACGGCTATAAACTGAGAGAGGGGAATATGCAACAAGACCTGGGTGTTCTCGTACACCAGTCACTGAAGGTAAGCATACAGGTGCAACAGGCAGTAAAAAAAAGCAAATGGCATGTTGGCCTCCATAGCGAGAGAATTCAAGTACTGAAGCAGGGATGTCTTGCTGCAATTATACAGGGCCTTGGTGAGGCCACACCTGGAATATTGTGTGCAGTTTGGTCTCCTTATCTGAGGAACGATGTTCTTGCTATAGAGGGAGTGCAGCGAAGGTTTACCAGACTGATTCCTGGGATGGCGGGATTGACGTATGAGGAGAGATTGAGTCGGTTAGGATTATATTCGCTGGAGTTCAAAAGAGTGAGGGGGGATCTCATAGAAACCTATAAAATTCTAACAGGACTTGACAGGGTAGATGCAGGAAGGATGTTCCCGATAGTGGGGGAGTCCAGAACCAGGGGTCATTGTCTAAGGATACGGGGTAAACCTTTCAGGACTGGGATGAGGAGAAATTTCTTCACCCAGAGGGTGGTGAACCTGTGGAATTCGTTACCACAGAAAGCAGTTGAGACGAAAACATTGAATGTTTTCAAGAAGGAGTTAGATATAGCTCTTGCGTCTAAAGGGATCATAGGATATGGGACGAAAGCGGGAACACATTACTGAGTTGGATGATCAGCCATGATCATAATGAATGGCGGAGCAGGCTCGAAGGGCCGAATGGCCTACTCCTCCTATTTTCAATGTTTCTATGTTTACATTGGGTTAACACTTCCTCTGCCCACTAGGTGCAGTGAAATGGTAAACTGCTTTTTTTATAAACATGGTTATGATTTTGCAGCACTGAGCAGAGAAGTTATCTTCCCTCATGGTGTGGTGCAGAGCCATACCAGCATTACAGATCCCAGCATCAGTCCCTGGTATATGGCGAGTTACCAGCTCACAGCTAAAACTGGGTTCAGGGTACTACAACTGGTCTCAATATTCTTCAGTTAAGGAGGAAATATTGTGTAGAGTTCTCATTCCCTGCTGTATATCCAAATTTTCAGATGACACTAAGCTGGAGGGATTGTATGCAGTGGAAATGGGAGCAGGAAGTTGCAAAGGGACATAGACAAATATTACAGATGGAGTTCAATATGGACAAGTGTGGCATCATCCACTTTAGACCTAAGAAAGATAAATTGGAATATTTTCTAAATCATGTGAAACTAAGAACTCTAAAAGAACAAAGAGATTGGGGGTAACATATTAACATGGATAAAGGATTGGTTAGCTAACAGGAAGCAGAAAGTAGGGATAAATGGATAATTTTCAAGTTGGCAAGCCATTACTAGTGGAGTGCCACAGGGATCAGCACTGGTTAAGTGTGGCCACCCGACCCGAACCCGACCAGACCCAACGACATGTGTCGGGTGCGGGTCGGATCTCTCTTCCAAGTCCAGCATTCGGGCTTGGGTCGGGTCGGGCTGGACATGGAAACAGTGCTGCCTTACTCCAGGAAGTAATCTTCAAATGAACAGTCAGGATATCAAGGCGAGAAACGTTCAGTCCGGACTCCGTACTCTGCAGTAAAGCCTGGCTACCCGACCCGACCCGACCCGACTACATGTGTTGGGTTCGGGTCGGGTCGGGCATTTTAAAAAAAAATTAAAGGACCCGGGCTCGGGTTGGCTGTTGTCGGGTCGGGCCCGGGTCTGGTTTTAATTTTATACCTGAGCCAGGCTTTAAGTACTGGGGCCTCAATTATTTACAATCTATATCAATGACTTGAATGAAGGGACCGAATAGAGTCATAGAATCATAGAGTTATACAGCACAGAAACAGGCCCTTCGGCTCATCGTGTCTGTGCCGGCCATCAAGCACCTAACTATTCTAATCCCATTTTCCAGCACTTGGCCCGTATGGTAGCTAAATTTGCTGACGACACAAAGATAGGTAGGAAAGTAACCTGTCAAGAGGACCTAAAGAGTCTACAAAGGGATATAGATAGATAAAGTGTGGGACAAAATTTGGCAGATGGAGTATAATATGGGAAAATGTGAAGTTGTCCACTTGGCAGGAAGATTATAAAAGCAGTATATTTTTTGAATGGAGAGAAACTGTAGAACTCGGTAGTACAGAGGGATTGGGGTGTCCTAGAACATGAATCACAAAAAGTTAGTATGCAGGTACAGCAAGTGATTAGGAAGGCAAATGGAATGTTGCCCTTTATTGCAAGGGGAATCGAGTATAAAAGTAGGGAAGTGTTGCTACAACTGTACAGGGGTTTAGTTAGACTTCATCTGGCGTATTGTGTACAGTTTTGGCCTCCTTACTTAAGAAGGATATAGTTGCATTAGAACCAGTTCAGAGAAGGTTCACTCGACTGATTCCTGATATGAAGGGGTTGTCTTATGAGGAAAGGTTGAGCAGGTTGGGCCTATACCCATTGGAGTTGAGAAGAATGAGAGGTACTCTTATTGAAACATATAAGATCCTGAGGGGACTTGACAGGGTAGATGCTGAGAGGATGTTTCCCCTCGTGGGGTATCTGGAACTAGGGGACACAAAATATGGGGTTGCCCATTTAAGACTGAGATGAAAAGTTTTTTCATCCTTGTTATCAAATCCCTTCATGGCCTCGCCCCTCCCTGTGAAATTCTCTTCCCCAGAGAGAAGTGGAGGCTGGGTCATTGAATGTATTCAAAGCTGAGTTAGATACATTTTTGATGAACAAGGAAGTCAAGAATTATGGGGGGCAGGCAGGAAAGTGGAGTTAAGGCCACAATCAGATCAGCCATGATCTTATCAATTGGTGGAGCAGGCTCGAGGGGTTGAATGGCCTACACCTGCTCCTATTTCTTGTGTTCTTGAGTCTGGAACTGTAGGGAGGAACGTATGCTTCAATTGTATACAGCCTTGCTCAGACCCATCTGGAGCACTTTGTTCAGATCTGGGCACTGTACCTTTGGAAAGATGCAGTGGTCTAAGTGGGGGTGCAGCACAGATTCAACAAAGCTTATAAGGTTCTGAGGAGAAGATCCATAAATAGCTTGTATTCCCTTAAGTACAGAAGATTAGGGGGTGGTCTGATTGAGGTACTTAAAATATTTAAATGATTTAACTGGGTAAATAAAGAGAAACTATTTTGTCTGGTGAGGAATCCAGAACAGGGAGACATAGTCTTAAAATTAAAGGTACGTCATTCAGGAACTGAAATACTTTTTGACACAAAGGGTAGTAGAAACCAACAACAACAACTTATATATAATGCCTTTAACATAATAAGATGTGCCATGGCACTTCACAGGAGCATGATAAAACAAAATATGACACTGAGCCACTTAAGGAGATATTAGGTCAGATGACCAAAAGTTTCATCAAAGAGGTAAGTTTTAAGGAGATTCTTAAAGGAGGAAAATGAGGTAGGAAGATATCGGGAGGGAATTCCAGAGCTTAGGGCCTAAACAACTGAAGGCCACCAATGGTGGAATAATTTAAATCATGGATGCTCAAGACGGCAGAATTAGATGAGCGCAGATATCTCAGAGGGTTGTTGGGCTGGAGGAGATTGCAGAGATAGGGAGGGGCGAGGCCATGAAGGGATTTGATAACAAGGATGAGAATTTTAAGATCAAGACTTGACCAGGAGCCAATATAGATCAGCAAGCACAGGGGGTGAGAGGATTTGATGTGATTTAAGGCACTATCAGCAGAGTTTTGGATAACCTCAAGTTTAGGGAGGGAAGAATGTGGGAGTCCAGCCAGGAGTACTTTGGAATAGTCAAGTCTAGAGGTACAAAGGCATCAATGAGGATTTCAGCAACAGATGAGCTGAACAGGCAAAGTCAGGCAATGTTACGGAGGTGGAAGTAGGCAGTCTTGGTGATGGCGCAAATATATGATCAGAAACTTATCTCGGGATCGAATGTGACACCAAGGTTGCAAACAGACTGGCTTAATGTCAGACGGTTGCCAGGGAGAGGGATGGAGTCAGCAGCTAAGGAACAGAGTTTGGAGTGGGAACTGAAACCAATGGCTTCAGTCTTCCCAATATTTAATTGGAGGACATTTCTGCTCATCCAGTACTGGATATCGCATAAGCTGTTTCACATTTAAGAAACAATTGAGGGGTCAAGCAGGGTGGTGGTGAGTAGAGCTGCCTGACATCAGCATCCATGTGGAATCTGATGCTGTGCTTTCAGATGATGACATTGAGATGCAGCATGTAGATGAAAAATAGGAGGGGGCCAAGGATAGCTTCTTGGGGGACATTGGAGATAACGGTGCAGGAGCAGGAAGAGAAGTCATTGCAGGTGATATTCTAGCTATGATTGGATAGATAAAAATGGAACCAGACAAGAGCAGGCCAACCCAACTGGATGACAGTGGAGAGGTGTTGAAGGAGGATGGTATGGTCAACCGAGTCAAAGGCTGCAGACAGGTCGAGAAGGACAAGGAGAGATAGTATACCTTTGTCACAGACACATAGGATATCATTTGAGACTTTGTTAAGATCAGTTTCAGTACTGTGGTGGGGCAGAAACCTGACTGAAGGGATTCAAACTTGGAGTTCTGGGAAAGATGGGAATGGATTTGGAAGGCGACGACATGTTCAAGGACTTTGGAAAGGAAAGGGAGGTTGGAGATGGTATGGTAGTCTGCAAGGACGGTAGGGTCAAGTGTTATACTTTTGAGGTGAAGAGTGATGACAGCAGAGTTAAAGGAGAGAGGGACAACACCTGGAGAGAGAGAACTGTTAACAATATTGGCTAACATGGAGACTAGGAGGGAACGTTGGGTGGTCAGCAGTTTAATGGGAATAGAGTCAAGGGAGCATGCAGTGGATCTCATGGACAATATGAGCTCAGAGAGGACATGAGAGAATTCTCTCCCCCAAAAGGCTGTGGATGCTTAGTCCATTGGAGCTTTCAAGATTTATATTTTTGTTAGCTAATGCTATTGAGTGATATGAAGCAAAAGCAGGTAATTGGAGTTGAGGTGCAAATCAGCTAAGATCTAATTGAATAGCGGAGTCTCAAGGAGCCACTCATGCTCTCAAAATTTCTGCATTCCTGAGTGATCCAGTGATTGGTTGTAAATGTGTGGTTGTTGTGAGAGGATAAGACCAAGCTGAACTGTTATGCAATCCCATCACAAATAGACGAACAATGAAGTGTCCCTAAGGATCCATTTCCCATCTACATGCTGCCCCTCACCAATTAGTGCCTTAACTACATCGTCCTGTTCACCTATCACCCCCTGTGCTCGTTCACCTATATTGGCTCCTGATCAAGTCTTGATTTTAAAATTCTCATCCTTGTTCCCAAATGCCTCTATGACTCAGGACGAACCTGAAATCCAGGACAGCGGCAGACAGCGGCAGGCAGCGGCGGACCTGGAAGGAGTTGGGACTGGAGCAGACCTATAAGAGAAGGAGCGGGGCTCGAGGCCCTTCATTAATCTGAAGTCCGGGAGAGCGGCGGACCTGGAAGGAGTCAGGACTGGAGTGGAGCTGTTTAATAAAAGAGCGGGGCTCGAGGCCCTTCACTAACCTGAAGTCCGGGACAGTGGCAGACTCTCTGACTGTTTCTGTGCACGCTCTGTTTGGATTAAGTGGCAAAAAAAACTAATAGTGACATCACTGAAATTCTGTGGGCTGATTGGTCGGTGGGCAGCAGCAGTTATTGCCTGTGGATAGCTGAGACAGACCAGAGTAAAAAAGGTTCCTTTTAAAGTAAAGCCCCAGGATAGCTACCTGTAATTTATTAGTAATTACTAGCTGTACTAGTGCTGTTTGCACAGAGTGAGGCTGTAAGTTGAGTGTGGGTATTTTCGCTGGCTGGGGGAGGGGAGGAGGTGGAAGGTGCTCTTTGGTCTCTTTCTTTTCTGCCTTCTCAGCCTCAAAGGTACAGGGGATAAAACTGATTGTAAATGGCTGGTAAGTAATTACAGTAAATTTCATTGTAAAGTTGCAGGGCAGCTCGGCCAAGCGGAATGTGCCTTCTGTGCAATGTAGGAAGTCGTGGACATGTCATGTGACTTTGGCGAACATGTCGGCAGAAACTGTCTCTGGTTGCAGAAGCTTGAGCTTTGGGTTTCGGAGTTCGAACGGCGGCTGGAGTCACTGTGGCGCATCCGCGAGGTGGAGGATTACATGGATGGCACGTTTCAGGAGGTGGTCAACCCGGTGTCTAGGCGAGCACAGTCGGTGGGGGACTGGGTGGCTGCGAGACGGACAAAGAGGTCAGGGCAGATAATGCAGGAGTTCCCAGAGGACATCCCACTTTCTAACCGATATTCAGTTCTGAGTACTAATGGGAAAGAGGGTTCCTCTGGAGAGGGCACAGAGTCATGACCGGAACATCATGGGTGATTCAGCTGTGCTGAAGGAGAAAAAGGGACAAGATTGCAATAGTGGTAGGGGATTCTATAGTTAGAGGAACAGAGAGGTGTTTTTGTGGTCACAGACGTGATTCCAGGACGGTATGTTGCCTCCCTGGTGCAAGCGTCATGGATATCACCGAGTAGCTACAGAGTATTCTGGAGGGTGAGGGTGCACAGCTGGAGCTCGTGGTCTACATTGATACCAATGACATAGGTAGAAAGAGGGATGAGGTCCTGCAACAGGAATTTAGGGAGCTAGGTAGCAGATTAAAAAGTAGGACCTCAAAGGTTGTAATCTCTGGGTTTTTCCTGTTGCCATGGGCTAGTGAGTATAGGAATAGGAGGTTAGAGCAGATGAATGCGTGGCTGAACAGATGGTGCAGGAGGGAGGGCTTTAGTTTCCTGGATCACTGGGCCTGTTTCTGGTGAAGGTGGGATGTGTACAAGTTGGATGGGTTGCACCTAAACCGGAACGGGACCAACATCCTTGCTGGGAGGTTTGCTATTGCTGTTGGGGGGGGGGGGGTGGTGTTTAAAATAATTTGGCAGGGGAATGGGATACATAATGGAGATACAGTAGGGGGTGATGTACAATCAAATATAGAAGAGAAACTAAGTCAGTCTGGAGGGCAGAGCAAATATAGACCTGTTAAGGCACAAGTGAATAATGCATGGCTGGATTGTATCTATTTTAATGCAAGGAGTCTTACTTGTAAGGCAGATAAATTGAGGGCATTGATTAACACTTGGGAATATATGATATTATTGCTATCACTGAGACATGGTTGAGGGAAGGACAGGACTGGCAGTTCAATATCCCAGGGTATAGAATCTTCCGACGTGATAGGGGAGGGTGTAAAAGAGGAGGTGGCATTGCACTCTTGATTAAGGAGTCAATGACTGCAGTAAGGAGGGATGATAACTTAGCAGGTTCCTCAAAT